>NC_056687.1:87434899-87746899 GCF_018350215.1 Panthera leo
TTAAAATGTTAGGGTTAAAAAGAAGGTTCTAAAACTCTAGGGATGGGAGGGGAAGTGATCATATGCAAAGGAGAGGAAAGCTGGACTACCATAAGGCAATGCCTTCAAAATTGCAAGGGAAAATGAAATCCAATGTAGAATTCTTTTTTTTTTTTTTTTAATGTTTATTTATTTTTGACAGAGAGAGAGAGCATGAGCAGGGGAGGGGCAGAGAGAGGGAGACACAGAATCCGAAGCAGGCTCCAGGCTCCAAGATGTCAGCACAGAGCCTGACTTGGGGCTTGAACTTACGAGCCACGAGATCATGACCTGAGCCAAAGTCAGAGGCTTAACAGACTGAGACACCCAGGCGCCCCTAGTGGTGCTCCTTTCTTGGCAGAAATTGTTCTTCACTATTTATCGCTAAAATCTTGTTAGAAATGCAGAATTCAAACCCCAGAATCTGAGATTCATTGTGCCAGAATCTAACTTAGTTACCTTGGCGCGTGTATATATATATATTTTAGCGCTCCAGGTAACTAGGTTGTTAACTAATGGTCTGAGCAAATCATAATTGTATTCCTGCTTATTTAGTATTTGTGACTGAGTTAACAGAATCAGTGTTTCTCAAAAATTTGTGTTCATATAGATCACCTGGGGGGTCTTTTTTTTTTTAACTTTTTATTTCAAAATAGTTGTAGATTCACAGGAAGCTGCAAAGACAATAGAGAGAGGATCTGGGTACCCTTCACTCAGTTTCCCCTAATGGTTACATTTTGTGTAACTATAGTGCAGTATCAAAACCAGGAAATCCATGTCGGTACAAATATAGAACTATTCCATAACCACAAAATTCTGGCTTATATTTTCCCTTTACAATCACATGTACTCCTTTTTCTCCACTTACCATTTAACCTCTGACAAGTAATCTGTGTTCCATCTCTATTTTTTGTCACGTTGAGAAATGTTATATAAATGGAGTCTACAATATGTGGCCTCTTGAGATTGGCTTTCCTCACTCTGCATAAATGCCCTTGAGACCTATACAAACTGTTGCGTGAAGCGATAGTTTTTTCCTTTTCCTTTTTATCTTGAAATAATTATAGATCCACAGAGGATTGCAAAAACAGTACAGAGAACCCCTGTTTTCCACAACGGTACCATCTTAGGTAACTATAGCACAATGTCAAAAGCAGGAAACTGATATTGGTACAAGCCACAGATCTTATTCAGATTTTATCAGTTTTATGTGCACTCGTTTGTATGTTAATGTCTATGTAGTTCTATGCAATTTTAACATGTGTAGATTCATAGAACCAACACCATAATCAAGATTCAAAACTACTCGATCACCACTCAGATCCTTGCGTTACCCCTTTATGGTCCCCATCCCCCTTCCCTCTTCTACTCCATCTCTAACCACTGACAGCCGTTAATCTGTTCTCCATCTTTATAATTTTGTCATTTCAAGAATGTCATATCAATGGAATCATGCACCTATAACCTTTTCAGATTGGCTTTTTTCCCCCACATAGTGTAATCCTTGAGATCCATTAACTTGTTGCTTGTATCAATAGATTTTTCTTTTTTTCTTGAGGAATGGTATTCCATTGTTTCTTTCAGGACATTTTGCTTGTTTCCATTTTGGGGCTATTACAAAGGAATCTACCATGAACAATCACATACAAAAAGTGTGCATGTGTGTGTGTGTTTAAAAAGCCCAGCCTCCAGACTAAGTAGATCAGGATCTCAAGGGTAAAGCCTGACATCAGTTTTTTAAAAGTTTCCTTGAGAATTCTCATGTGCATCAAAGATTTCTAAAACTTAATTTAGAACCTAAAATCAAAAGCCTTAAAACCTTAAATTTTAGAAATCTGTAAATTCTGCAGAATCATTTGTTAGCGACAGTATCATTATTATGAAACTGCGAGATGCTAGGCATTGTACGTATTTAAACCTCTTAACCCTGTGCGGTATATATTTTACTCTCCCTTTACATATGAGGAGGCTGAGAGGTGGGTGAAATGGGTAATTGTGGTAAAAAGGTAAAAACATCCTTAAAATTTTTTTTTTCAATGTTGATTTATTTTTGAGAGAGAGAGAGAGAGAGAGACAGGGCACGAGTGGGGGAGGGGCAGAGAGTAAGAGGGAGACAGAGAATCTGAAACAGGCTCCAGCCTCTGAGCTGTCAGTACCGAGCCCAACTCCTGGCTGGAATTCACGGACTGTGAGATCATGTGCTGAGCCAAAGTCTGACACTTAACGGACTGTCCTTTTATAAAATAAGTAAGTCCTGGGAATGTAATGTACAGCATAGCAACTATATATGATTATAATGTATAGTATGTATATAATAATATATGTAGTATAATGTAATATAGTATGATTATTATATGAATATAATGTAGTATAGATTATGGATTATATATAATCTATATCTATATATATATAATCTATAATCTATAATATATTATAGATTATATGTAATGTAATACCGTATTGTATATTTGAAATTGCTAAGAAAGTAGATCTTAAAATTTCTTATCACAAGAAAAAAATTGTGACTCTGTGGCAATGGATGTTAACTAAACTAATTATTAGGGTAATCATTTTGCAATATATACAGATGTGAAATCATTATGTTGTACACCTGAGCCTAATATATGTCAATTATTTCTTAAAAGAAAAAAATCATTCCTTAGAGATATCTGTTAAGCATCCTATATTATAAATTAATTGTAGTTCAAGAGAGAAAACTTTCAAGAAAGGGGTATTCTTTTCTCCTTTTAACTCAAGAAAATATTTTAGGATAGAACTTCAAAGAACCTTACAGGAAAAAAAAATCCCACAATTTATAAATTATAAAGAAAAAAGGATTTGTTTTCAAAACTGTATCTTACACAATTAGGAGCCAAGTGAACTTAATTACCATGCAAATGATTCAGAAAGGCAAATTAACTGTAGTAGGATACTTTGGTCTATATCCGAATTTTGATTCTCTATATCCATACGACTCAGTGAAATGTGAACAAAGAAAAAGGAAATGATCTATATCTCGGGATAGCCACATTCATTGGCCAAGCTACCTTACTAAAGTGTGTGGACCAGAAGGAAGTGAGGGAGAGAGACTCCAAAATCTCTTCAAGTAGAAGTTTTGAGAAGACTGTCCTAGTGCTTCACAATACCACATGCCAGGGATACCAAGTGTCAGCATAGAATGTTCACTGAATTATTTGATTATTGGATAATTGTCAGATGGCCTGAGAGAGAGAGAGAGAGAGAAAGGAAGAGAGAAAATGATGGCTTCAGCCTTTGCCTGTGAAGTTCACAGTTTGAGCCTGCCAGATCTTCCCTTCCTGACTGCATGTCTTGCAGATTTTGGATTTGCTTAGACGGCCCTCATAATCAAAGAAGCTAATTCCTTGTGAACACACACACACACACACACACACAGAAAGAGAGAGAGGGAGAGAAAGAAGATTGAAGGGTTGGGGCTGAAGACATAAATTTTGGGAGTCATGATTGTAGAGATGCTTATCTCACAAAATTGGTTGGGATCACCAAGAGAGAGTACATAGAGAGAACATGAAGGGAAATGATTGAGTCCTGGATGGCCCAACATTTAGAGCTCCAACAGAGCAGGGAAGCCAAAAACAGCATGGAAAAGGAGTGGTCCCTGAGGTAAGAGAGAACGAGAGGACTGTCATGTCACAGAAGCCCCTAGAAGACAGTGTTTCAAGAAAGGAGAGGCCAAATGAGTCTAATACTGGTGAACTGTTGAGTAAAGTAAGGTGGCCATTGGATTTGATAATGACAATGACTCAGTGTTTGTATAATACATTTTGGAACACTTTTGTGAAAACTGGAATGTCAGTTTTTTCTTACATGAGTCATTGGGAGGTTGTTATGGTCATTATTATCTTTCTTTTCTTTAATTTTTTTTGACATTTATTTATTTTTGAGACAGAGAGAGACAGAGCATGAACAGGGGAGAGGCAGAGAGAGAGGGAGACACACAATCGGAAGCAGGCTCCAGGCTCTGAACCATCAGCCCAGAGCCCGACGCGGGGCTCAAACTCACGGACCGCAAGATCGTGACCTGAGCTGAAGTCGGACTCTTAACCGACTGAGCCACCCAGGCCCCCCTACCTTTCGTTTCTTAATGAGGAACCTAGGTTCAGATTTCAGGGAATGGCTCAAGCTTAAAGTAGTTAATTATGGCAGACCTGGGTGAGAACCAGATTTCTTCATTCCAGATAGGTTCTCTGATTCTAAATCCTGGTTGGCATAGGAATCACCTGTGGAGCTTTCTAAAAATGGAGCTACTCCGAACCTACTACAAATATGTCTCAACAAGGAACTCTGGGGAATGAGCTTTAAAAAGAAAGAAATACAACTCAGAAGTTCTAATGAGTGGCCAGGATTGAGGGTCACTCAATTAGTTTGTAGTGTGTTCTGAGCAACCTTACAATTAGACTTCCTAGGATTAAAGTCTATGCAGTGTTTGCTTAACCTAGTTCACAAAGATCAGCTGAACTGTCTTTGAGCTTCCTCAGGGTGGAAATGCTAATTAACCCAACATGTTAATGCCTCAGTTCAATCTGCTAAGGTGTTTTTCTTATAATTAGTCTCCTGCTTCTGAGTGGAGAAAGCATTTCCCCAAAGACACTTCTTTCCTTTGCAATTGAACCTCCAAATTAAACTTAGTTGTCTCATCAGGTGAATTTCCATGACCAGGTCCTCAAGAATCATTTTGGGGTAGAGATGAGACTGATGGGAACGTGTGGAGATAATGATCTATTGTAAGTTCATGAAATAAGAATGGTGTCCAAAACAGTATTTTTACCTATTACAAAAGAGAAAAATGTGCTTTATAGGTAATTTAAAACAAGGACTCAAATTTATTAAATTCTGAGGTAATTTTTCTAAAATTTTAGCAACATATGTTCACTCACTGGGCATTTCCAGCCTTTCCTTCCTTCCCTCTTTTCTTTCTTTCTTTCTTTCTTTCTTTCTTTCTTTCTTTCTTTCTTTCTTTCGCACAAGCAGGGTAAGGGCAGAGAGAGAGAGGGAGAGAGAGAATTCCAAGCAGGCTCTGTACTGTCAGTGCAGAGTCCAATGCAGGGCTCTAATTCATGAGCCATGAGATCATGACCTGAGCCAAGATCAAGAGTTGGACATTTAACTGACTGAGCCACCCAGGCACCCCCATTTCCAGCCCTTCTGTAAGAAGAGGTCCTGCTGTACCTCTTTTTTTTCCTGGGAGTGGTCAGTCCACACTAGAGCAACCTCAGGTCTAATCCTTAGACATGGCCCCTCAGAAGGACCGTTTTGCATTTGCCTTTCATTTATTATTCGACAATGTATTTTTCCACCTCTTCCTCTAAGGACTTAATGCACATTAGAATCACCTGTGAGTTTTTTAAAAAAATGATGCCTATGCCCCTACCTCAAGGAGTTTGATTTCCTTAGCTGCTGCTTCTATAACTGTATGTTTGGACTTGTACAGTAGCCTCCCCAACTTTAGTCTGTTAGCAAACTAATATATACTACATATTCCTGACAGGTAAATCTTTCTAAAACCTAAATTGATGTGTTTAAAAGATTAAAGGTAAAAAATGATCTTCTGCCTCTCCTCACTATGCACAAAAATTAACTCAAAACAGATCAAAGATTTAACTGGAGGAGCTGAAAGTATAAAATTCTTAGATGAAAACCTAAGAATGAACTTTGTGACCTTGGATTAGACAATGATTTCTTAGATATGACACCAAAAGCACAAGGAATAAAAGAAAAAATAGATAAGTTGGGCATTATTAAAATTAAAAACTCCTGTACCTCAAAGGACACCCCCATTTCCCACACACTGGGAAAAAATTTCCAAATATATATCTGATAAGAGATTTGTATCTAGACATATAAAGAGCTATTACAACCTAATACAAAGATAAATAACCCAATTTAAAATAGGCAAAGGAAGAGGCATTTCCCGAAAGATAGGTGATGGCCAATAAGCAGATGAAAAGATGCTCAACATCATTAGTCATCAGGCAAATGCAAATCAAAATCACAATGAAATAACACTTTGCACCCAGTAGGATGGCTATAATAAAAAAGTTAGATAATGACAAGTGTTGGTGATAAGATGGGAAAATTGGAACCCTCGTTCATTGGTGGGAATATACAATAGTGCAATAGCTTTGGAAAATAGTCTAGCAGGTCCTCAAAAAGTTCATCATGGAACCATATGACCCAGCAATTCCACTCCTGGGTACTTATACCCAAGAGAATTGAAGACATGTATCCACACAAAAACTTGTATGCAAATCTTCAGAGCAGCATTATTTATAATAGCCAAAAGGTGGAAACAATCCAAATGTCCATCAACTGATGAATGGATAAATAAAATCTGATATATCCACACAATGGAATGTTATTCATCAATAAAAAGAAATGAAGTACTGATAACATGCTGCAACATGGATGAACTTTGAAAATATACCAAGTGAAAGAAGTCAGTTCCAAATGACCATATTATCACATGACTCCATTGATATGAACTGACCCAAATAGGCACATCTATAGAGACAGACAGTATATTAGTGGTTATCTAGGGTTGGAGGGACAAGAGGTAGTGGGGAGTGATGGTTAGGGGTAGGGGGTTTCCTTTTAGGTAATGAAATGTTCTCAAATTGACTGTAACAATAGATACCCAACTCTATGAAGATACAAAAAGCCACTGGACTATACACTTAAAGAAATTACCTTCTAAATTGAAGAAGATATAAAGAAATGGAAAAACATTCCGTGCTCATGGATTGGAAGAATAAATATTGTCAAAATGTCAATACTACCCAAAGCTATCTACACATTCAATGCAATCCCAATCAAAATTGCACCAGCATTCTTCTCGAAACAAGAACAAGCAATCCTAAAATTCATATGGAACCACAAAAGGCCCCGAATAGCCAAAGTAATTTTGAAGAAGAAGACCAAAGCAGGAGGCATCACAATCCCAGACTTTAGCCTCTACTACAAAGCTGTAATCACCAAGACAGCATGGTATTGGCACAAAAACAGACACATAGACCAATGGAATAGAATAGAAACCCCAGAACTAGACCCACAAACGTATGGCCAACTCATCTTTGACAAAGCAGGAAAGAACATCCAATGGAAAAAACACAGTCTCTTTAACAAATGGTGCTGGGAGAACTGGACAGCAACATGCAGAAGATTGAAACTAGACCACTTTCTCACACCATTCACAAAAATAAACTCAAAATGGATAAAGGACCTGAATGTGAGACAGGAAACCATCAAAACCCTAGAAGAGAAAATAGGAAAAGACCTCTCTGACCTCAGCCACAGCAATTTCTTACTTGACACATCCCCAAAGGCAAGGGAATTAAAAGCAAAAATAAACCACTGGGACCTTATGAAGATAAAAAGCTTCTGCACAGCAAAGGAAACAACCAACAAAACTAAAAGGCAACCAACGGAATGGGAAAAGATATTTGCAAATGACATATCGGACAAAGGGCTAGTATCCAAAATCTACAAAGAGCTCACCAAACTCCACACCCGAAAAACAAATAACCCAGTGAAGAAATGGGCAGAAAACATGAATAGACACTTCTCTAGAGAAGACATCCGGATGGCCAACAGGCACATGAAAAGATGTTCAACGTCGCTCCTCATCAGGGAAATACAAATCAAAACCACACTCAGATATCACCTCACGCCAGTCAGAGTGGCCAAAATGAACAAATCAGGAGACTATAGATGCTGGAGAGGATGTGGAGAAACGGGAACCCTCTTGCACTGTTGGTGGGAATGCAAATTGGTGCAGCCACTCTGGAAAGCAGTGTGGAGGTTCCTCAGAAAATTAAAAATAGACCTACCCTATGACCCAGCAATAGCATTGCTAGAAATTTACCCAAGGGATACAGGAGTGCTGATGCATAGGGGCACTCGTACCCCAATGTTTATAGCAGCACTCTCAACAATAGCCAAATTATGGAAAGAGCCTAAATGTCCATCAACTGATGAATGGATAAAGAAATTGTGGTTTATATACACAATGGAGTACTACATGGCAATGAGAAAGAACGAAATATGGCCCTTTGTAGCAACGTGGACGGAACTGGAGAGTGTGATGCTAAGTGAAATAAGCCATACAGAGAAAGACAGATACCATATGTTTTCACTCTTATGTGGATCCTGAGAAACTTAACAGAAACCCATGGGGGAGGGGAAGGAAAAAAAAAAAAAAGAGGTTAGAGTGGGAGAGAGCCAAAGCGTAAGAGACTCTTAAAAACTGAGAACAAACTGAGGGTTGATGGGGGGTGGGAGGGAGGGGAGGGTGCGTGATGGGTATTGAGGAGGGCACCTTTTGGGATGAGCACTGGGTGTTGTATGGAAACCAGTTTGACAATAAACTTCATATATGGGAAAAAAAAAAAAGAAATTACCTTCTGAGTTTTTTGAACGCCTTAGCCTGATTTTCACTGTTATCTAGGGTTAGGGCTTCTGCTCTGTTCAAACTTTAGCTTTATCTCCTTTTATCCTCCGTCTGTGCTAGGTGACAGCCAAACTGGACTTCTCCAAATTTCTCCAACAGGTCTTGTGCTCTGCTTTCTTCTTGTAATGTGCCTCCTTTCCCCCTCTGTGTGTCGTGCCATATCCTTAAAAGTCCAAGTGAGGTGCCTTCTCCTCCATCTCTGCCCATCTCTATCCCCATGCTATGTTTGCTCAGTCTGCTATGTGTTTTGATAGAAACACATTTGATGTTAGTTTTGATAGAAGATGGAGGAAAACCTTGCCTCTCCTCCTCCACCTTCTTATTCCCCAGGGTGTCTCTTTCATCCTCTCTTCTTAATTATTGCAAAACATGTGAGAAATGTAGTCAAAACTACTTTTGGGGGAGGAGTGGGAGAGTTCAAAATACACTTGTATTTTTCATTTTGCTTAAGTTGTTTATGAAAATGTTCATATGTTCATATGCTAGAGTGCATCGAGACGCTGACCATCAAGGTCAGGTTGCTCCAACCAGAACATACCTGGAGTGAGAGAAAGCTGGGAGTGAGTCAAGATTCCAGATGTCCGCTTACAAAAGCTCCCCTTTCTCTGGAGGGAGTGGGATGGCAGGCACATTGAGTAGTTCCTCAGCTGGGGGTCCTCCCACACCATCTGCTGGTGACCTTGTGTGACAGCCCATGTGCCTGGTTGCAGGAGGCTGTGGGCAGCTCCCAGACACAAGAGGGGAACAGGAGGACTACCCCTCGATAGCTTTGCCTAGAGTGTCCCTCTCTTCCTTTACTCAGGATGCAGAGGGTACTTTCCAGGTGGCGATAATAAAGTACAAGAGGAACCTAATGATTTGTCTTTAATCACATGTGTTAGTTGTGAAATTAGAAATTTAAGAGGGGAAGCAGGAACACAAAACCCTACTCCGGAATCAGAAAGAAAACTTGAAGAGTGTCAGGTGTGCAATTTTAAGGTCCCAGATTTTTACAGAAACTTGAGAATTCAAGAATTGTTTTGGTTGAATTTACCTTTCCATTCTAAATGTCCCTAAATTAAGATTTTGGAAAATTATAGAAGTTTCTGGTTAAGGTAATCTAAAGTGAAGTTTGCCTTACACTCCAAAGCATTATAGTTTTTTTCTCATTGAAAATTGCTTGAGTAATAGTTGGTGTGGTAAGAAATTCCAGTACTAAGGAAGCAAATATCTGGTTTGTATGTACAGCATTTAGCTGATCATCTCTTTGTGTTTTCTAAACGAAAAAGCACTATACCATGAGTAAAAAGGCGTGGGCTATGGGGTCAGACAAGTCTAGGTTCTAGCCTACTGGGTGTTTTCCCTTGGGTAAATTGCTTAATCTATCTGAGTCTGTTTCTACAATTGCCGACCTCCTGAAAGGATTGTTTATGAGGATTAAACAAGATAATAATGATTAATGATTTAGCATATAGTGTTTGGAACTTGGATAAGTTTCAGCAATTGGGAACTAACAAGAGAAGTGCATATACATGTTCTTTTTTACTCAATTATAAGCCCTTTCAGGACAGCAACCAGTTTTTATACCCGCAATGCCTAACAGAGTTGAGACTCAAAGTTTGTTGAATGAATGAGTGACTGAGCAAGTGAGTGAGTGAGTGGAGTGGTCTTTATTGGAGTCCCTGATATAAATAAGTAATGAAACTTTCAGTGGTGCGATTGTGTCTTGCATTTTTTTTCCTGCATGTTTTTCTTTTTTCTGAAGTCACTTGCTTGAAGTCACGCTGCTTTGTTTTTTTTTTAAAGTAAACTCTACACCCAGTGTGGGGCTTGAACTCAGACCCTGAGATCAAGAGTCACATGCTTCATTGCTTGTTTGTTTTCATAGAAGATTTGATTGAAGTTTGTTTTTTCTGAATGAAGTTTTTATATGCTCTGAATGCTTCACTTGCAAGTGTTTTTTCCCCACTATTTTCCCTTACTGCAGGGTGATGGAGATTTAGAGAACTCAGGGATTTATATCACAGACTTTGTAGTGAAATTAGCACTAGAATGTTTAGGCTTCACAGTCATAGAATTCTTTTTTTTTTTTTTATTTTTTTATTCTGCTAAACTCTCTTTTCTTCTGCTTTTCTATTATGTATAGAGAATCTATTATATAAACATCATCTCTAAAGTTCTTATTTCTTGGGGCACCTGGGTGGCTCAGTCAGTTAAGCTTCTGACTTCAGCTCAGGTCATGACCTCACCGCTGGTGAGTTTGAGCCCTGCGTCAGGCTCTATGCTGACAGCTCAGAGTCTGGAGCCTGCTTCAGATTCTGTGTCTCCATCTCTCTCTGCCTCTCTCCCGCTCACGCTCTGTCTCTTTATCTCAAAAATAAATAAATGTTAAAAGAAAAGGAAAAAAAGTTATTTCTTCACTTCCCACAGGTGAAAAATGGTATTCCAAGTAAGAAGCATCAAAATTAATAAACCATCCAGGTGAAAGGTGAGGCAGTTGATTGATGGTTTATTTAGCCTGCCACCCCTTCTCAGCTTTTAAAACACTTCTATTGTAAAATATCGCACATTTGTTCAGAAACATGCAGCAATGTATCTGTGCAGCTTAACAAGTATTTATAGACACCCATGTAACTGGCACTCACGTTAAGAAATTGAACATTGTGAGCACTTCGTCCCAATCCAGGTATTAATTTCATGTTTTTTAAATTATTTTTAAAAAAATTTTTTGGGGGGGTGGGGCAGCACAGAGCCCGACATGGGGCTTGACCTTGTGAACCGGGAGATCATGACCTGAGCTGAAGTGGGACGCTTAACCGACTGAGCCACCCAGGCGCTCCTCCATGTATTAATTTCTGATCTCAACCCCTATTCTCTCCCCAAAGGTAATTGTTATCTTTCTTTTATGTTAATCATTTTCTTGCTTCTCTTTATAGTTATACTGCTTATGTGTGCAATATCCTTAAACAATATTGTGCAGTTTTTGCCTGTTTTAAAACTGTATATAAATCATACTGTATATACTCTTTTGCATCTTGCTTTTGGCTTTTTGCTCAACATCATGCTGTAAGTCACCATTATTGTTACATGTAGTTGAAATTTATCAATTTTGTTGCTGAGTGATATTCTTGCATGAGTATACAGAATATATACTTTTATCCATTCTACTGAAAATAAGTTGCTTCCTATGTACATTTTCATATATGTATTCTGGTTTACATGTACATACTTTCTCTAGGATATATACCCAGGAACATACTTGCTACATCACTGGGTATGCAGATCTTCAACTTAACTGGATACTACCAAGTTGTTTTCCAAGGTGACAGTACCAACTTACAACCTCACCAACGATGTATGAATAGAGTTCCAGTGGCTCTGCATCTTTAACAACATTTGATCTTTCCTTTTCCTTTTTCCTTTCCTTCTTTTTGTAGCAATTCCACTGCCAGTAGAGTATATATTGTTGTGGTTGGCATTTGCATTTCCAGGATGACTAATGAAATTTAGTGCCTTTTCATTGGCAGTTTGGATTTCCTGTTTTGTGAAGCATCTGTTTAAGTCTTACTCATTTTATTTGTTGGACTGCATACCTTTTTCTCAGTAGATTTGGCCTGTCCTTCCTTTCATGAGTAATATAGGTGGATGTTGACAGAGAATGGAGTCTTGTGGTCATTGCCAACCTTTTTGAAATCTGCCAAAAGCAGTTTAAGTTTTTAGGGAAGAGGTTGTAACCAGTCAGTTCTACTTTTCTGATGTTACCTCCAGGTGGTTCATGAATTTTCTGTCCTTGAGCCTGAGCAAGTGACTCTTGGTAAGATTTGAGTAAGTGCCATCAAGGGAGGGCACAGGAAAACTTTCCTACATGTTGCAATTAGGAAATCATTTAATGGAGGACATCTAAGGATGTTCATTGCTTGGGGAAGGCCTCCAGTTAATTATTACCTAGAAGCCAAAAGCACAGCATGGTCTGATCAATTCCCAAACTGGTGAGTCCCCTTTAATCAGTGTTTTGAAGACATTTAAATTCCCATCAGACTAATTAGTTCATCTGGAAACTAATGTTTACTTGGAAATGAGTCAAATGAGAAGGGGATTCTCTGAAACAATTTCCTGGAGGAATGTGTCTTCCCTCTCCTTAAATAAAGTGGAGGATAGAGAGGAAAAGTAGGATAGAGTTACTTGCTGTTACTAATAAATAAGCTGCTGGAGCATTTCTGTACGTCTTTAAATGTTGTTCTAAACAGAGTTGACAGGTTGACTTTGCAACATAATGGCTGGTAGTTTCTGCATTTGAACATTTTTTTTTCTATCCAGAAAAAAGTTTTTCTTATTAAGAGTATTTTGTTTGTTTGTTTTTTAATAATGCTTGAGATGGTTGAAATTTTGTAAATCTTTATTTCTCAAAGAAAAATGAAATTACAGCTTTTGATTAAACTCCACAAGGGCAGGAGTTTGGGTCTCTTGTATTCACCACTGTTTTTCCAGAGCCTAGAGCAGGGTCTGGTGCATGGCAGGCACTCAAATATTCATTGAATAAATGAATGAATAAATGACTTTCTGGAACTAGGGGGTATTGAAAGCTAATAGCCTAGAACAGAAAGAAACAAAGATGATGCTTATTATTATGTGAACATATGCAGGCACACACAGTCACTGCTTTGATTTGACCATGTTCATGACTTTCTAGGCAAAGAGATGGAAAATTTCTG
This sequence comes from Panthera leo, assembly GCF_018350215.1. Classification (NCBI taxonomy): domain Eukaryota; kingdom Metazoa; phylum Chordata; class Mammalia; order Carnivora; family Felidae; genus Panthera; species Panthera leo. Next base: position 87,448,094 of record NC_056687.1, read on the forward strand.
CCCTTTCGAGGAGAGTGTGTATAAATAACTAATGAGCACGAGAATAGTTTTACAGTCATAAAACTACATACAGTCATATCTTAAAGAAAAGTTTTAGTTCTTGAGGGCAAAAACTGCTTTCCTCTCTTCTATTTCTAAGGATCCTGTGTCTTAGAAATGCCTAATATAGCTCTGTACATGAAAGGTTTTCAAAAAAGTGTGCAAAGTGTGAACATTGTTTCAACACAGTTTACCTGGAATTATAATTTAATTCATTGCAAATCAACACATTCTTTGCAGCATTTTTTGTCTGTTGGAAATAAGCCCTGAGGCAGGAAGGGTGTGGGTGGGGCAGCATCATAATCATCTTTGTGTTCTTAGTGAACATCACGAGGCATATAATAGGACTCAATCATGTCAGTTGAATGCATGAATCGATCCTATAAAGAAGAGTTGAGGAACCAAGGATGATTAACCTGGAGAAGGAGAGGTCTTGGGGAGGAGACAAGATCGTAGTCTTTGGATACTTGAAAACCTAACCTGTGGCAGGGGAGTCAAATGAAGACACTATGTGGATGCTTCTAACAGGCAGATTTTTATTTGTCACACATCAGCAGAGGAACAACTTGATCTCAAAACCAAAATCTGGAAATAAGAAAAATTGCATTTTTTTTGTATTTATTTTTTGGTCTTATTTTTTCTCAGGATTTGTTGTGAGGAACCTCATTTCCCCCTATTATTCATTCCCTTATTTTCTCTGAGGTTCATTGTACGAGTTCCTTATTCAGCAGGCCAACTCCAGCTCTCACTCAGCATATCTGTTTCCTAGGGAATGATGATTCTTTCTGGGTCATTCCATACATATTTCAAGGCTTAGGATTCCATGCTACAATCAGCTAAGAACAATACCGGTCTACCTTTGTCTATAAAAATGAGATCTAAGACATGTGATAAGATGTGAATCAATTTCAGGACTAACTAGACCTCCACATTGCTCCTGATGAGTATCTTATTGCTAAGGACGCTTCTCAAATCAATGTGAAAAATTAGTCTCTGTAGACAGTGCTGTGTCTGTTGCTCTTGGTATTATTTATACATCACCTTGTTACTAACATGAATGGCATCTTGAATTAAATATACTAGTTTTACCTTGATTTTTGTTTGGACAATAAAAGTCTCAATTATTGGGCTATTCCACATCAATCTTTTCTGCTTTAAATTCAGACCTCATTGCTTGTTTGAAAAATACAAATAATTTGAGAGAAATGTTATGACTTAGAAGAGAGCTAGATCCAGGGCAGAAATAGAAAATGTCCCAACCTGAAGCGTGCTCCTGAATTCTTATATAATCTTAGGTAGATTGCCCAATTTCTTAGCATCACATTCTCCTACCCATAAAGTAATGTTACCAGGAGAAGTTCATTATATTCTTCCTGTTGAAGGTGGAAGTCTGCTTAAAAATTCTTGACGTGTAATGTTAAGTTGTCCCTGAAAATAGTGTTAAAAGGACTAACTTTGAAGTCATTTAGTCATATATTAAAAAAAAGTCGTTATTCATACTTTTAGCTTTCTTTCTCAATGGGGCTACATGGGACTCAACTTTGGGGCACCCAGTGCCTGAGGTTTGCAGAGTGAGTGAATCATGGTGAGGAAGCAGGAATCACCTTGATGAACTTAACCAAGGAGGGAGAGGGCTGGGATAGGAATGTGGTTAGTTTGAGGGATGATCCCCAAAATGCCAGCAAATCAACCATAGTAGTCCATAAGTTCAATAGTGCCTAACTACCGGTGGTGTGGTAGAAAGGTCAGTGTTAGGAAGCTTGGGTTAGTTCTGGCTCAGCTACCAACTGGCAACAATGCTGAGCGAGACACAAACTCTTTGGGCTTTGGTTTCTTTGTAGGTAAGTCTAGAGGGTTTGGGCTAGATCTACACTGTCCAATAGAGTAGCCACCAGCCATGTGTGGCTATTGAACACTTGAAATGTGGTTGATGGGATTGAGAACAACTGAATTTTCTAATTTAATTTTATTGAATTTGAATTTAAATTAAAAATGGAAGCAGTGTAATAATTTTTTCTTTTAAATACAACTTTAAAACAATTTCTTTTTACATTTATTTATTTTTGGGAGACAGAGGGAGACAGAACACAAGTTGGGGGAGGGGCAGAGAGAGAAGGAGACACAGAATCCGAAGCAGGCTCCAGGCTCTGAGCCATCAGCACAGAGCCTGATGCGGGGCTCGAACTCATAAACCGTGCGATCAGGACCTGAGCCGAAGTCGGATGCTTAACTGACTGAGCCACCCAGGCGCCCCTTAAATACAACCTTATAACATTGGTAGGATTACATTTTATTTTAACTGCTCAAAATTTGGCATCCTTACTGAGATGTGTTACAAATGTAAAATACACACTGCATTTCAAAGTATGCAAAAGATGGTAAAATATCTCATTAATAGTATTTCTGTTTGTATTGGTTACATACTGAAATGATAATATTTTGGATCTATGGGGTTAAATAAAATATGTTATTAAGATTAATTTCACCTGCCTCTTTTTTACTTTTTAAAATGTGGCTACAATTTGGGTTGCCTGTGCAGCTCAGTCAGTTAAGCATCTGACTCTTGATTTTTGCTCAGGTCATGATCCCAGGGTCATGGGATTGAGCCTGGCTTCAGGAGTGCAGAGCCTGCTTGGGACTCTCTTCTCTCTGTCCCTGCCCTACTCTCTCACATGTGCTTTCTCTCTCAAAATAAATAAACATTAGATAAAATGTGGCTTCTAGAAAAATCTGAACTACATACATGGCTCACATTATATCTAATTGGATAGTGATGGGTTAGATGATTTCAATCACATCTCCCAGATATGCAGCCTATTGTTCTAGGTAGCTATTGTAAAAGTTCAGCTCTGAGTGGCTTGGAGCATGAATTTCAAAGAATTTAACAAGAGATTGTGAGTTGTAAGCTCCCCGTGCTAGCTGTGTGATTTGGGGCAGCTACTTAACCTCGATGGGCCTCAGTTTCCTCATTTGGGGAATAAATACATTTACCTCATAGACTTGTTGTAAGGGTTATATGAAATAGTATATGTAAGGTACCAAAGTGCATGTGACCATGTAGAAATAAATATTCTCCAATCGTCTCATCTCTCTGATTGTAATTTTTAATACCCATGAGGACCAAAAGAGGAAGTCAGGACATGAGGGTTTTAGCACAAGCTCCAGCCCTTATGAAGAGCCAAGGTGAGAAGAGGTTAGGTGGTCACGGAAAATGGGTGGCTTGGTTAACAAGAGTCCTCTATTCTCAGGTTGGATCCTTGATGTGATCCAGGTGCTCACTTTCTAGCCGCATATGGTCATATCTCTCTCCCTTTACCCTCTTCCTTTTGCCCTGACGGTCTTTGGAGTTAGTTGTAGTCCAGACTTTTGAAGCGTCCTGTCCTCGGGATGTAGGAATGTTGGAAGACATAATTGAGACTGTTTGGGAAAGAAGACACGCGCCTTCCTTTCCTGGGTATCACTGTGGAGCATGGAGGTTCCCGAGGAAGCAGATGAGAGAAAACCCTGCAGCAGGTGCCGGCGTCATCCTACTTTGTATAGGCCCCTCAAGGCCTCCCCATGAGTCTAATCACCAACCGAGTTCCCCAGGCAGAATGTTGAAAAATAAAAAAGGCAAGGAGTCCAACACAACACTTTCTTTAGGAAATGGGGCAATCTGAAATGTTAAGGATAATAGATTTATGGCATACTCTAGTTTTATTGAATCTATTTATTCATCACAAGTTTTAATTTTATTTTATCATTATTGATTATTCATAGTGATGAGAAAAATAAGCCCTGGGGTGAGAAAAACCTAGATTTGGATGTTAGTCATGATACTCACTACTGTGTATTCTTGGAAAGTGACATGCCCTCTCTGGGTCTAAATTTCCTCCTGTGATGGCAAGGGCTTCCACTCACGGTGAGGGCTCGAGAAATGGTTGTTATTATTTATTGATCTTGTGATATTTACTTACTTAAGATTATTATTCAATTATTACTTAACAGACACATAAAACTATTTTTTTTTTTGAAGCCGTTTTTCATCTCTTGCCTGATTTCTGTTAGGGTTACTTTATTTCTTTGGTATCTGTGTAATTGGTTCACTTTGATGCGTAAAGCAAAGAATTATAATATAAATCAGGAAAGACAATATCCTAACTTGTGACTTGTAACTCTAAACATTATCTTGTCTCAGAGGGTGATTGTTTCAGTTATGTTGTCCCTGTGGGTGGTTGAAGTGGGATTCTTCTATGTGTCCCTTGAGGCAACTAAGGCGACTGACGTCATTTGATGTCCTCAGCTGCTCCCTGCCACCCCTCAGCAGTAGAGATGCTCAAAGGATCTGATGAACTTGGCACTAAGGTTTCCCCTCTAGAAAATGGGGAAAACCACCCAAGGGATTAAATTTAAAAATGTTTGGGCGCCTGGTGGCTCAGTTGTTAAGCCTCTGACTTCGGCTCAGGTCACGATCTCACAGTTCATGAGTTAGAGTCCTGCATTGGGTGAGCTCGAGCCCTGCTTCACGTAAAAAAAAAAAACAAAAAACAAAAACAAAAACATGAGCCTCGGTTCGGGTGAGCCCTGCTTCTCTCTCTCTCTCTCTCTCTGCCCCTTGTGGGATGCTCTCTCTCTTCCTCCCTCTCTCTTTGCCCCTCGCTCACTCGCACCCTCTCTCTCTCAAAAAAATTTTTTTTAACCACCTGTTGTTTTTATTCTTTCTTTCTTTATTTTTTTAATGTTTATTTATTTTTGAGAGAAAGACAGAGAGTGAGTGGGGGAGGAACAGAGAGAGAGGGAGATACAGAATCCAAAGCAGGCTCCAGGCTCTGAGCTGCCAGCACAGATCCCCACGTGGGGCTCGAACCCACAAACCATGAGATCATGACCTGAGCCAAAGTCAGACACTTAACCGACTGAGCCACCCAGGGAGACCTGGTTTTATGCTTTAACACCAGCCAATCAGTAGCAGAATCCTGGGAAGAAAAGGCTAAAGGAGTCATCAGCGTTTAGGATTCTTGAGTCATCTGCTCCGTAGGCTATGGAGCATCAAAAGTCAGCCCCACACCTGACTACTGCCCAGGAGCTGTGCGTTGGGAGTGGATCTGGAAGCTAAGAAATCTTCCTTTGATCCGGTATGAATTGCTTTCCTGGATGCACAGGAATGAACCATGCAGGAATGTGCAGAGGCATCCAAACCCTGGGCTGCTGTGGGTGTCAAACAGGATGGATAGAGACATTTCATTACTTGACCAGGTTCCCATGACCCTTTGCACATACCTTTATTTCTATACTTGTCACCCACAATTATTTTTTTTATGGCTTTGTCCTCCGCAGGAATAGGAATGCCTCTGGTAGGGTTGTAAACTGCCAGGGGCACCTTTCACATGGTAGCTGGTGTGAATGGTGCCTTCCTGAGGTGTGCAGTGCACAGCCTTAGCAGTCCTGCAGCAGCTCAGCTGGGGATGGGTTGGAGTGGGTGTAGTAGATTCACCTTGTGCATCTTTTTTTTAACTTTTAAGTTTTTAAAATTTTTATTTATTTTGAGAGAGACAGAGACAGCATGAGTGGGGGAGGGTCAGAGAGAGAGGAGACAGAGAACCCCGAGCAGGCTCTGTGCTGCCAGTGCAGAGCCCGATGTGGGGCTCGACTCCATGAAATAATGAGATCATGACCTGAGCCAAAACCAAAAGTCAGATGCTTATCTGACTGAGCCACTCAGGTGCCCTGCCTTGTACATCTTTTATCCTGACATCTGGTACATGGCACATACTTACTCAACAAATAGTTTTTGAATGAATGACACTGGCCCTATCATTTATTTTAAATTGATTTGGCCATTTTCCTAATCCTGTTATGATGAGCCCCCCCCTGCTCCCTACCCCAAAGGATTGATGTTATTGATGTTTTTGTGCATCCAGCAAAACTCTTAGAGAGGTGAGCTCCCACATGGAGGGAGCTGGGGAGTATTCAGGCTGCTTAATGCCACTGGGGTCTTGCCTGCTGGAGTGAGTGGACCTGGGGAGATAGTTGTGTCTCTGCTTGACCCACTTTGGATGCTGAGAAACAACTCAGCGAACTTCTGGCCTCATTTTCAATGTCACAGATGTGGCCCTGGAAAAGGAACCAAGTTTATAGTTTCAGAATATAATAGCACGGAGTTTGGGTCACAGCTGCAGCAAAATCAGCCCAAAACAGACACACAGGATGTAAACAAAGTGGGAATGAATTCCGTCCGTTTTCCAAATTTGGAGTTTGGAGCTGAGGAGTGAGATTGTGGGTGGATGATCTGTTTTGGATTCTTCTGATTTCCTGAATTCATATTTCAATGAAGAGAAAGTTAGCCCTGAACGCTAATGGCAGCAGGATGGGAAAGCCCTCCAGTTGTGCCCTCACCCCTGAGTGTCTCCAGTTCAGGTGGGTAAGAAGTTACCCAGTGCCCCCCTTGGCGCAGGCTTGAGACGGCCTTCAGGGATTTTTCACCTTACACCACCAGCCTTGTGTTCTATGGGAAAAGAAGCCACCTCCTCCTATGGTTTTGAAGAAATTAAACTTCTGAATTCACCAGATCTGCTTCCTCTTTGTTGAAAAGGAACATAAAGGCATTTAGCAAATCCTTTTGTCCTGCAAGGCCTGGCTTCCAAAATCTATGGTGCTCCTGTTGATCCCAAATCATATAATTGGATGTCAGAGACTGAGTACTGAGTCTTTCTGCTTGACATTTCTGTGGTAAAAACTCTATCCCTCCTTATCTCTGCCTAGATGTCCCGGGATGCCTGTAGAGAAGAGATCACGCAGGTGAAGATGCAAAGGCAGAACTTCCATTACTGTATTTTCACAATGTTTCCTGTAGGGGCACCTGGTGGCTCAGTCAGTTGAGCATCTGACTTCGGCTTGTGATCTCACATGATCTCACAGCTTGTGAATTCGAGCCCCGCATTGGGCTCTGTGCTGACAGCTCAGAGCCTGGAGCCTGCTTCCGATCTGTGTCTCCCTTTCTCACGCTCTCTCTCTCTCTCTCTCTCAAAAATAAATAAAAGTTAAAAAAATGTTGTCTGTAATCACAGAATCCACGTCAAGGCAAGAGGCTCAACAAATCAGCTTCTTGAGGAGAGAAAACACTTCAGGAAGGAAATAGGAAGAGACACAGTACCAAGTGTTAGGACACGAGAATGTAGTTTGCGCTCAAATTTTCTCAGGCAGCTTATGTTGCTGTCTTACACCTGACCTCTCACCCCACACATCTGAATTACCTCACCCAAAATGGAAGCATGGCTGGGCACCTATCTGGTTTGTGAAATTAAGCTTTTATAGTTCTCTTCCTGAGGAGTGAATGGAAATTCATTTGGTTTATTAACAAAGGCTTAGTAAGGATCGACAGGCCATGCTATAAAACACAGCTTTGAAGAGGGTAAGTAGATCTTTGCATTTGGTGCTCGGGATCCAGTCAGGGTTATGACTTGCAGGGTTTCCTTTGCAGCACCCCCACCCCCCACCTTTGTTGTTAATTAGGCAGAGAAATGTGACCTAGATTTCTCAGCTTGGGTGAATCAGATGGGGTAATCTATGAAGTTGCTGATTGTTTTTGCCTCTGTGGCTGCAAAGCCAGGCACCTAGTTGTGTGCTCTGGAAATAATACTGGTATAATATGTCTTTAAATGGAGGCCTGTTTCCCTGTTGCCAAAATAATGGGCATCTGATAATTTAACTCTGCCAATATTGGTAGGTAGTTCTGGGATTCAATTTATGATTAATAATTGGCACAGAGAACAAATTTGTTTTTCTAGCTGATTTGCTCCTTTGTAAATCATTAGGCATTTAAGGTGGGTAAGCTTGGGGGGGCATCTGGGTGGCTCAGTGTGGGTGGCTTAAGCCCCTGACTTTGATCTCAGCTCAGGTCTTGGTCTCAGGGTCGTGAGTACAAGCCCTGCGTTGGGCTCCATGCTGGGTGTGGAGCCCACTTAAAAAAAAAAATAAAGTGGGTAATTTCACATGCTCTCTTCATTATCTTCAAAAGTTTCTGAATGGGTCAGGTTTCTGTAAAGGAAAGAAGAAAATAGGGATAGTTACTTCTAAATGGCTTAGAAATTGACATAAACTCAACTCTATCTAGCTTCAGCAAAAAATAAATTTATTGACTCATTTACCAGGGAAATATAGCCAGGAGTGGATAGCTTCAGGCACAGCTGGATCGGGGATTCAAACATTATCATCCAGGCAACTTTCCTGTATCTTTTTGCTTTTCCTTGTCTGTTTTACAGACACCTTAGAGGGGTGACAATAGCCCAAGGCCCATATTCTCTAGCTTAGCAACCCTGAGTGAATATAGAAGGTTTCTCTTCCATTGCCCTGACATTCTCAAAGAAAATTCTCATTTGCTCAGGTGGGGCCTTGTATTCATCTTTGAATGAGTCCCTGTGACTGGAGGGATGGTACATGTGAACTGGACAGTCTGGGCCAACTACTCATCCCTGTGGTGGAAATGGCAGGTACTAACCCCGAAGAAGTTCCTTTATGTCTAATTGGCTATAATTAAGTCACATGCCTACCCCAAATCACACACTTGACTAAAGAGTGTGATGTTCTGATTGGCCAGGACTGAGTCTCCTGTGTCACTTCTGGAGACAGAGAAATAAGACAAGAATTGAGCGTGAAGGAGGAGCAGTACCGAAAGAAAATTGGGGCACCGACAGAAGGGAGAATAGAAGTTGGCTAGCTAAGGCCACAAATATTAAGAGACTTCAATGGAAGCTTGCATTTTTTAAAAGTAAGCTCTATGCCCAACACGGGGCTTGAACTTGCAACTGTGAGATCAAGAGTTGCATGCTCTACTGACTGAGCCAGCCGGGTGCCCCAGAAGCTCGCATTTATCGTTTACAATTTTGAGGTTGGATTTGTTTTCCCTTCTACGCAACATTATATTGAGATCTAAGGAAACATAAGCTTATCCGGATTATAAATACCTATACTAATAGAGCTTTTTTGATTTTACAAAGTTCGTCCACCAATCCCTATAACAACGACATGAAGTTTGTATCTGTTCTCATTCCACAGGTGAGGAAATGAAGGTATGGAGAGGTTAAACAACTAACCCCACACACAACTGTAACCAGAGGAGCTAGCACTCAAACCCAGGCTGTCAGATTCTATAGTTCCTGCCTTTTCCACTCTGCCCTGTGAGAGAAAAAGAACACTCAACAAAAGCAGGTCCAGTATGAATGAGAGCAGGGCATAGATTCAAGAGATAGTTCAGAGGAGTTAGCAGCAGACTGGAATGACTCACTGATGGTGGGTGGAGGTGGAGGTGGTGATGAAGAAGAGATGACTCAGCCTTCCAGCTTGGATGACTGATGGGGTGGATGCTGCTGCCATTAATTAAGATATTGCTCACAGGTGGAGATGATCCCCAGCCTCTCAGGTTCATCCCTCTTCTCAAGTCAGTTCTTGAGCCACTACTGATGAGCCCTAGGCAATAACCATCCCCCTTACTCCTATGCCTGTCCCTATCTGGTGGGGCTCCTTCCTATAGCCCTGGGATTCAAAGGTATAGCTGGATCTAGCTTTTATGGTGGTCTAGCAGCCTAGCCTTTACATCTTCTCTCAGAGTGCCTCCGGGACTCAGGTTTCTTTGCTGCCAACTTGGACTCTAGGAGCTTGATGACCCTGGGAGTGAGTCCTGGTGCTTGAGCAGCCAGTTTCAGAACATAGTAAGCTGCCTCAGTTTCTCCTCCTTAGTTTTAGTATTCTAGTGCTGCCTTGAGAATGGGTCTAATGGCTGGGCCCTACTTCTGTCTGATTTTCTGGCATGTTGATTAGGGCCATACCTCACATGGACAAATATCCCTCAGTGATGTGCTATAATCTTGACTTCTGAATATTGGCCACAGCTGGGATGCCCCAGAGTGTCACTCTGCTTGACTATTTGCATGGCCAAGGGTCAATAGGCTTGCCTCTTCCAAGGCTCTTAGATCCTGCTTCCCCCAGTTGGGTGTCCCTTCCATAACCATCAGGTTTGTTCTTGTTCCTGTTGCTGACCAAACTTTCTCCCAACCTCTGAGCCTTTGCACTGGCTGTGTCCCTGCCTGCAGTGCTCTGCTTCCTGGCCTGCTTGGCTTTTCCTTGCCATTCAGGTCCCAGCTTAAATGCCATGTTCCCATCCAATGTAGCCTGCCCTCTTCCTGATCTCTTTCCACATCATCATCCCATTTCTCTTTCCTCATCACATTAATGTATTTGGAATTCTTCCATTTGGGTCTTTGTTTCTTATCTGTTTCCTTGCTAGGATGAAAGCTCCCACAAGGTAGGCACCTCCCCTCTTGTGCTCACTGTTATATTGGAAGGCTTAGAACAGTGCCTGCTACACAGTAGGTGCTCAATAACCTATTTCTAGAATGGTATTGAATGACTCTTGATCGCTGAGACCACATCATGTCTGGTCTACGCCAGGGAAGGAGATGAGATGGACCTTGTGCTGGCTGAACTGGAGGGCTGTCCACTTGGAGCCGTCCAACTCCCTGTGCCAAAACTGCCCACCTGGTCTGTCAAGCAGACTCCTAGATTCAGTTCAGAATTTTCCTCTCAAACACCTTTCCTTGCCCTCACCTCGAGAGTGGTACTAGTCATTCCTCTTCCTTGCTCTGGTAGAAGCTCTTCCCAATATTTAATTATACACCATCACATAGCATTGTGTACTTGTTTGCTAGCCTTTCTTCCCAGTTGGACTGTGAGCTTTTTGCCAGCTGGAAATCTGCAGGGTTTGTCTTTGGATCCCTGGTGTCTAACACAGAGTTGCAATTCAATCCTACAATTATTTGTGTGGGAATATACAAGTTGGAGAATGCATGAGGAAACTGGGTGTGTGAATCTGGTATGCAAGAGATAAGTCCAGATTAGTGACGCAATAATTAAATTAACTGATTTAACAGCCATTTATCCAAGAATCATGTCACTAGAGAAAAAAGTCTTTGAAACGTGGGCCATTCCATTGCAAAAGAGCTCACGTCATTATTATCGTGTCAAGTTACGTTTATCTGAGCCAACCTCTTATTCATATCCTATTCACACGCTCCTATTCACAAGCCTGGGATAGAAATCCGGAGTTGTGTCCTGACCCACTTGGGATAACTCCAGAGTCATGGTTCTGACGTTCTAAGCTTTTGAATGACTCTATTTTCATCTAACCTGAGTTACAGTCACTAGCTTTTGTGAGACCAGCCTCATCAATCATAATAGTGTCTGTGCTGGGGAGGATCCCTACCTCATTGCACCCACATGCAGATTTAATGACATACAACCTAAGGGTGAGCTCAGGCTCATTCTATTCACGTTTGATTCACTGCATCCTTTGGTCCAATGTGTTATCACAGATTTGAGATCCAAAGCCATAATTCAGTTGGTAATTTTATGTAACGCCATCCTGGAGATGAAAGTTTAACTGTGAAAGAAAATCAGTTGTTTATTCACTAACCACTTGCAAGTTGTGGATTACACGGCAGGCCTTGTGCTTGGGCCTGAGGACAAGGATGAGTAACATCAAGTCCTTGTCTTTGGGGAGCTGACAGTTAAAAGGACAACACGAGACAAAAGGGTAGATGATTTTAGTCTGATTTGGGAGGGCCATGTTAAGGTGAAGTCTTGGGGGATGAACACAAACTGGTCAGACAAAGGATGGGGGCAGGGAGGGGACGGCAAGAACAAAAGACAGGAAAGCATGGACAGGGAGTGGCATGAGACCAAAGCAGAGCAGGCTCTGGCCCATGTAAGGCTCTTGAATTTAACCTTCAGACTGTTTTCCAAAATATATTTTATTTTATTTATTTTTTAAATGTTAATTTATTTTTGAGAGAGTGCAAGTGGGGGAAGAGCATGGGAGGCGGGGTGGGGGGGAGGGGACAGGCTTTTTCACTTACAGCAGGCAGCCCACGGGGGCTTGAACTCATGAACTGTAAGATCATGACCTGAGCTGAAGTCGGATGGTCAGATGGTCAGAAGTCAGATGGTCAACTGACCGAGCCCCTCCAAAATAGATTTTAAAGAATACTTGTTTTGTGTGATAACTGCTTTTGCACTGTAAAAGGGTTTATGATTAGCCAAATTTGGGGGAACGCTGACTTAAATGGCAGTATTAATACTGTCCAGTTGGTACCTGATTTTCCTGAGCACTGTGTGTTATCCTGTGATAGGCAGGGGAATACAGGGGAGAACAATATATACTGTCCCATGCTCATGGAGCTTGCCAGGCCAATGAGGAAAGTAGGAATTAAACAAATAGCTACAAATGATTTGTTAAGTCTATACAAATGAGAAAAGTCCCAGAAAGGAGACTGTGTTATAGGATGTAGGATAGAGTGGTTAATAAGAGCAAGAACTGACATTGTTTTAGCCCTGCCATGAAGCAGACATTGGGCTAAGGGCTTCGTAAGCATTATTATGTCTAAACAAAGCTAACTGGGACAATACGTGAATACGCTTTTTGCATTTCCTAATGCTGGACACAGTATTAAGGCATTTCCCAAGTGGATCTGACCATGGTATAGTTTTTTCACAGAACACCCATTCAATTGTATGGCAATTTTGGCATAGGGAACCATTGAGGGGTTCTCAAATGGGGAGAGATATGGTTAGGTTTAATTTTCCAAATGGTAGAAAACATTTACTTTGTGATCTTGGTGGCTTAGAAGTGGTCAGAGATTTTAGAAAAAGTTTAGGGATCCTCAACCTTGTCAATAAAATACAATTACCTTCACTTTTTGAAATACTGACCTATTAAATCTGAGTTTCCTAGAGCAGTCTGTAGTTTATAAAACCTCTGGGTACACAGGAAACTAGTAATGTTGGTTGCCTCTGGAGAGGGGTCCTGGGTGGCTGGACTACAGGGACAGGAGGAAGACTCCTCACTGTAGAGTGGTGAGCCACGGTTGTATATTACCTACTATAGAATAAATGTGTAAAGTAAAAAAACTCTTCTGGGTGATCTAGATGTAGCCAGGATAAAGAATCACTGGTGGAATTAATTAGTGAATTAAAAAAAATGTGGGGTGCCTGGGTGGCTCAGTCAGTTGAGAGTCTGACTCTTGATTTCAGCGTAAGCCATGATCTCACAGTTCATGAGATTGAGCCCCGCATCTGTGCTGTCAGCACAGAGCCTGCTTGAGATTCTCTCTCTCTCTCTCTCTCTGCCCCTCTCCCCTGCTTACACACACACTCTCTCTAAATAAATAAGTAAATAAATAAATAAACATTAAAAAATAAAAACAAAATAATGTGAAACAAGTGATTAAAATTTCCTATTACAAGTAAGATGTGCTAGATAGATTTGATCATTAATCTTAAATGCTTAAAGAAAGCAACTCCCTAGGAATGGGGAAAGGAGGTCAGACCATGAGGGATAAAAGAGACAGAAAAAGGGAGAGCAGAGGCCAAAGACTAAAGTTTTCTGGTGGACAGCAACAGTGTGGACTGTTGGAACACTGATGTTTCTACTCACTAGCTGATGAGCCATGGGACTTGGGGGCGTTTCTTAGTCCTCCCCGCTCCCCATTCCTCACTGTAACATAGGAATAATATTAGCTGCCTTAAAGAGTCGTTGGGAAAATCAAAGGAAATAATGAATGAAGGTTTTACACATACACACACACACACACACACACACACACACACACCCTTACTGTCTGGTTTAAGAGAGAAGAAGAGAGGAAAGGGTAGACCTGGACATCTTTGTAGGGAGAGTGGAAGATGGAAGTTATAAAAGTGGAGACAGATCAAGATCCTTCAGAGGACAGAAAAGGAGGAGAACTCTTTTCCTCTGGGAGGAAAAGGAAGAAGAGGGTGGGCGGGTAAAGAGGTGAGGTGGCAACAGACATTTCAAGAGGGAGGAGGGAAGCTGAAGGAGATGAGTTAAAAAATCTTACTCTTCTTCTCTGCAAAGGAAGAGGCAAATTGGGAATTTCATCAAATGTTTCAAATACTCACAATATTGGACACACAAAAGCCACGTGTTTTGGTTAAAATAAATTGGTGCCAGTCTGCATATCTGATAAAAATATAGGCAACCTCCCTGCTGTGTCACCTCCCTGCTTTTTCTTTTTCTTTTCTTTCTTTATTTTTTTAAAATTTAAATTCTAGTTAGTTAACATAGAGTGCAATATTGGTTTCAGGAGCAGAATTCAGTGATTCATCACTTACATACAACAGCCAGTGCTCATCACAAGTGTCCTTCTTAGTACCCATCACCCATCTAGCTCATCCCCTACCCTCCTCCCTCCATCAACCCTCAGTTTGTTCTCTATCATGAAGAATCTCTTGTGGTTTATTTCCCTTTCTTCTCTCCCCCACCCCTTCCCATATGTTCATCTGTTTTGTTTCTTAAATTCCACATATGAGTGAACTCTTATGGTATTTGTCTTTCTCTTATTGACTTATTTCACTTAGCATAATACACTCTAGCTCCATCCATGTTGTTGCAAATGGCAAGATTTCATTCTTTTTGATGGCTGAGTAATATTCCATTGTATGTATATACCACAGTTTTTTTATCCATTCATGAGTCGATGGATGTTTGGGCTCTGTCTGTAATTTGGCCATTGTTGATAATGCTGCTATAAACATTGGGATGCACGTACCCCTTCGAATCTGTATTTTTCCACTCTTTGGATAAATACCTAATAGTGTAATTGCTGGATTGTAGGATAGTTCTATTTTTAACTGTTTGAGGAACCTCTATACTGTTTTCCAGAGTGGCTGCACCAGTTTTCATTCCCACCAGCAGTGCAAGAGGGTTCCCCTTTCTCCACATCCTGCCAACACCTGTTGTTTCTTGTGTTGTTAATTTTAGTTGTTATTGTTATGCCCAGAATTCGTGATCCCCAAAGACCACCAGGGAGCTGAGTCCGATGAAAAAGCAAAGGGCCTTTATTTGAGCTAGCTCGAGCTCAATCCCCTACCTGCACCGACGCAGCGGTGAGATGCCGGGGAGAGAGAGCGAGTTTCAAAAGCACAAAGGTTTCATTGGGGTCTAGGGGCAGTTGGTGAGGTAATGGCTGTGGCCTCAGCCGATTGGCTGGGGAAGGGTCGGAGTCCTGTTTCGCAGGTTGCCGGGCATGTTTTGATCGCGAAGTTTGAACGGGTGAGCAGGAGGTTACTCAAGGGGAGGAGGCGTGGTCAAGGTGGAGGACACAGAACAAGATGGAATCGTCTGGCATAGGTCTGCCCTTTCATTATGACAGGTGTGAGGTGGTATCTCATCATGGGTTTGATTTGTATTTCCCTGATGATGAATGATATTGAGCATCTTTTCAAGTGTCTGTTAGCCATCTTGATGTCTTCTTTGGAAAATTGTCTATTCATGTCTTCTGCCCATTTCTTAACTGGGTTGTTTGTTTTCTGGGTGTTGAGTTTGATAAGTTAAAAAAATTTTTTTAATGTTTATTTATTTTTGAGAGAGGGAGAGAGAGAGAGAGAGTGGGGGAGGGAAAGAGAGGGAAGGAGACAGAATCCAAAGCAGGCTCCAGGCTCTGAGCTGTCAGCACAGGGCCTGATGCGGGGCTTGAACCCACCAGCTGCGAGATTGTGGCCTGAATCGAAGTTGGACACTTAACTGATTGAGCCACTCAGGTGACCTGAGTTTGATAAATTCGTTATAGATTTTGGATACTAACCCATTTGCAGATATGTCATTTGCAAATATCTTCTCCTATTCCAAAGATTGTCTTTTAGTTTTGTTGATTGTTTTCTTCACTTTGCAGAAGATTTTTATCTTGATAAAGTCCCAACAGTTCGTGTTTGCTTTTGTTTTCCTTGCCTTCGGCGAAGTATTTACTAAGAAGTTGCTCTGGCTGAAGTCAAAGAGGTTGCTGCCTGTGTTCCCCTCTAGGATTTGGATGGTTTCCTGTCTCACATTTAAGTCTGCCATCCTTTTGAATTTATTTTTGTGTATTGTGTAAGAAAGTGGTCCAATTTCATTCTTCTGCATGTTGCCATCCAGTTTTCCCAACACCATTTATTGAAGAGACTGTCTTTTTCCATTGGATATTCTTTCCTGCTTTACTGAAGATGAGTTGACCATATGGTTGTGCACCCATTTCTGGGTTTTCTATTCTTTTTCATTGATCTATGTGTCTGTTTTTGTGCCAGTACCATACTGTCTTGATGACTACAGCTTTGTAACATAGCTTGAAATCTGGAATCGTGATGCCTCCAGTTTTGTTTTTCTTTTTCAGGACTGCTTTGGCTATTCAGGGTCTTTTTTGGTTCCATACAAATTTTAGGATTGTTGATCTACCTCTGAGAAGAATGCTAGTGGTATTTTGATAGGGATTTTATTAAATGTGTAGATTGTTTTGGGTAGTATAGACATTTTAAAAAATGTTTACTTATTTTTGAGAGAGTGAGAGAGAGAGACAGAGTGTGAGGAGAGGAGGGGCAGAGAGAGATGGAGACACAGAACCTGAAGCAGGCTCCAGGCTCTGAGCTGTCAGTACAGAGCCCGATGGGGGGTTTGAAGTCACAAACCATGAGATCATGACCTGAGCCGAAGTCAAATGCTCAACCAATGGAGCACCTAGGTGCCCCTGGGTAGTACAGAAATTTTAACAATATTTGGTCTTCCAATCCATGAGCATGGAATGTTTTTTTTTCATTTCTTTGCATCCTCTTCAATTTCTCTCGTAAGTGTTCTATAGTTTTCAAAGTACAGATCTTTCACCTCTTTAGTTAAGTTTATTCCTAGGTATGTTATTGTTTTTCCTGCTTCTTCTTTTTCAATATTCTGTCACAAATATCTTCAAGAGGCCATTTATTCATTCAAGCCTTTTATTTTGAGCCTACTGTGTGGCAGGTCCTAGAAGACCAGGGAGGTCAACATACTGAGGACAGTGTGAGGTGATAAGGATGAAGAGGGGGTGGGGAAGCAACGCATAGCTTTGCTCTTCTTATGCATGGTATGTGAACTTAGAAACTCAGAGAAGGCTGGATGTTTTCAGCCTGAAATTCCAATTTCAGGTAGGAATTGTGTGGGCTTCTCTTTGTATAGCACATTGAAACGGACTTATTTCCCTAAATGAGCCGATTGAGATGGGATACAAATCCACTTGAATAGACATGTTCCCTGTGGCCCAAGAAAGATGATGGCACTCTGTATGGAAAAGCGTGGAAAAGAATATGTTGAGTCAAGCTTAAAAAAAATTCCTGCAAAATAATTGTCCACTTTCTTAACAACAAGGATAACAGTAGTAGTAGTGTTCAATCCCTTCAGACCCAATGCCTCCTTCATAGCAAATACTTTACTATTCTGAAATGAGATTCATTGATGATATAACCTACCCATATACATTTAAAAAATAACATAATGTGCAAACTTTATTATATGGGAAAATTAAAATTAAGTTACCATTAAATATGTAATTCTCCATGTAAATACTTGAGCATGGCTACATCAGTAGTACAATGAAATACACAGATAGTGACACCTATATGGATAATCACTGTGCATGTGGCAGCTGGCAATGTAGGTCAATTGGGTATTTTATTATATTAGTAACTTAAATGCCAATTCAAACAGCTTTGCTGATGGTGGTGTGATTTCCTCAAATGTGAAGAACTTTTGATGAATTTCTGGACAAAGTGGGTACACATGTCTCTGAATTTACACCATAGATGCATTTTTGGAAAATTCAGTGGATATTGAAAAAGGTGCAAAACAAACACAGATATTTTGTGTTTATATGTAAAATGAAGTTAGGTTTTAGCTCAGATCATTATAAACACACTTTTCATCTACATGAATGCCCACTGACACATGGAAATTTCCATGGCACTCAGGGCAGTTCTTTGTTGTGTGGGACTTTCTTGTAACTTGCAGGACATCTGCCCCATCTGGCTGTCTCCTCCAATCAAAAGGACAACCAAGAAACACTCCACAGATTTCCAAAATGCCCACCAGGGGGTGGCACCATCCCCTTTGAGAACCATAGCAGCAGAATATGAATGTACTGGGAGAAGCTCACTAAATGCTTGTTGAATAAAATGATTACAAACCTTGAGGATCCCCACAGCCCACATTTAGAACTTTAATTCACACTGTGGAGAGCCTGTAGATATAAATGGAAGACCTAGACAGGGATAGCCAAATGTTTTCATATTTCAAGCCCACCTACCCTAATTGGTTAGAAGTAGTTGCCCTTAATATCATATAGAGAATAATTTTCGAGGTAGTGTCCATCTCATTCAATCGCTCCAGAATGACTGACGGAGCACACGTGCTAGGCATGGTCCTAGGAGCTGGAGATACAGTAATGAATAAAACAGACACAGATTTGGGCCCTCACAGAGCTAACATTTTGAGTTCAGGAGGAGCTGACATAAAGGTGTCTGCCATGAGATCAGGAACCCACTGGCCACAAATGTGTCTTACCTGGAACAGAAGAGTTAACCTGAGTCATTACTAACCCAGGAACTCTCCTGGAATTTTATTAAAAAATAATTAAGTTTCTGATACTCATCCATTTTCCTATCATTTGTCTTTTTTTCCTCAGAAAGAGAAATAGCAAAAAACAACAAAACAAAACAACCCAGACAACTTCTAGTTAATTGATAATTCTGATTGAGTTCTAGTGAATAGAGTTATTCGATAGTTTGTAAAGATGTATTAAAATTAATGAAGAGACATCACTTGCCAAGAAATTGGTCAAGTCAGGAACAAGAATTTATCTAAAAGTAATTAGGACACACTCAATACCCATCAAAACGTATGACCATCTGGTCTCTGTGAAAACCTGGCCACCAACATTCCTGTGAGAACCTGAATAATAAGACACATATCCTGGGGTGCCTGGGTGTCTCAGTCGAGAAAGTGTCCAATTCTTGATTTCGGCTCAGGTTGTGATCTCAGAGTCATGAGATCAAGCCCTGTGTAGTAGTTCCATGCTAGGTATGGAGCCTGCTTAGGGTTCTCTCTCTCCCTCTTCCTCTGTCCCTCCCCTGCTCTCTTTCTCTCTCTCTCTCTCTCTCTCTCAAAAAACAAAAACAAAACAAAACAAAAAAACAACAAGACACATACATATCCCTAGCTACTGAGAGAGGAGGCAGGATATTATTGTCAATAAAAGCACGAGCTTTGAATCTGATCTGTTTTAGAGGCCTGGACCTGCCCTTGATTACTGTGGTTTTATGATTTGGGGCAAGTTATTCAGCATCTCTAGGCCTCTGTGGCCTCATTTTTCCAAATTAGTGAAGTATCTACCTCTTTGGGTTATGTGACTGAGGGAATAATGTTCCCAAAGCACTGAGCACAATCCCTAGTGTGGGGTTGCTCAGAAGCCTGTGATCACTACTTCCAGGAGATGTGGGGTGGGGTGGGAGGTTGGGTTCTTTCCTTTCTAGGTGAGCACTGCCACTCAGCAGCTGAGGTGAGGAGTTCTTACCTTATTGTGAATCCAGGAGAGGAGATAACATTTTCTTGCAAACAAATTTATGGTTTCATATATTTCAGTGGATCTTAAAAGTGGAAAGTACATTAAATCATCTGCTCTAAACCCCTCACTGTACTGAGCTCAGATCCAGGGAGGTCGTGTGATCTGGGACTAGAGACAGAGTTCAGTTTTCCAAGGTCAGGCTTCCAAGACCTATTTAACCCGTAATGTGACCTGGGGGTTTCCAAAGAATGAACATAGGACCACTTGTATTAGAATCACATGAGGAGCTTTTAAAATGCAGGTTCCTTGGTCTTATAACCAAGCTATTTTATCAGAACCTCTAGAGATGGGACCTAGGAACCTGTATTTCATAGCAGGTCACACTTAAAATCAAGTGCCACTCATGTAGCGATCAATACCTTGATCTGCAATATTGTAAAGCATGCCCAAACCCAGTGCCACCTGAAGACTTGGCTGCAGTGGATTTGAAATAGGACCATAAATCCAGGACTGTTGAACTATGTAACAATTTCAGCTATTGCTTCTATTACTTTCTGCTTCAATTATCCAATGAGTTGTCTTTATGCCAGGAGACGCTCAGTTCTCTGGCTCCTGTGAAATTGCATAACTCAGTGTGGCTCTCTACTCTTGCAAAAGCCCAAGGAATGAATTAATACATGTAAAGCCTTAGAACTGTGCCAGGCTCATAGCAAGTGCTCAATAAGAGTTAGTTATTAGTATTATTTCTCATTAGAGCAGGAAGAACATCTGCAGAGGGGTGATGTTGGTTTCTTTGACATGAGCTTAGGTCATAGGATCAGCGTCTATTTGATTAGGGAAGATGGCTGGAGGCAGTCATTAAGATAAAGGCAATAGAAGATCCCGTTACGACTCCTTAAGTGCGTGGCATAGATCATACACTCTTGTTGTTTTTGTTGTTTTTTTCCTGTGAAGAGAATGTAAGATCAGATATGACTTTACTTTTGATACTTTAAATTGTTGCTTGCATCAGCAGAAACTACTCATAATGGGATGATGTTTCAGTTGGGGATTTATTTATTCTCCTACCTACAAACACACAGACACACAAGAATGTAGGCTGTTGTATACTTTTTAGGTTGCTGTAAATGACTTGTGCATGTCTAAATTTGAAAAGAGAGCCATAGTGTTCACGAACATGGAGAATTTTAGCTACAGAATTCTTAGCTGTGATAGGTAATGTGTAATTGAGAGAATGTGAAAAAGAATGAGGAAGTAGGTTCTCCAGCATGATAAAAGGGAAAAGTAGTTCTTTTTTTCCCCTTGAGTAAAGCATTTGTTAAATGCAAAGGAAAATGACTATGGGCTCTGGAGCGAGGAGTCCATGATGCCAGCATTTTACAATAACATCCCCTTTCATCTACACATCTCAACAGTTTATGGGCACTAATTAAGCCTCACCATACTCATACAATTCACACTGTGTTTTATTTACTCCCTTTTTACTGAGGAAAACCAAGGCAGTGAAAGTTTAAAGGGTTATTTGGAGTTACAGAGCTGGGATTTGAACCCAGTACCCAAAGCTTCTGGCCCAGAGAGGAAGGGGACCCACATGGTGGGTTTGACAGTTGACTCATAGCTGGTATTTGGTGGAGCAGGAAGTGATCTCGGGCAACTCTGAGAGGAAGGCATAAACCAGGAGCTCAGGGATGGTCTAGGGGACCAAGAGAAGGGACCAGACGCCCTGATATATAGTGAAGGCACATGTACCTGGTGTCTCTTACACCATACTCCTTCTGCCTTATTTGCCATGTCCTTGAATAGACACACTGGCATTGCAATTCATACTGACCATTCTAGATTTTTGGGACTGTGAGTCTTGAATGAAGTGTGTATGTGCAGGGGACTTGCTGTAGGGGCCAGAGGGAGATGGGCTGGTAGTGGTGGGCAGAGGTGAGTCACCAAGTGAAGCGGCAGTAGGAGGTAAATCAAAGGGCAACAGATTATGTTACTCCTTTTCACCTGTCATTGACCCTATTTAAAAGGGCAGAGAAAACAAAGCACTAGGTCTGAGATCAATCTCAGATGGTCAATTGTGACAGCTATGCCTCAGACATATTCAGGCCCTGACTTGTCTAGGACCTCAAACAAATGTCTGGGTCTCTCAGAACTCTTAAATGGAGACTAAAAGTAATTGGAAATAACTCACTTTCTCTCTCTATACCCTCTTAAGATGAATTTTTAAAGATCATGCATGAGGGTTTTCACGTAATGGAGTAAGAATCAGAAAAAGGGGATGACCAGAAGGCCCCAGGAAAGGTGGATTCAAGTCCCGGGAGCCATGTAGGGATCTCACAGGCTCAAACATTAGTATATTTTTGAGATTGAATCAAATATGTAAAAATAGTAGCAAATTATTTACCTCTTCAAAGAGAGTTACATACCAAATTTCAGGGGAATTTATTAGCACATCTACATCTGAAAAAGAAAGGTTATATATTTATAAGGTTAAGTTGCAAGGAGGGGGCAGAAGGGAAAAAGTTTTAGTTGCTATTAGATTTTATTCCAAATTATATCAGTTCATTAGAAACATATAGTTTATAAAAGACTTAGGCTATAACTCTAAGAAGTATATCAATACTATCAATACAATATCATACTCTCAGAAGTATATCAATATATATTTTAAACAATATTAAATAGCTGCAAGTAACAGTTAATCTGGCTATATATACACGGATATTTACAGAAGAGATTATGCTTACATTCTTGCCCATGGTAATGTTTTGGAAAATGGTAAGATGATATTACCCTTATTAAAAACATATGGCAAAAGTGGTCTATCTGACATTTTATTACCCACCTTTTAGTAAGCTAATTGATGTTCATGATTTGAAAGTATTGAAACATCTCCAAATGTGTTCTGGGTTATCAAAGAAAGATAACAAGATATTCGATACAATTTTTTCAAACCTTGATAAATTTTATTTTTATTTTTTGTAACTAGGTCCCACACTCAGCGTGGCCCCCAAGGGTGCGGGGAGGGGGCTTGAACTGAGGACCCTGAGAGATGAAGACCTGAGTTGAGATCCAGCCAGATGCTTACCCCGCTAAGCCATCCAGGCGCCCCTTGATACAGTTTTAATGGTGAGTTATTTTATGGCCCTTGAAAATTTGGGAAATCACATATGGTATAAAAATGAATTCTCTTAATTGGAACATGCAATTAACCGGAAAAATCCACTCTCTACGCTTGCACTCTAACAGACAATTTGTGAAAAAGGAAACGTAGTCAGGGCAAAACATTTCCTCTTTTTATAAACCTTGAACTGAGTATGTCTCTCACCAATTACATAGGGTCCCTGGGGCCTCAACTTTCCACAAGCGGTTAGGTCTCTATGGCAATGCAGCTGGCTGCTGGAGCGGAACCCAGGTGACAAAGCGGAACATAGGTGACAAAGCGGAACACAGGTGACTAGGCGGAGGCAGGCGCTGGGTGACCATGGGGAGAAGGTCTGGATGCAGAAGGTTATTAACGGTCTTCTTGAGCGTCTAGGATTGATACTCTGCTTTTTGAGAAAATGCAGACCTTCCCCCCACCCCCTCACCTGCCCCTGCCCCAGCCTGCCTCGACTTCCCACGTCTCCTGGAAAGCGGGCGCTGTGCACCGCTGCTCCTGATGGCTGCCTGCGCTGGGACTGGCCGCTCCCTCTGGGACCCTACTTCCGTTGATGCCTAAGCTTCGCCCTTCTTGTGCCCTCAGAGGCTATGACTCAGGTGAAAGGAGTCCATTTTGGCCAGGCCCCTGGTCTCATGCAGCCGTTCAGCATCCCCGTTCAGATTACACTCCAGGGTGGCCGGAGGCGCCAGGGGAGGTAAGCCACCACCAGAATCTCTCTTGCTGCATAGTGGCTCCAAGAGCGGCCATAAGGAGTATGAGGTTAGATTTGGTCGTCCTCCTCTAAGGGTGCCCACTTGCCATGGCTCCTGAGGGACCTTGGGGCCTTCTCCCCACAGCAGCACTGACTTCAGGGGGCTGCATCCTTTCTTATTGGCTTCCTCCTCCATTTGCATTGCAAAATTTTGAAGGCCAGGGACCTTTTTTTAAACTCTCCTGTGGCTCCCTAGCACTAGGACATGGCCCAGTACATGTCTGGTGCTGAATAAATATCTCTTGGTTGAATGAAGGGATGAAGAAATTGTCACCAGCATTTGGTCCTCCTGGTGAAGCATGCTTGGGTCTTGGAGTCACAACTGAACTGAACTGAATTCAAATCTCAGTTCCACCACTTAACTAGCTATATGACTGTGGGCAAGCCATGCAATCTCTGTCTGCCTCATCTCCTTGTCCATAAAGTGGGGATAGTAACAGTCTCTACAAGCCTTGGCATACTTTCTAATACTGCTCTTGGCACTATTCCATTATACTTTCTCTATATTTCAGCCACTGTTTTTAACCACCCACCTTTTAAAAAATGTTTATTTATTTATTTTGAGAGCGAACGAGCGTGTGCATATGTGAGCAGGGGAGGCTCAGAGAGGGAGAGGGAGAGAGAGAATCCCATGCAGGCTCTGCAGTGTCAGCATTTAGCCCAACTCAAGTCATAGGACTTGATCCTATGAACCATGAGATCATGACTGGAGCCAAAATAAAGAAAGAGTCAGGCACTTAACTGACTGAGCCACCCACTTCTCCTTAAGGGAGGAAGTGAAAGGGGCTATCTTCAGGACTTCCTTTTCTCCCCCAGAGAAATGCAAAGCTGAGGGGCTGAGAGCCTTAAATGAAGCTGTGGTCCTTCTGTCTGCTCCTGGGTTTGGGCCAGTGGGGTGGTTGGAACTGGGCACCGAAATTGAGAGAAGAACCATGCCGGAGGGTGTGTGAGGAATGGAATATTAAAAGCTTGCCAGTTTGCTCTTGGAAGGGGCACACCTCACAGCCAAGTTCACACACTCTATCTGGAAAAAAGGCTGGTTTGTTAGTGGCTCCAATGGAGTTGGGAGCTGAGAAAATGGAAACAGTAAAGACCACAGCTGCCATCACATTAATCCTGTAACTATACTCATGGGAAGTTGAGTGAGAATGAGGGAAAGTGAGATAGAGGGGTTTGGGGGGAGGTGGGATCGGAGAAGAAAGGAGCAGACCAGAAGGGGAAAGACGTGGGGGCAGAAGCACTTCTCTCCTAGAAATGCACTAATGCTTTTGTGAAAAGACAATTAAAGTGAATTACTCTATGGCAGAAGGTCAGATGATGAACATGCAAGGGAGCAAGTTTTAGTGCCCTCTTCATAACATAATTAACTAGATATAAGAATAGTTGTTTTCTCCCCAAAGCAATACAGTCTCCCATTTTCGTTTCTGAGATGCACGATTGGATTATTGCTCTTTCCTCTTGCTGAACTCTGTGAACCATGCTGACTTTACTCAACCTCATTTGCTGTTTCAAAAGAAGTTGTTAAATAATTTTGTAATTTAAAAAATATGAGGATAAGAATAATCACCCAAATCGTCTCTGTAACACCAACAAATTACAGGGAAATGTTAATTTAACATCTCAATGCTTAGAAGTTGCACACACATGTGAAATGGGTGTCAGATGGATTGTCAAGCTTTGATGAACAGCAGCATCTTCCCAAGGACGCTTCTCACACCAGTTACAGTGTTGGAGGAAGAGGCTGCTGGCTTCTGCAGGGATCACAGCCAGAGAAGTATGTTCAAGCTCTTTGAAACGGAGTTTGCCTGAGGCTAAGCCAGAAGGTGCCTGTAGCAATGTGTGGGAAAGAGCTGGTGGGAAAGTCAGTTCTGTCTGCAGGGAAGCAACAGAAGGGGGTGGGGGCTGCGTAGACTATGAATACAACATCTCCAGGTAACACATTGGCTAGAAGTGGAAATACTTTGCTGGCAAAAAGGAATAAAAATGCTAGTCATCTCACTGGCTAGAGAGCAAAATGAGATCATTCTGAAATGCTTTGAAGTCCTTGGATGAAAGGTGCTTGTAAATACCACAAAGTTAATTACAGGGATATTTATGGTCTCAGAAACCTGGAAAAAAAAAAACCCAATAATTAACAATAAGGAAATAGGTAAGGAATTTATGGCATATCCAATTGATGGAATATTATGTAGCCAATAGAAGGGTTACAAAGAAATGTTCATGACATAAAGTGTTTATTATGGTAAGTGAAAAGAGATTAAAAAAATATAACCTATATCCAAAATGATCTCATTCTATTTAAAACAATATAGAGGAGGGAAATAACCTAGTAAATGAACAGAAGTGATCTCTAACTGGTAGAACTGTGGGTGAGTTTTATTCTCTTCTCTAGACTTTTCCACACTTTCTGAGCTTCATAACATGAGCATATGAAAAGTACATTACTTGCACGAATCCTTTGACATTTGTTGGGGCTTTCTTTATGGCTCCATTTATGGTTAGGTCTCATAAATGTCCTTATATCTTTGAGAAGAATATATATTTTGTAGGGGATAGCATTCTATATTACCATTTAGAAAACATAATTGCTTAGATAATATAATTACTTACAAAGGACATCCCAAACATTACAAAGTAATGTTACAAAGTAATGTTACAATGTTAATTACTTTGCTGAAATCTATTTCCTTACTGATTTGTCTGGTTATCAATTACTGAGGGAGGATGCAAAAATATCTCATCATTTGTTCCTGAGTTTTGTCTGTTTCTTCCTATAGTTCTGTCAGTGAGGGAATGCTATTAGGTACATATAAATTAGTATTGTTAGCTCTTCTAGGTGAATCTTTAATCAACATTATTACCTTCTTTATTTCTAAAAAGCTCTTTAACCTTAAGGTTCATATCAGCTTGCTTGTCATTAGACTTTGCCTGACAAATTTCAACCTTTCTACATATGCGCATTTCCCATGGTCTCTCTCAGCCTATTGGCAAATATTCCTGCCTTCTGGTTGCCATTCCTGTTATGGAGAAGTAAGATCTCAGCCTGTCATTCCTTTGGGGTTAATCTGTCTTTTTCTCTGGCTGTTTTTAAGATTTTCTGTTGTGGTGTCTGTGCAATATCTCTGTGATGTGCCTAATGTGGGTTTCTTTTTATTTTATCCCACTGGGTTTCTGTAATCTACAGACTGGGTTTTCATCAATTCTGAAGTTTATTATCTTTTTAAAATATTGCTTGTGACTTATTTCCCTTATTTCTGAAATTCTGAATAGATCACATGTTAAACATTCCCTTTTTATTTTCCATGTTTCTTCATCTCTCTTCAGTATTTTCCATTACAAAAAATTATTCCGTATTATACTCTGGCTATTTTGCAGATCTATTTCTATGTTTACTAATTATATTTTTAGATGTATCTAATCTACTGTTAAATTTGTCCATTGAGTTTTTATTTAAATTATTTTATTTTTCATTTCTAGGAATTATATTTGATTCTTTTAAATATTAGCCTGGTCATATTGTAGAGTCTTGCTCTTTCTGATATTTCTTTTTTTTTTTTTTTTTTGGCCTTTTTTTAAAATATTAATTTTATTTTTAAAAATTTACATCTAAATTAGTTAGCATATAGTGCAACAATGATTTCAGGAGTAGATTCCTTAGTGACCCTCACCCATTTAGCCCATCCCCCCTCCCACAACCTCTCCTGTAACCCTCAGTTTGTTCTCCATATTTATGAGTCTCTTCTGTTTTGTCCCCCTCCCTGTTTTTATATTATTTTTGTTTCCCTTCCCTTCTGTTCATCTGTTTTGTCTCTTAAAGTCCTCATATGAGTGAAGTCATATGACTTTTGTCTTTCTCTGACTGACTAATTTCACTTAGCATAATACCCTCCAATTCCATCCAGGTAGTTGCAGATGGTAAGATTTCATTCTTTTTGATTGCTGAGTAATATTCCATTGTATATATATATACCACATCTTCTTTAGCCATTCATCCATCGATGGACATTTGGGCTCTTTCCATACTTTGACTATTGTTGATAGTGCTGCTATAAACATGGGGGTGCATGTGTCCCTTCGAAACAGCATACCTATATCCCATGGATAAATGCCTAGTAGTGCAATTGCTGGGTCATAGGGTAGTTCTATATTTAGTTTTTTGAGGAACCTCCATACTGTTTTCCAGAGTGGCTGCACCAGTCTGCATTCCCACCAGCAATGCAAAAGAGATCCTCTTTCTCTGCATCCTCGCCAACATCTGTTGTTGCCTGAGTTATTAATGTTAGCCATTCTGACAGGTGTAAGGTGGTATCTCATTGTGGTTTTGGTTTGTATTTCCCTGATGATGAGTGATGTGGAGCATTTTTTCATGTGTCAGTTGGCCATCTGGATGTCTTCTTTGGAGAAGTGTCTATTGATGTCTTTTGCCCATTTCTTCACTGGATTATTTGTTTTTTGGGTGCTGAATTTGATAAGTTCTTTATAGATTTTGGATACTAACCCTTTGTCTGATATGTGGTTTGCAAATATCTTCTCCCATTCCATTGGTTGCCTTTTAGTTTTGCTGATTGTTTCCTTCGCTGTGCAGAAACGTTTTATTTTGATGAGGTCCCAGTAGTTCATTTGTGTATCCTCATGATTAAAAAAAAATGTTTATTTGTTTATTTTGAGAGAGACAGAGGGAGAGAGAGGGAGTGCATGTGCACATGAGTGGGGGAGGGGCAGAGAGAGAGGGAGAGAGAAAATCCCAAGCAGGCCCATGCTATCAGCACAGAGCCTGACACAGGGCTCAAACTGATGAAACATGAGATCATGACCTGAGTCAAAACTAATATAATATTGTATGTCAATTATACTTCAATTAAAAAAACTGCATAACCTGATTCTGATCTAATTTAGAAATAAAATAGACCTGATAGTATACGAGACTATACTTTCTCTTTGTAATATTTCTGTCGATTTCATTCCAATGCTTTATGGAAAGGTGACAACCTCATAGATGTGTTATGAAGCAGCTTTTTCATGTTTGGGAGGAAGGATAATATAGCTACTAAAAATGAATATTCAGATATATTTTTATTATTATGAATCGATAGGCTTTGGTTTCACCATCACTGTGAACGAGATACTCACTCTAACTGCAGACAACTAAAAAGTTTTGGTCAAAGCTTACCAAAAGTTGGAAATACTCAAAGGACAAAAACTATGGGAAAGTAGGAACCTAGAGGGGGGGAAAATGTACTGAAGTAAATTTTCACCTTGAAGACATTTGCACTGCAGAAACTGATGGCCTTGAGCTTCAGTCTCACAGTATGGGGGAAGGACACAGGGATGAGAAACACTGCCCAGGGCCTATCCAAGGCATGGGAGTTAATATACCACTCAACTACAACTGAGACCACCAAGGACCTCATACTCAGTATAAAAATGAACTAGAAATAATCACTCTCACAGCTCCACAGGACATTGCAAGGAAAATGCCTTTCTCAAACCTTGACACTGAGCAGAGCAGGAAAATTACAATCTTCCCTGAGATTTTCTAATCTCAACATAATCTTCAAGACAGTTTCTGCCTGAATTCACACTACCTAAACAATCCAAAACCCTTAACCTAAGAATTGTGTTTAATGTTATCTCAAGTAGGTCGTACTCTTTGGCAACTGGCAGAAGCAAATACGTAACTTTTCTGTAAGAGCTAACCTCTAATCTAGGCCTCAGGGGAGTCCTATGAAGTTTCAAGGAGTACATGTTCTCATTCAAAAGTCATAAAACACAGTAAGGCCTTTGAGTGAGAAACAGAATTGCATCCACAAAAAACTTCAGGTATTTGGGCAGTATATAAAAATGTATTTTGGGGCTCCTGGGTGACTCAGCCGGTTGAGTGTCTGACTTCAGCTCAGGTCATGGTCTCACAGCTCATGGGTTCAAGACGCACATTGGGTTCTGTGCTGACAGCTCAGAGCCTGGAGCCTGCTTCAGATTCTGTGTGTGTCTGTCTCTCTGCCCTCCCCCCCCCCCCCACTTGCTCTCTGTCTCTCTCTCTTTCTCTGTCAAAAATAAATAAACATTAAGACGTTAAAAAAATAAAAAATTAATAAATAAATTAAAATGTATCTCGGGGCACCTGGTGGCTCAGTGGGTTAAGCGTCCAGCTCTTGATTATGGCTCAGGTCATGATCTCACAGGTTGTGAGTTCGAGCCCCATGCCAGCAGAGAGCCTGCTTAGGATTCTCTCTCCCTCTTGCTCTCTGCCCCTCACCCACTTGCTTTCTGTTTCTCAAAATAAATGAAAATAAACTTCTAAAAAATGTATCTGGGGGCTCCTGCATGGCTCACTTGGTTAAGCATCCAACTCTTGATTCGACTCAGGTCATGATCTCACGGTTCTGACTTATTAGAACCATATGGTTCAAGCCCTGCATGGGGTTTTGTGCTGACAGTGCAGAGCCTGCTTCGGATTCTCTCTCTCTCCCTCTCTCTCTGTCCCTTCCCTGCTCTCTCTTTCTCTCTCTCAAAAAATAAGCTAAAAACATTTTTGTAAATGTATCTGTAATATGTTTAAAGAAACAAAGAAAGGAGGGCACTTGGGTGGTTCAGTGGGTTGAGCATCTGATTTCAGCCCAGGTCGTAATCTCACGGCTCATGTATTCAAGCCCTATGTCCAGTTCTATGCTGACAACTTGGAGCCTAGAGCCTGCTTTAGATTCTGTCTCCATCTCTCTCTGCCCCTCCCCTGCTCACATTCTGTCTCTCTGTCTCTCTCTTTCAAATATAA
The DNA here is from genome assembly GCF_018350215.1 of Panthera leo. Classification (NCBI taxonomy): domain Eukaryota; kingdom Metazoa; phylum Chordata; class Mammalia; order Carnivora; family Felidae; genus Panthera; species Panthera leo. Next base: position 87,478,204 of record NC_056687.1, read on the forward strand.
ATAAACACTTGGAAGAAAGAAAGAAAGAAAGAAAAAAAGAAAGAAAGAAAGAAAGCAAGCAAACATTAGAAATATCAGAAAGAGGTTTTTTCCTGCTTTCTCCTTGAGGATTTTGATGGCTTCCTGTCTTACATTTAGGTCTTTCATCCATTTTGAGTTTATTTTTGTATGTGGTGTAAGAAAGTGGTCCAGGTTCATTTTTCTGCATGTCGCTGTCAAGTTTTCCTAGCACCACTTGCTGAAGAGATTGTCTTTATTCCATTGGATATTCTTTCCTGCTTTGTCAAAGATTAGTTGGCCATACACTTGTGGGTCCATTTCTGGGTTCTCTATTCTGTTCCATTGATCTGAGTGTCTGTTCTTGTGCTAGTACCATACTGTCTTGATGGTTACAGCTTTGTAGTATAGCTTGAAGTCTGGGATTGTGACGCCTCCTGCTTTGGTTTTCTTTTTCAAGATTGCTTTGGCTATTCGGGGTCTTTTCTGGTTCCATACAAATTTTAGGATGATTTGTTCTAGTTCTGTGAAGAATGCTGGTGTTACTTTGATAGGGATTGCATGGAATATGTAGATTGCTTTGGGTAGTATCGACATTTTAACAACATTTGTTCTTTCTGTCCAGGAGCATGGAATCTTTTTCCATTTTTTTTGTGTCTTCTTCAATTTGTTTCATAAGCTTTCTATAGTTTTCAGTGTATAGATTTTTCACCTCTTTGGTTAGATTTATTCCTAGGTATTTTATGGTTTTTGGTGCAACTGTAAATGGGATGGATTTCTTGATTTCTCTTTCTGTTGCTTCATTGTTGGTGTATAGGAATGCAACCGATTTCTGTGCATTGATTTTATATCCTGCAACTTTGCTGAACTCATAAATCAATTCTAGCAGTTTTTTGGTGGAATCTTTTGGGTTTTCCATGTCATCTGCGAAGAGTGAAAGTTTGACCTCCTCCTGGCCGATTTGAATACCTTTTATCTATTTGTGTTGTCTGATTGCAGAGGCTAAGATTTCCAATACTATGTTGAATAACAGTGGTGAGAGTGGACATCCCTGTCTTGTTCCTGACCTTAGGAGGAAAGCTCTCAGCTTTTTCCCATTGAGGATGATATTAGCGTTGGGTCGTTCATATATGGCTTTTTGATCTTGAGGTACACTCATTCTATCCCTACTTTCTTGAGGGTTTTTATCAAGAAAGGATGCTGTATTTTGTCAAATGCTTTCTCTGAATCTATTGAGAGGATCATATGGTTCTTGTCCTTTCTTTTATTGATGTGATGAATCACATTAATTGTTTTGCGGATATTGAACCAGCCCTGCAACCCAGGTATAAATCCCACTTGGTCGTGGTGAATAATTTTTTTAATGTATTGTTGGAGCCAGTTGGCTAATATCTTGTTGAGGATTTCTGCATCCATGTTCATCAGGGAAATTGGTCTGTAGTTATCCTTTTTAGTGGGGTCTCTGTCTGGTTTTGGAATCAAGGTAATGCTGGCTTCTTAGAAAGAGTTTGGAAGTTTTCCTTCCATTTCTATTTTTTGGAACACATTCAAGAGACTAGGTGTTAACTCTTCCTTAAATGTTTGGTAGAATTCCCCTGTAAAGCCATCTGGCCCTGGACTCTTGTTTTTTGGCAGATTTTTGATTACTAATTCGATTTCCTTACTGGTTATGGGCCTGTTCAAATTTTCTATTTCTTTCTGTTTCAGTTTTGGTAGTGTATATGTTTCTAGGAATTTGTCCATTTCTTCCAGATTGCCCATTTTATTGGCATATAATTGCTCATAATATTCTCTCATTATTGTTTTTATTTCTGCTGTGTTGGTTGTGATCTCTCCTCTTTCATTCTTGATTTTATTTATTTGGGTCCTTTCCTTTTTCTTTTTGATCAAACTGGCTAGTGGTTTATCACTTTTGTTAATTCTTTCAAAGAACCAACTTCTAGTTTCATTGATCTGTTCTACTGTTTTTTTGGTTTCGATAGCATTAATTTCTGCTCTAATCTTTATTATTTCCTGTCTTCTGCTGGTTTTGGGTTTTATTTGCTGTTCTTTTTCCAGCTCCTTAAGGCATAAGGTTAGGTTGTGTATCTGAGATCTTTCTTCCTTCTTTAGGAAGGCCTGGATTGCTATATACTTTCCTCTTATGACCACCTTTGCTGTGTCCCAGAGGTTTTGGGTTGTGTATCATTTTCATTGACTTCCATATACCTCTTAATTTCCTCTTTAACTGCTTGGTTAGCCCATTCATTCTTTAGTAGGATGTTCTTCAGTCTCTAAGTTTTTGTTACATTTCCAAATTTTTTCTTGCGGTTGATTTTTAGTTTCATAGTGTTGTGGTCTGAAAATATGAACGGTATGATCTCGATCTTTTTGTACTTACTTAGGGCTGATTTGTGTCCTAGTATATGGTCTATTCTGGAGAACATTCCATGTGCACTGGAGAAGAATGTATATTTTGCTGCTTTAGGATGAAATGTTATGAATATATCTGTTAAGTCCATCTGGTCCAGTGTGTCACTAAAAGCCATTGTTTCCTTGTTAATTTTTTGATTAGATGATCTGTCCATTCCTGTGAGTGGGGTGTTGAAGTCTCCTACTATTACGGTATTACTATCGATGAGTTTCTTTATGTTTGTGTTTGATTTATGTATTTGGGTGCTGCCACATTTGGCACATAAATGTTTACAATTTTTAGGTCTTTTTGGTGGATAGACCCCTTGATTATGATATAATGCCCTTCTGCATCTCTTGATACAGTCTTTGAAGTGTAGATTTTCTTTTTTTCTTCTTTTTTTCTTTTTTTCAATATATGAAGTTTATTGTCAAATTGGTTTCCATACAACACCCAGTGCTCATCCTAAAAGGTGCCCTCCTCAATACCCATCACCCACCCTCCCCTCCCTCCCACCCCCCATCAACCCTCAGTTTGTTCTCAGTTTTTAACAGTCTCTTATGCTTTGGCTCTCTCCCACTCTAACCTCTTTTTTTTTTTTTTTTCCTTCCCCTCCCTCATGGGTTTCTGTTAAGTTTCTCAGGATCCACATAAGAGTGAAAACATATGATATCTGTCTTTCTCTGTATGGCTTATTTCACTTAGCATCACTAAAGTGTAGATTTTCTGATATAAGTAAGGCTACTCCAGCTTTCTTTTGTTGACCATTAGCATGATAGATGGTTCTCCATCCCCTTACTTTCAATCTGAAGGTGTCTTTAGGTGTAAAGTGGGTCTCTTGTAAACAGCATATAGATGGATCTTGTTTTCTTATCCATTCTGTTACCCTATGTCTTTTGATTGGAGCATTGAGTCCATTGACGTTTAGAGTGAGTACTGAAAGATATGAATTTATTACCATTATGATGCTTGTAGAGTTGGAGTTTTTGGTGGTGTTCTCTGGTCCTTTCTAATCTTTGTTGCTTTTGGTATTTATTTATTTATTTCTCTCTCTCTCTCTGTCTCTCTCTCTCTCTATATATATATTTTTTCCATCTTTTCTCCCCTCAGAGAGAGTCCCCCTTAAAATTTCTTGCAGGGCTGGTTTAGTGGTCACAAACTCCTTTAATTTTTGTTTGTATGGGAAACTTTTTATCTCTCCTTCTATTTTGAATGACAGCCTTGCTGGATAAAGAATTCTTGGCTGCATATTTTTCTTTTTTTTTTCTTTAATATGTGAAATTTATTGTCAAATTGGTTTCCATACAACATCCAGTGCTCATCCCAAAAGGTCTGCATATTTTTCTGATTCAGCACATTGAATATATCCTGCCACTCCTTTCTGGCCTGCCAAGTTTCTGTGGATAGGTCTGCTGCAAACCTGATCTGTCTTCCCTTGTAGATTAGGGACTTTTTTTTCCTTTGCTGCTTTCATGATTCTCTGCTTGCCTGAGTATTTTGTGAATTTGACTATGATATGCCTTGTTGATGGTCAGTTTCTGTTTAATCTAATGGGGGTCCTCTGCGCTTCCTGGATTTTGATGTCTGTGTCTTTCCCCAGGTTAGGAAAGTTTTCTGCTATGATTTGCTCACATAACCCTTCTACCCCTATTTCTCTCTCTTCTTTTTCTGGGACCCCTATGATTCTGATGTTCCTTTTTAATGAGTCACTGATTTCTCTAATTCTTAAATCGTGCTCTTTTGCCATAATCTCCCTCTTTTTTTCTGCTTCATTATTATCTATAAGTTTGTCCTGTATATCACTGATTCTCTGTTCTGCCTCATCCATCCTTGTCGCTGCTGCATCCATCTGTGATTGCAGCTCAGTTATAGCATTTTTAATTTCATTTTGACTATTTTTTACTTCTTTTATCTCTGCAGAAAGGGATTCAAATCTATTTTTGACTCCAGCTAGTATTCTTATTATCGTGATTCTAAATTCTGGTTCAGACATCTTGCTTGTATCTGTGTTGGTGAAATCCCTGGCTGTCGTTTCTTCATGCTCTTTGTTTTGGGGTGAATTCCTTCATTTTGTCTTTTTTTTTTTTTTAATATATGAAATTTATTGTCAAATTGGTTTCCATACAACACCCAGTGCTCATCCCAAAAGGTGCCCTCCTCAATACCCATCACGCACCCTCCCCTCCCTCCCACCCCCCATCAACCCTCAATTTGTTCTCAGTTTTTAACAGTCTCTTATGCTTTGGCTCTCTCCCACTCTAACCTCTTTTTTTTTTTTTTTTCCTTCCCCTCCCCCATGGGTTTCTGTTAAGTTTCTCAGGATCCACATAAGAGTGAAACCATATGGTATCTGTCTTTCTCTGTATGGCTTATTTCACTTAGCATCACAGTCTCCAGTTCCATCCACGTTGCTACAAAAGGCCATATTTCTTTTTTTTTTTTTTTTTTTTTTTTTTTATTTTTTTTATTTTTTTATTTTTTTTTTTATTTTTTTTATTTTTTAATATATGAAATTTACTGTCAAATTGGTTTCCATACAACACCCAGTGCTCATCCCAAAAGGTGCCCTCCTCAATACCCATCACCCACCCTGCCCTCCCTCCCACCCTGCCCTCCCTCCCACCCCCCATCAACCCTCAGTTTGTTCTCAGTTTTTAACAGTCTCTTATGCTTTGGCTCTCTCCCACTCTACCCTCTTTTTTTTTTTTTTTTTTTTTTTCCTTCCCCTCCCCCATGGGTTTCTGTTATGTTTCTCAGGATCCACATAAGAGTGAAACCATATGGTATCTGTCTTTCTCTGTATGGCTTATTTCACTTAGCATCACACTCTCCAGTTCCATCCATGTTGCTACAAAAGGCCATATTTCATTTTTTCTCATTGCCACGTAGTATTCCATTGTGTATATAAACCACAATTTCTTTATCCATTCATCAGTTGATGGACATTTAGGCTCTTTCCATAATTTGGCTATTGTTGAGAGTGCCGCTATAAACATTGGGGTACAGGTGCCCCTATGCATCAGTACTCCTGTATCCCTTGGATAAATTCCTAGCAGTGCTATTGCTGGGTCATAGGGTAGGTCTATTTTTAATTTTCTGAGGAACCTCCACACTGCTTTCCAGAGCGGCTGCACCAATTTGCATTCCCACCAACAGTGCAAGAGGGTTCCTGTTTCTCCACATCCTCTCCAGCATCTATAGTCTTCTGATTTCTTCATTTTGGCCACTCTGACTGGCGTGAGGTGGTATCTGAGTGTGGTTTTGATTTGTATTTCCCTGATAAGGAGCGACGTTGAACATCTTTTCATGTGCCTGTTGGCCATCCGGATGTCTTCTTTAGAGAAGTGTCTATTCATGTTTTCTGCCCAATTCTTCACTGGGTTATTTGTTTTTCGGGTGTGGAGTTTGATGAGCTCTTTATAGATTTTGGATACTAGCCCCTTGTCCGATGTGTCATTTGCAAATATCTTTTCCCATTCCGTTGGTTGCCTTTTAGTTTTGTTGGTTGTTTCCTTTGCTGTGCAGAAGCTTTTTATCTTCATAAGGTCCCAGTAATTCACTTTTGCTTTTAATTCCCTTGCCTTTGGGGATGTGCCGAGTAAGAGATTGCTACGGCTGAGGTCAGAGAGGTCTTTTCCTGCTTTCTCCTCTAAGGTTTTGATGGTTTCCTGTCTCACATTCAGGTCCTTTATCCATTTTGAGTTTATTTTTGTGAATGGTGTGAGAAAGTGGTCTAGTTTCAACCTTCTGCATGTTGCTGTCCAGTTCTCCCAGCACCATTTGTTAAAGAGACTGTCTTTTTTCCATTGGATGTTCTTTCCTGCTTTGTCAAAGATGAGTTGGCCATACGTTTGTGGGTCTAGTTCTGGGGTTTCTATTCTATTCCATTGGTCTATGTGTCTGTTTTTGTGCCAATACCATGCTGTCTTGATGATGACAGCTTTGTAGTAGAGGCTAAAGTCTGGGATTGTGATGCCTCCTGCTTTGGTCTTCTTCTTCAAAATTACTTTGGCTATTCGGGGCCTTTTGTGGTTCCATATGAATTTTAGGATTGCTTGTTCTAGTTTCGAGAAGAATGCTGGTGCAATTTTGATTGGGATTGCATTGAATGTGTAGATAGCTTTGGGTAGTATTGACATTTTGACAATATTTATTCTTCCAATCCATGAGCAGGGAATGTCTTTCCATTTCTTTATATCTTCTTCAATTACCTGCATAAGCTTTCTATAATTTTCAGCATACAGATCTTTTACATCTTTGGTTAGATTTATTCCTAGGTATTTTATGCTTCTTGGTGCAATTGTGAATGGGATCAGTTTCTTCATTTGTCTTTCTGTTGCTTCATTGTTAGTGTATAAGAATGCAACTGATTTCTGCACATTGATTTTGTATCCTGCAACTTTGCTGAATTCATGTATCAGTTCTAGCAGACTTTTGGTGGAGTCTATCGGATTTTCCATGTATAATATCATGTCATCTGCAAAAAGCGAAAGCTTGACTTCATCTTTGCCAATTTTGATGCCTTTGATTTCCTTTTGTTGTCTGATTGCTGATGCTAGAACTTCCAGCACTATATTAAACAGCAGCGGTGACAGTGGGCATCCCTGTCGTGTTCCTGATCTCAGGGAAAAAGCTCTCAGTTTTTCCCCGTTGAGGATGATGTTAGCTGTGGGCTTTTCATAAATGGCCTTTATGATCTTTAAGTATGTTCCTTCTATCCCGACTTTCTCAAGGGTTTTTATTAAGAAAGGGTGCTGGATTTTGTCAAAGGCCTACAAAAGGCCATATTTCATTCTTTCTCATTGCCACGTAGTATTCCATTGTGTATATAAACCACAATTTCTTTATCCATTCATCAGTTGATGGACATTTAGGCTCTTTCCATAATTTGGCTATTGTTGAGAGTGCTGCTATAAACATTGGGGTACAAGTGCCCCTATGCATCAGTACTCCTGTATCCCTTGGATAAATTCCTAGCAGTGCTATTGCTGGGTCACAGGGTAGGTCTATTTTTAATTTTCTGAGGAACCTCCACACTGCTTTCCAGAGTGGCTGCACCAATTTGCATTCCCACCAACAGTGCAAGAGGGTTCCCGTTTCTCCACATCCTCTCCAGCATCTATAGTCTCCTGATTTGTTCATTTTGGCCACTCTGACTGGCGTGAGGTGATATCTGAGTGTGGTTTTGATTTGTATTTCCCTGATAAGGAGCGACGTTGAACATCTTTTCATGTGTCTGTTGGCCATCCGGATGTCTTCTTTAGAGAAGTGTCTACTCATGTTTTCTGCCCATTTCTTCACTGGGTTATTTGTTTTTCGGGTGTGGAGTTTGGTGAGCTCTTTATAGATTTTGGATACTAGCCCTTTGTCCGATATGTCATTTGCAAATATCTTTTCCCATTCCGTTGGTTGCCTTTTAGTTTTGTTGGTTGTTTCCTTTGCTGTGCAGAAGCTTTTTATCTTCATAAGGTCCCAGTAATTCACTTTTGCTTTTAATTCCCTTGCCTTTGGGGATGTGTCGAGTAAGAGATTGCTACGGCTGAGGTCAGAGAGGTCTTTTCCTGCTTTCTCCTCTAAGGTTTTGATGGTTTCCTGTCTCACATTCAGGTCCTTTATCCATTTTGAGTTTATTTTTGTGAATGGTGTGAGAAAGTGGTCTAGTTTCAACCTTCTGCATGTTGCTGTCCAGTTCTCCCAGCACCATTTGTTAAAGAGACTGTCTTTTTTCCATTGGATGTTCTTTCCTGCTTTGTCAAAGATGAGTTGGCCATACGTTTGTGGGCCTAGTTCTGGGGTTTCTATTCTATTCCGTTGGTCTATGTGTCTGTTTTTGTGCCAATACCATGCTGTCTTGATGATGACAGCTTTGTAGTAGAGGCTAAAGTCTGGGATTGTGATGCCTCCTGCTTTGGTCTTCTTCTTCAAAATTACTTTGGCTATTCGGGGCCTTTTGTGGTTCCATATGAATTTTAGGATTGCTTGTTCTAGTTTCGAGAAGAATGCTGGTGCAATTTTGATTGGGATTGCATTGAATGTGTAGATAGCTTTGGGTAGTATTGACATTTTGACAATATTTATTCTTCCAACCCATGAGCAGGGAATGTCTTTCCATTTCTTTAAATCTTCTTCAATTACCTTCATAAGCTTTCTATAGTTTTCAGCATACAGATCTTTTACATCTTTGGTTAGATTTATTCCTAGGTATTTTATGCTTCTTGGTGCAATTGTGAATAGGATCAGTTTCTTTGTCTTTCTGTTGCTTCACTGTTAGTGTATAAGAATGCAACTGATTTCTGTACATTGATTTTGTATCCTGCAACTTTGCTGAATTCATGTATCAGTTCTAGCAGACTTCTGGTGGAGTCTATCGGATTTTCCATGTATAATATCATGTCATCTGCAAAAAGCGAAAGCTTGACTTCATCTTTGCCAATTTGGATGCCTTTGATTTCCTTTTGTTGTCTGATTGCTGATGCTAGAACTTCCAGCACTATGTTAAACAACAGCGGTGAGAGTGGGCATCCCTGTCGTGTTCCTGATCTCAGGGAAAAAGCTCTCAGTTTTTCCCCATTGAGGATGATGTTAGCTGTGGGCTTTTCATAAATGGCTTTTATGATCTTTAAGTATGTTCCTTCTATCCCGACTTTCTCAAGGGTTTTTATTAAGAAAGGGTGCTGGATTTTGTCAAAGGCCTTTTCGTTTTGTCATTTTGAAGGGAGAAAAGGAATTAATGAGGTAGAAAAATTAAAATTAAAAAAATTAAAATTAAAAAAATATTAAAATTAAAAAATTAAAAACACACACATTCAGAAAAAAATTTGAATAAATGATGCTAGATTAGGTGTGTTTTGGTTTGGGTGTTGAAAGTGGTTTGACAGATTAGAGAAAAAAAGGGGATGGGGAAGAAAATCATTTGAGAATTTGAAAAAATGAATACACTGAAGTAGACTAAAATGAAATGATGGGAGTAAAATAGAATTTGAAAAAATTTACACAAAAGTAAAAAATATAATAGGAAAAAATTAAAGAAAAATATTTTTAATAAAAATTAAAAATAAAAATGAATTTTTTCTCTTTTTATATTCAAAAAGAAAAGAAACAAAAAAGAGAAAAAAGAGAAAAAAGAAATCGTTTGAAAATTTGAAAAAGTGAATACACTGTAGTAGACTAAAATAAAATGATGGAAGTAAAATGGAGTTTGAAAAAATTTACATAAGCGCAAAAAACATAGTAAAAAATTTAAAGAAAAATATTTTTAATAGAAATTGAAATTGAAATTGAAAGATTTCAATTCAAAGAAATTGAAAAAAAATGAAGTTTTTTCACTTTCTGCATTCAAAAAAAAGAAATGATAAAGAAAAAAGAAAACAAGGAAATTGTTTGAAAATTTGAAAAGGTGAATACACTGAAGTAGATTAAGATAGAATGATGGAACTAAGAATTGGAAAAAATTTACACAAAAGTAAAAAATATAGTAAAAAATTAAAGAAAAATATTTTTAATAAAAATTGAAAATAAAATGAATTTTTTCTTTCTGTATTCAAGGAAAAGAATGTGTAAAAGAGAAAAAAAAGAAAAAAGAAAAAAAAAGAAAGAAAATTGAATAGGTGGACCTGCTAACAGATTGAAATAGGACTGAAATTACTTCGTTTTCCCCTAGAAGTCAGTCTATGTAGCGCTTTATAGTCCATAAACTAAGCCGGTGGTGAGACTTGTATTCTTGAAGAGCGAGGTTGGCCCAGTTGGGCGGGGCTCAGTGAAACAGCTCCGTTCTCCACTAGATGGCGCTGCTAGCCTAGTGGGGTGGATTGTTGCAGGGCTCGTAGATATGTATGCGCATGCACGGGAGCGGTGAAATGGCATCATCCAGATATCCAGTCTCTAGTATGGGAATTTTTCTCTCGGATCAGCAATCGCACACCCATCCTGTCTTCAGCTTTCGTCCGCTCTTCGCTTCTTCACTGTCCGTGACCAAGCCCCAGGCAGTACCTCTCTCCCGAGTTTTATCTCAGATGAGGCTGTTTTCCCTGGCCCCTTACTTCCAAAGGACTGAGGCTTTGACCCATTCTGCCCCTCTGTGGGAGGGTCTCGCCGAGCAATGGCCGAATGCCAGCTGTACCCAGGAACGCCTGCTGGACCCTGCTGCTGCCGGTGCCCCGAGACTGCAGCCAGGTGCCAGCCCGCCCCAGAAAAAGTTTGTGAGATAGTGTAGCAGCAGCTTTTCAGGGACTGTGGAAAATCTCAACACACATCTGGCACCAGGCTTCACCCTTAATGACCTTGTTCCAGCACCAGCGAATGTGGCCGCCTTCTGGAGTCTGCTGGGACCAGGTGGCTTCAACAGTCTCTACCAAATGTCCTTCCAGCAGTGGAACCGCTTTTCCCCGTGTGGCCTGAGAACCTCCCAGACCCCACTCTGTTCCTGGGGATTCGTCCTTCCCACCAGAGCACTTCCAGGTATCGAGCTGCGGAGTTGTAGCCTTTGCGCTCCCCTTGTTTACAGTCCTAATGGAATTTAAACCCTCTCCTTTCTCCTTTCTCCCTTTTTAGTTTAGTCCCTGCGGCTATTTCCGATTTTCCACTTTCTCTCCAGCTGCCTTTGGGGAGGGGTGCTTTTCCCATATTCTCCCCTGACCCAGTCTCCGTCCTCTCTCTGCCTGCAAAGGCGACTCCCTGCCTGCCACCGGCTTCTCTCTCCCCAAGTTTACCTCTCTGTGCCACGTACCTGCTGAATTCTGTGGTTCAGGTTGTGCAGATTGTTGTGTTAATCCTCCAGTTTTCTAGGCATGTTAGACGGTTTAGTGTTGGTCTGTCTATATTTCATGTACGCGAGACACACAAAAAACTTCCATGGTGTTCCGCCATCTTGGCTCCTTCCCATGACTTTTTCATTTTATAACTGGAAGTCTATACTTCTTGTACTAATTCATTAAGTAATTAATTAAGAGAGGGGGGTGCGGGGACAGAGAGAATCCCAAGTGGGCTCCACGCTCATCATGGAGACTGACATGACCCTGGGATCATGACCTGAGCTGAAATTAAGAGTTGGACGCTCAAATGACTGAGCCATCCAGGTGCCCGTGGAAGTCTGTACTTCTTGATTATCTTCCCCTATTTCGCCACCACACCAAACTTCCCTCTGGCAACCATCAACTTGTTCTCTGTGTCTTTGAGTCTGGGTTTTGCTTTATTTGTTTTGTATTTTAGATTTCACATAAAACTGAAATCATACAGTATTTGTCTTTCTCTGTCTTATTTCAATTAGCATCAATATCCTTGAGGTTGATCCATGTTGTCACAAATGGCCAGATTTCATTCTTTTTTTACGGCTGGGTAGAATTCCAATATATATCTTCTATATCTTCTTTATGCATGCATCCAATGATGGACACTTAGGTTGTTTCCATATCTTAGTATTATAAGTAACGCTGTTATGAACACAGGGGTACACCTATCTTTTCATATTAGTGTTTCATATTCTTTAGATAGATATCCAGTAGTAGAATTGCTGGATCATATGGTAGTTCTCTTTTTAGTTTTTTGAGAAACTTCCACACTGTTTTCCCTAGTAGCTGCACCAATTTACATTCCTACCAACAGTTCACATCCTCACCGATACTTGTTACTTCTATCTTTCTGATTCTAGCCATTCTGACAGTTGTGAGGTGATATCTCCTTATGGTTTTGAATTGCATTTCTCTGATGATTCGTGATTTTGAACACATTTTCATGTGTCTGTTGGCCATCTGTATGTCTTCTTTGGAAAATATTCAAATATTCTGCCCATTAAAAAAATTTTTTTTAATTATGTTTTTTTTTAAAGTTTATTTATTTATTTTGTAAGAGAGAGAGAGATATATAACAAGTGAGGGAGGGGGAAGGAGAGAGAGAATCCCAAACAGGCTCCATGCTCTACACTGTGCCTGACATGGGGCTCCATCTCATGATTACGAGATCATGCCTTGAGCTGAAATCAAGAGTTGGGTGCTTAACTGACTGAGCCACCCAGGTGCCCTCTGCCCATTTTTTTAAATTGGATTTTTAAAGTTGTTATTGAGTTGTATGAGTTCTTTATATATTTTGGATATTAACCCCTTATTGGATATATGATGGGCAAATATTTTCTCTCATTTGGTAGATTGCCTTCTCATGCAGAAAGCTTTTGGTTTGATATAGTCCTGTGTGTTAGTTTTGCTTTTGTTTTCCTTTTCTTTGGAGTTAGATCCAGAAAAACATTGTTAAGACCACTGTCAAGGAGCTTTCTGCTTATGTTGTCTTCCATGAGTTTTATGGTTTCAGGTCTTGCATTCAAGTTTCTAATCCATTAAAACAAATTTTTTTTAAATTTTATTTATTTTTGAGAGAGAGAGACAGAATCTGAAGCAGACTCCAGGCTCCTAGCTGTCAGAACACAGCCCGATGTGGGGCTCAAACTCATGACCTGAGCCGAAGTGGGATGCTTAACTGACTGAGTCACCCAAGCACCCCTGTTTTCATCCATTTTGAGTTAATTTTTGTATATGATGTAAGATAGTGGTCCAGTTCCATTCTTTCACATGTAGCTGTCCATTGATTGAGGAGACTGCCCTTTCCCACTGTATATTCTTGTCTCCTTTGTTGTAAATTAATTGACTATATAATCCTGTTTTTATGCCAATACCACATTGTTTTGATTGCTTTAGGTTTGCAATATAATTTGAAACCAGGCAGTGTGATACCTCTAGTTTTGTTCTTTTTTCTCAAGATTGTTTTAGTTATTCTGGGTCTTTTGTGGTTCCATACAAATTTGAGAATTATTTGTCCTATATCTGTGAAATATGCCATTGGAATTTTGATAGGGGTTGTACTGAATCTCATTGGTTTGGGTTTTTATGGGCATTTTAACACTATTCATTCTTCTAATCTATGAGCACAAGATATCTGCATTTATTATTTCTTCAAGTTGTTTAGTCAATGTCTTATAGTTTTCAGTGTACAGATTTTTTTACCTCCTTGGTTAAATTTATTCGTAGGTGTTTTATTCTTTTTGTTGTGATCATATGGGATTGTTTTCTTGATTTCTCTGATAGTTTGTTTTAGTGTATAGAAACACTACAGATTTTGTATATTAATTTTGCATACTGAAACTTTCTTAAATACATTTAATAGTTCTAATAGTTTTTTGGTGGTCTTTAGGGTTTTCTATATATAGTACCATGTCATCTGCAAATACTGATGGTTTTTCTTCTTCCTCTCCAGTTTGCCTCTTATTTCTTTTTCTTGCCTAATAACTGTAGCTAAGAGTTCCAATATTATATTGAATAAAAGTGGGCATACTTGTCTTGCTCCTGATTTTAGAGAAAAAGCTTTCAGCTTTCACCACTGAGTATGATGTTAACTGTAGGCTTGTCATATATAGCCTTAATTATGTTGAGGTACTTTCCCTCCATACCCATTTCATCAAGAGATTTTATCAATAAATTGATGTAGAATTTTGTCAAATGCCTTTTCTGCATCTGTTGGGATGATCATATGGTTTTATCTTTATTAAAAATTTTTTTAAAAAGTTTATTTTTGAGAGACAGAGAGACATAGCATGAGTCGGGGAGGGGCAGAGAGAGAGGAAGACAAAGATCCAAAGCAGGCTCCATGGGTCTTGAACCCATGAACTGTGAGATCATGACCTGAGCTGAAGTTGGATGCTTAACCAACTGAGCCACCCAGGTGCCCCTTATCTTTCATTATTTTAATGTGGTGTATCATATTGATTGATTTGTATATGTAAAACTGTCCTTAAATCCCTGGAATAAATCCCACTCGATCATGGTGTATAATTCATTTAATGTTTTGTTGAATTCAGTTTGCCAATGTTTCGTTGAGAATTTTTACTTCTATGTTCATCAGGGATATTGGCCTATAATTTTTCTTTTCTTTTCTACAACTCTGGGCTTCATTTGTTTTCTTTTTCTAATTCCTTTAGGTATGAAGTTAAATAGTTTCTTGTTTCTTGAGATAGGTTATACTGCTATGAACTCCCATCTTAGAACTGCTTTGGCTGTATCCTGTTGATTTTAGTGTGTCATATTTCTGTTTTCATTTGTTTCTAGGTATCTTTAAATTTTTTCCTTTGATTTATTCTATGATCCCATAGTTATTCAACAACATGTTGTTTTATCTCCATGTATTTGTAGTTATTTCAGTTTTCTTCTTGTATTGAATTCTAGTTTCATACCACTGTGGTCAGAAAAGATGCTTAATATTATTTCAGTCTTCTTGAATTTATTGAGACTTGTTTTTGGCCTACCATGGGATTTATCGTGGAGGATGTTCCATGTGCATTTAAGAAGAATATAAATTCTGCTGCTTTTGGATGGAATGTTCTAAATATATCTATTAAGTCCATCTGGTCTAATGTGTTAAGGCCAATGTTTCCCTATTGATTTTCTGTCTGGATGATTTAGCCATTGATGTAAGTAGGGTGTTAAAGTCTTCTATTATTTTATTGCTGTCAATTTCTTCCTTTTACGTCTATTAATATTGGCTTTATTTTAGTGCTATGTTGGATGCATATATATTTATAAATGTTATATCTTCTGACTGGATTGACTCCTTTATCATTACGTAGTGCTCCTTTTTGTCTTTCATTACATTCTTTGTTTAAAGTATACTGTGTCTGATATGAGTATACATACAGCAGCTTTCTTTTTATTTCCATTTGCATGAAATGTCTTTTTCCCACCCTTCACTTTCAGTCTGTGTGTGTCTTCTGACGTGAGTCTCTTGTATGCAGTATATAGATGTGACTTGTTTTTCTTTTTTCTTAATCCATGCAGACACTCCACATTGATTGGAGAATTTAGTATGTATACAATTAAATTAATTATTGATAAGTGTGTACTTATTGCCATTTTGTTAATTGTTTCTGGCTGTTTTTATAGTTCCTCTCTGTTTCTTTCTTCTCTTTTTCTCTTTCCTTATATTTTGATGAATTTCTTTAGTGTTGTGTTTACATTCCTTTCTCATTTTTGTATGTATGTATTTACTTTCAGGTATTGCTTTGTGGTTACCATGAGGTGCACACATGTCATCTTATAACAGTCTATTTTAAGTTGATAGCAACTTAAATTTGAACACATTCTAAAACTACATTTTTACTCCTCTTTTCCTAGTTTATTATATTTTTTAATTTTTTTTCATGTTTATTTTTGAGAAGAGAGAGAGCATGAGCGGGGGGAGGAGAGAGAAAGAGGGAGACACAGAATCTGAAACAGGCTCCAGGCTCTGAGCTGTCAGCACAGAGCCCAATGTGGGGCTCGAACTCACGGACCACGAGATCATGACCTGAGCTGAAGTCAGATGCTTAACTGACTGAGCCACCCAGGCACCCCGTCCCTACTTTATATTTTTGATATCACATTTTACATGTTTTCATTTTACGTATCTCTTAACTAATTATTATGGTTTTAGTTCATTTTACCACTTTATAAATGATCAATCCACTACCTTTGCTTTATATTTACCTGTTCCAGTGAGGGTTTTTTTTTTTTTTTTTTGTATGTTTTCTTGTTATTAGTTAGTGCCATTTCTTTTCAGCAAAATGAAATCTCTTCAACATTTCTTGTAATGCCAGTTTAGGAGAGATGTACTTCTTTAGCTTTTGCTTATGTGGCATACTTTTTAATCTCTCCTTCAATTCTGAATGATACTATTGTCGGGTATTGCTTGGTTGGAATTTTTTTTTTCTTTCAACATTTTGACTATGTCAGGCCACTTCCTTCTGGTCTGCAAAGTTTCTGCTGAGAAATCTATTGAGAGCTTTATGGGGTTTCCCCTGTACATAACAATTTGTTTTTCTCTTGCTTCTTTAAGTTCTTTATTTGAATGTTTGTCATTTTAATTATAATGTGTCGTGATGTGGATCTCTGTTTGTCTTATTTGGAGCTCTCTGGGCTTCCTGGAGCTGGATGTCTGTTTCCTTCCTTAGGTTAGGGAGTTTTTCAGACATTATTTCTTCAAGTAATTTTTCTGTCCCATTTTCTCTCTCTTCTTTTGGGACCTCCTATAATGTGTATGTTATTTTACTTGATGTTGGTCTCTTAAGTGGTCTTCATTTTTTAAAATTCTTTTTTTCTTTTGTTGCTCTGTTGGGATGAGTTTTATTGCTTTGTCTTCCAGCTTGCTGATGTGTTCTGTTTCATCCAGTTTGCTCTTGAACCCCTCAAGTGTATTTTTCAGTTCAGTTATTGTGTTTTTCAGCTCTGTGACTTCTGTTTAGTATTTTCTTATAATTTCTCTCTCTTAGTTCAAGTTCTCACCTTATTCATTCATTCTTCTGAGTTTGGTGAGCATCTTTATGACCATTACTTTGAATTCTTTATCAGGTAGATTACTTATCTCTGTATCATTAAGGTCTTTTCATGAGGTTTAGTGTTGTTTTTTCATTTGGAACATATTTCTTTGTTTTCTCATTTTGCTTGACTCTGTGTTTGTTTAGGCAAAACAGCTACTTCTCTCAGTCTTGAAGGAGTGGCCTTGTGTAAGTGATGAATGTTCTTGTTCACCCTTTCCCTAGCTCTTGGTTGTTTCTCAAAACTTTGTGGTTGTCTAAACTGCCTGATTTATTCTTTGTATGTCCCAGCTGTTGAGGGTGTGTTAAAACCTGTCAGTGTTCCAAGGGAAGGAATTTCATTTAGCACCTAGTTTAAGGCTGATTGGAAGCCAGACCCTCAGGCAGCAGCTGTAAAAGTATGCAAATATATACAGTCCTGAGGGGCTGCGATTGGAAACCTAGTTGGCCTTCAGACAAAGTGATCTAGAAGTGTCTCCCGGATGAGAGTTGCAAAAACTGGGGCTCCAGACAAGTGTATAAGCTCCTTTCTGCGAGGTCTTGTCAAGCTACAGCAAGACCAAGAGGGTGTGCAGGGATTGTGTATCCCTGCTTGTGTTCCCTGGGAGTGCCTCCTTAGCCTCTAGATGTGTAGGGAACCTGAAGCCTGTACTTTAGGCTGAAGCTCCAGGCTAAGGAGATAGTCCCTTTTCACAGGAAGATTGTGTATTTTAGTCTGCTATCTGTGCAGTACCTTGGGGGTGGTGGCCTACCAAGAACTTGTCTTTCTAATCATTACGTTCCAGTGGCACTCAGGAACAGCAGCCTCTTGGCCACCAGGGTCAGGTGATCAAAGGTGTCCCCTGTGTAGATGCTTCCCATGCACACTGAAATTATGCCAGTTTTCTATATCAACAATTATAATTGGGTCTGTTAAATCAATATATGAGAAATGCAGAGGCCTTATAATAAGCCTCTTCATGTATAGATTCCATGGGTATCTTACAATAAACCTCTGGGATGCCTTAATATGAAGCAACTAAAATCTAGTTTCAGAACATGAGGGAAAAGATGGGATATTGGGTATTGGAAACCCACAAAATATCCAAATCTTAGTTTATGGCTGAAACTCTTAATCTATCATACTTGTTGACAAATTATAAAATGTGCTGGCTCAAATTTCATTAAAAAGTTTTTTCCTCTTCCCATTTTCTGAGGGTGGCATGATTGAAAGTGAGTGAAATATCAGAGGAGACTAAAAATCTCCAAACCAGGTCTTGAACTCAGAGTAGTATTAACCAGGGAGTGTTGCTGTCCTCTGAAGCCAGTGCTTCCTGGTGTAGGCTCCTGGAACATCCTGGATAGCCTGACATTCCCCTCACTCTCTTTGAATTCTGAAGATGTTGCCAGAGAGAAGAGGAGCTAGGGAGAGAAAGGAGAAGGATGTGGGATAAAGTATAAAATATACTTTTGTAAGAAAGCAAGTAGCAATTCCCTTGACAGGGTTTTTACGCAGCTTTAACTTTTAGTAAGCTTTTTAAGCAGCTTGATGGTGCCTGAATTTCTACTATTATAGCTGCATTCATTTGGCTTAAGATTTCGATAAGACTCTTAAAGTGGAAATACCTCTGGGACTCATATGCCTAATGAGCAAGGAGTAGCAAACCAATGACATTGACCATAGGAAGTGGTGGGACTCTGGCAAATTGGAGAATACATCCCTGTCCATGGGGACAGCCTCTGTTTGGCTTGGCCAGCTGCTCATAGGCAGGAGTATGGGATCTTATGATATTTTCAAAAGCTAGTAATCAGTTTATGAGAAATTTCATGATTTTTAAATTGTTAGCAACTAATTCCACATTGAACACACACACACACACACACACACACACACACACAAGGCCAAACAAAACACATTTGTGGGCTGGATGCTGTCCATGGGTCACCAGTTAGCAACTTTTGTTTTGGACTTTACTGTTCACTGGACCCCCCACTGTGAAATAATTGATCGCATCCTTTGCTGGTACAGAACAGAGGGAAGGAGAGAAGAAATGCAGGACCATTCACACAGAGCTGTGAGTGAACAGAGAGGACATGAGGGGTGAGGGGAAAGAAAACAGCAGTGAAGCTTCATTATTCTGAGTGGACTGACCATGGGTCACCAAGCCCCATAGTAGATATGCTGCTTTTCCAACAGCTGAATATAAAAGAACAAGTCAAATCCTACTATTTCTGGATGCTGTTAATTCCAAACCTTTTAAGTCATTCTTTACATATGGAACTCATAAAATAGTGTAAAAATCATTTTCATGGGTAATGTGCAGTATACCTGACAGAGAAGTAAGCTCCTAATACTTATTCACATAATACAAATGAAAACTACAGACAGGCAATTCTTTCCTAGTCATTGATTAAACAGATCTCTAAAGACTTCCTTATGATTGTTTGTTATATGTAAGAAATATTATATTATATTACATTTTATAACACATAATTTTAGCTTGTTTAGATGGACTTTTAGCCAAGCTCTGAACATGGGATTTCATGGTGTTGCACTGAACCTGCTCACAAACCTGAGGTGGACAGCAAATGGGATCATCCCTCCACCCACCATGGGTTGGTATATGTTTCCATTTCTCTATGGGCTTATTGAAATATCTCCTTCCTACTTCCTCCAAAGGACAGCCTTTTCTGCCTCAGGCAGAAATAGAAATATAGACCACGATGATGGAGACTTACCAGATGTGCACAAGAAGCTGCCATCCAGTGCTGGAGAGGACCGAGCCTTGCTGCTGGGCTTTGCAATGATGGGCTTCTCAGTCCTCATGTTCTTCTTGCTTGGAATTACCATCCTAAAGCCTTTCATGCTCAGGTAAGAAACACAGAAAGGAGACCCAGAATTTTCAATTCGGATCCGATCCAAGCACAGTGGTAGAGAAGAGGAAGCTGGCTTTGGCCTCTTCAGCCCTCCTGACCACTGTGTAAGGGATGATAGAATCACCTGTTTCGTTATCAGTGCTGGGAGGCAGTTGGGTGTAGAGAAAGGTGTGGTAACAAAGTGGAAGATACTCCTTTACCACTCCCCTTTGTCAATTTGAAAAGTACTTCCAACAGCTGATCCATAAATTAGATATGCATGGAAGGAATAAATTCTTCCTTTAACAAGCAGATATCATAGGGAAGGGTTAATTTAAGTCTTCTATGTGAACACAATAAAAGTTATTTAACTCTGAGTTTTTTGAGTTTGACAATATCTACCTAGCACATAGTAGTTGCTCAGTAAGTGTTTCTTCCCTTTTGTTTTATTCATTATTAAATACAGCAAATAACAGTTACCATTTATTAAATATATACTATATGCCAAAATATACTATATTTTATCCTATTTAAATCTATAGCAAACCTATCATGGTAGCATGATTTTATCATTTTAATTTTCATTTTATTTTTTTATTTTTATTTTTTAATGTTTATTTTTGAGAGGGAGAGAGAGACCACCAGCAGGGAAGGGGCAGAGAAGTGGGGAGACAGAGAACCCCAAGCAGGCTCTATACTGTCAGCACAGAGCCTGACGTGGGGCTTGATCTCAGGAACTGTGAGATTATGACCTGAGCTGAGACCAAGAGTCTGATGTTTAACTAACTGAGCAACCCAGGCGCCCCTTAATTTTCATTTTATAAATGAGAAAGCTGAGGCTCAGTCCAAGTAACTTGCCCAAGGTCACCTAGCCAGTAAAGAACTTGCCGGTCATTTTGATATAAGACTCCTGGTCTCCTAATACTTAAATGAAGTTTGTAGCAATGGGGGTGGGGGATGGGAGGTTTCATTAGGGCAGGGGAGGAGCTGTTTAATTTTGGAGGATACCTTTTACAACATGGGGTACTTTGAGGGAGGGCAGTATTGGGTAGGGGGACAGCAAGGGGCACTTTCCTTTTTGTTAGCCAAAGAGTGATAGAAGGCCCAGGGAGAATAGGGAGAGGGAGGCCTAGGAGTTAAGAAAAAGGATCACAGAATAGGAAGTAGGTGTCCTGCTTTTGTCATTTATCAGATTCATCTCCTGCCATTCCTAAGTTACTATTAGGGCAATAATGTGGAGGTCACCATCACTACAGAACACAGTGCCACTATTAGAAGCATTCAGGAGAATTTTCCCTCTGGTATTATCACCATGTTCTGCTTCTCATCATCCAGCTTACTTTTATTTAGTAGACACCAGGAAACTTATATGTGTTATACTTCCTTCATTGCTTTGGCTGCTAGGAAGCTCAGAGCGAAATTTGTGGCCCAGTTCTCATAACTGTAGGGGATCTTATGGTTTTCAGTTTACATGCTTTACCTTACTCTTGACTTCTAGCTTTCTACCTTCCTTTTTCTATTACTCCATTATATGTAGAGAGATATCTATCTATCGCCTATCTCTGTCTACCTACCTACCTACCTTCCTACCTACCTGATCATCCATCCTTCCTTCTATCCATCCATCCATCCATCCATCCACCCATCCAATCATCAATCTAGCTGCATTACACATACCTACGTAAGCTGAATAAATTGTGTGTGTGTGTGTGTGTGTGTGTGTGTGTGTGAGTGCGTGCTCATGCATGTGTGTGCATGTGCATAAGTGCTTGTGTGCAGGTCCAGGTCAGATTATTTTCTAAAATGTGATAATTTGGGAGATGTTTTGAGGATACCTTCTGCAACCTGACACCAAACTGTTGCTCGTATTTAAATTTTACTTTGCTAAGCATTTCTGGAAATTGTTTGCTTAAAGTAATTGAGTGCTTAAGAGTGGTGAGTTCTCATCTGTCTCTTGCCTTGTGATTTTGTGCCACCTCAGAGAGTGGTTTTGCTCCATGGAAGATGGCCTGCTCCCACGCCCTTCGACCATCATCTCTCAATCAAATGATGGATTTTGTCTATTTGTAGACAAATAGACACACAGTGCTGTTGAAAGAACATGCTCATGTTTCCAGCTCTAAATACATGCCTGGTTCCGGGTGCCTGGGTGTCTCCATTGGTTAAGCATCTGACTCTTGATTTCAACTCAGGTCATGATGGTGCGGTTCATGAGATTGAGCCCCACATTGAGCTGTGTACTGACAGTGCAGAGCCTGCTTGGGAGTCTCTCTTTCTCCCTCTCTCTCTCTGCCCTTCCCTTTCTCTCTCTTTCAAAAAATAAATAAGTAGACTTTAAATATGTCCCTGGCTCTCCCTGAGAGAACTGGCCTGACCCTTGTGCACAGGAAGAAATATACTGCTCTCCATAATGGAGCTTTCTGAAATCTTCAAGGAAGGTTCCAACCACACTCAGTTCAGCATTTGATTAGGATTCAGAGAGCCTAAGTTCTGACACAGACAAATAGGCAACTCTAAAGAATTATTTTAAGATGCCTAGTCTAAATAAGTCCAGAATTTAATTTTGTGGAAAAGCAGCTGGTGTTAAACCTGTGAAAGAACCTTATTTTTCATATTTGTATTTTCACTTGCCCAACATTTTATTTATAAAATTTATAAAATATATATAAAATATATTTATTTAAAAAATCCAATGATTTTTTAATGCCCTGGGCCTTGCGATTATTTTAAACTGCACTGTGTCTCAAGTTTATTATATTAATACAGAAAAATGTTTACTTATGGCCAAAGATCTTAACAGGAGAGCAGTATGAATCCAGCTAAATGAGGCTTTTCAAACATTCTAGACTTTAGAATTTGCTAATCTGACTTCTTGTGTTGAAGTCACCAGGAAATAAGGTCAGGGACCCACCTGGGTGTGAGTGTGAGGGCCCCGAGGAATGGACCTATACATTGTCAAGCATTTCTTCTTACCCTCCTTTACTT
This sequence comes from Panthera leo, assembly GCF_018350215.1. NCBI lineage: Eukaryota > Metazoa > Chordata > Mammalia > Carnivora > Felidae > Panthera > Panthera leo. The sequence goes on from NC_056687.1 coordinate 87,500,739, forward strand.
TATCTAGGACTTGTTCTCTAACAATTTCATACATATTTGTCTTTTCAACACCACCACAAAATTTTCGTGGGCAGGAATTTTGTCTACCACTTCTCATGGCACCTAGAACATTCTGTGCATGTAGTATGTGTGCAAATACACAAGGAATGTTTTCCAAATCAAACTTTCATTCAGTACAACATGTATTGAGCCTCTGCTATATGGGAGGCATGGTGCTTCTTGCTTTAAGGAACATGAAGATGAATAGGATATAGCCCCTCACCTCAAGGAACCTACTGACAGTGAAAACACAGTAAGTTTTCTGAGACATTCCTTCTATGATTTGTATTTGCCTCTTTGGAAGTAGAATGAGTAAATGGAATTGTACCTTGTTACTAAATTCTATATTGACTAAGGGTCACATTGACTGTGGTTGGAACCTTCCAAAGGCACATTTTCATCAGGACGGGCCAATGGGTGCATCTTGAGATGATAAGGAATGGAAGAGGATAAGATTTCTGAGTATGTGGTTACAGTAATATTTGTCAAAGCACGGTTCGCCAAATACCTGCATCTTAAATACTGCTGAATATACAGATTCCTGGATTTCAACTCAGATCAACTAAATCCAAATCTCTGGGTGTGAAGCCTTAGAATCCACAAATACTTCACTCTTAACAAACTCGCTCAGGTGATTCTGAAGTTTGAAAACCATTGCTGTAAGGGTTGGTGTAGTAAGAAATATGCCAAGGGGGTCATAACTGAGATGAAACTTAGCAATATGCTGTTGTTTCTCTCCTATCTCAATGTTCCCTAATCATTATGTACCTTCTGTAATGGTTCCACATTCCCTGGAAATAGACACGTCTTGGGTTATCACATTACAACTATAAAAGTAAATTTTCTAGAGGGTGAAGATCATTTATCTTTTGCAATTGAAGCATTCAGAGAGAAGAGTCGAACTGTACTACCATCCACACTCATATCACGGACGACTGGATGGACTGCGCTTTCCCCTGTGGTGTAGGCTGCCGAGGCCGGGGCGAGTACCCATGTCTTCAGGTGTTTGTGAACGTCACCCATTCAGGTCAGAAAGCTCTCCTACATTATAATGAAGAGGCTGTCCAGATAAATTCCAAGGTAATGTCAAGTTCATGTAATTAAAGAGTTCTAATTACAGCTGCCCTTCCATGCCAGACTGTCCCCTGCAGAGTGCAGTACCCAGGACCATCTCTGGCAGTAAACCCGTTTCCTTCCAGTGAACACCCCTACAGTGGTCAGATCAGGATAAATGAAGCTAAAGGCATTCTTGGAGGAAAAATGGGGGTTATAGAATGGAAAGGAATCATGCCAATTTCACACACTGGTGTCTGGAATTTACAGGCTGAGCCAGTGGACATAGTCATTTGTAGGCAGTTTTACTTGTGGAAGCCCAACTCCCCATTGTATCAAAAATGTTAAAATGTATTCAACCCATCTTACATCAAGTAAGCAATTTTTCTTATCAAAATAAATGTAAAAATTATTATAATTTTGATTTTAATACATTTCTTGATTGGTTCATATGATGTATAGTGTACATTCTCACCTAACTATGAAAGTTAGGTTGCATCAGATTAGTTGACATACTATGCTTTGTTGTCTTTACTTACTTAGGCACTGATCAATCTGATGATCTCGGTTTTCTATTTTGGATGCAATAGTTTTTAAGGTCTCAAACATTTTTGTAGACCCTAAGCATGGTGCCTCGAGTGCCTACTGGATATACTAAAAAACCTCAGGCATTTTTGAAAAAAAATCACCAGCTGTCATATCCCTTCTTCACTGGTTCTGCCACCCAGGAACCAAAGCCCATGTAGGACCCCTCTCCGTGGGCCTAGGGCAAAAGCTTCAACATGCTATCCTTTAGGGAAAGATTTTACTGTAGGAAATCAAGACAAAGATGATAGAGGCATTAATAGGTGTTGAGAACACATAGTGAGCTCAGCAGATATTTGTTGAATGGACAAAGACCAAGGGGGCCTGCGTGGTCCTTATGAAGCTGGTCACTGCCTCTTCTGAAATATTTGTATTCTAAGAATCCCTTTCCACATTTCTGCATAGTGCCTGGAAATGGCCATATCACTCTGTGCCCTCCTGCCCACACTTCCCCATGAGCTTTACAACAGCTTCCATTAGCCTCTGAGATTGCAACTCTCCACGAATAGCTTCAGTCTGAAGCTCTTTCAGAATGAAAACTGTTGTTTAAATGCTTGGTTTTGGGGACAGTGCCCTCATCTTTCTTCTTCTTCCATATTCCTAGTGCTTTTACACACCCAAGTGCCACCGAGATAGAAATGATTTGCTGAACAGTGTGCTGGACATAAAGGAATTCTTTGATCACAAAAATGGGACTGCCTTTTCATGCTTCTACAGTCCAGACAGCCAATCTGAAGATGTCATTCTCATAAAAAAGTACGACCAGATGGTTATCTTCCACTGTTTATTTTGGCCTTCACTGACTCTGCTAGGGGGTGCCCTGATTGTTGGCATGGTGAGATTAACACAGTACCTGTCCCTGCTGTGTGAAAAATACAGCGCTGCACTCAGAGATGAGGTAGGTGGCAAAGTACCTTATATGGAACAGCATCGATTCAAACTGTGGAGTGTGGGGAGGGACAAAGAAAGGAGCAGAAAGATCTGAAGACAGTGGCCAGATTAAAGTCCTGGCCTTCAGATACCTGCAATTTTTGCACCTGTGGACCTAATGACGCCTGCTCGCAAACTAACCACGTCGAGGCAATTCAAACTAAGTACATTTCTTTTGGGAAACATTTTAAAAAAGCCTCACTATGTATTCCATTTATTCTATGAATACATACAAACTCACCATCTTTTTTCTACCCCACATTTCTTTCCACATGAGCCAAGGAAGTGCTTTTTGTCTCCACATGGCGAAATGAGCTCACAGTAGCTGTGCTTTATCTAATTTCAGCTCTAGCTGAACTTGTCTGCGTGGAAGTAAATGATGGAGGGTATCTAACCTATTGAGTACTGAACAGCCAGCCTAGATCTATGCAACACAGTTTACATCAAAACATTTCCCAAAAAAGTGCTTAGTGAAGAACAGGTCATTCACTGTTAGGAAGATAATAATCTGGTAATTTCAAAAAAATGTGGGCCGACCATTTTGCTTCACCATTCATGATAAAGGAAAGCTGCTCCTAGCAAATGGCACTGAGTTTAGAGTTCTCTGTACTTAACCTTGCCATATACCATGTAATTTTTCTTTCAGCAACATTCTCCTAGTTAATTATGCTTTCCATAAGCTCATTTCCTTCTTTGTGCACATTCTGGTGGGGGTGGGAGAGATGGCCAGAAACGTGAAGTAGGGAGAAGCTGTATTGGATGGAATTTAACATTCATCTCAGATAATCTGCAATTGTAGAAAAGTCCCACGTGGACAGTCAGCAAACATCTGTACTTTAATGACTCAACCCTGGTTATTAACTAATGAATGTCACAAGGCTCTCCCAACAAGTGCTTTCCAGAGTAAGCTGAATTGGGAATTGAAAACATGTATTTGTTCTGAAAACCAATGTGCCTCAAAGTATCTCTTCAATTTTACTAAAAAAGTTTTACATCACGGTCCACAGAAAGAATGAGACTTTGAAGCAACTTTTATATGCAGATGTAATTAAAACAGAAATTTTGATTCCAAGTAAATATTATGCCTTTTAGCAGTTAATTTCAAATCACAAATTACTGAAGAGACTGAATGATTAAATAGAGCAATATTGACTTGACAAGTAATGAACAATTTTGGTACTTTCTCCTCCTCCTAGTGTGGAATAGTAGAAAACACATGTGTTTCAGAGGATTTATTTGAATTCATAGGTCATAACTACAGCTTTTCAGATACGTATCCCCTGGAAGTTCAGCTGAACTGAAATGAAGGTTCAAGCCTCTCTCTTCTCATTTATAAAATGGGGATAATCTCTTCCTTCATGGGGTTAAGGAAGAGACAAGGTAGAGTATATAAAACACCTTAGTTTCTTGCACCTAGTAAAAGGGCTCAAAAAATGTTAGATAGATTTTTTTTGCTAAGTTTCAATATTCAGTCAGCCTTATCCCTCTTTTGGGTATGTATCCAAAGGAAATGGAATCAGTATCTCCAAGAGACATCTGTATTCCCCTGTTCATTGGAGCATTATTGACAATGGGCAAGATATGGAAACAACCAGAGTCCATTCACAGATGAATAAATTGTGATCTTACACACACACACTGTACACACATATGTGAGGTGTGTATACATATACACAATGGAATATCATTCAGTCTTAAAAAAGGAGATCCTGCCATTTGCAACGGCACAGATAAACCCAGAGGGCATTATGCCAGTAAAATAAGCCAGACACAGAAAGGAAAAAACTGCATTTCACTTCTATGTGGAATCTAAGAATGTCAAATACACAGAAGCAGAGAGTAAGATAGTGATTACTGGGGGTGTGGTCAGGTAGGGGAAATGGGGAGATGTTAATTAAAATGTACAAACTCTGTTTTAAGATGAGGTCTAGAGATCTCACGTACAGCACGATTATGGCAAGAATACTATATTGAATACTGGAAATTTGCTAAGAAAGATTTCAGGTATTCTCATCACATAGACACACATACACACAATGTGAGGAGACGATACATTGATTAGCTTGACTATAATCATTTGCTGTACATGAATATCAAATCATATTGTACACCTTAAATATATACAATTCTCATTAAAAAATAAAATAAATTCAGTCAGCCTTGGTACCTTTCACTGGACAGCCGGTTATAGGGCTAGCGTAGGGAGCTGTAGGAGAGCATTCCTTCCCCTTGTCTTGGCGAAATATAATATGCATTTAAGATTCAGAACGTGCTGCTTAAAAGGTTGCGGTAAATTATTTTGTATACCAAAGACTTTCCTGAAATAAAAGAGATGTAGGCACACATATTTTAAATCATTCTACAAATTGAGATTCTGTAGATTTCTAAAGGGCAGATCTCTATTCCATTTCTTAGTAAGTTTTGACACCCATCTAACAACGTGCAGTTCTTGGGATTTTTCTCCTAACAAATTCAAAACCACTCGTTTAAAGCCTAAAAAGTGTGTGAAAGTGTGAAACCTAGTGTTGCAATTACCAGTTTTCCACTCATACAGTGCGGCTACTTGGTTCATCTCGTAACCTCATATCAGGAAAGAGGAACATTATGCTTGAAGAACAAAGTCCATTTAGAATAATGTTAATTCAAAGTCACGCAAACCATTTGGCAAAGAAACAAAATGTGAGCAATCATTTGCTGTTAATTGCTTAGAAGTACAGAGTATCAACACTCACATGTATGTACTGGTCCAAGTACAGACTCCCCTTTTGCAAGGTTTACGATAACTGAAAGTAAAATCAGTTTGCTTCTAGCCCAACCTCACTTCTAGGTTCTGGTCTTCAACTGACTTGAAAAAAAGTCTGTCTGCACGTACAAACACATTCATACGTATATGTGTATGTTTCTGCTTGAAACACAAACATACAATTCTTTTTGCTTAAAGGAAATGAATATTCAAACAGATATTTCTCTAATATTCATTACTTTACTGGGGCAGAAAAATTGCTTTTAAGGCATAATAGTTTCAGGTTTTCAATCAACTATTCTTAGTTGTTACTGATCAGAACTCAAGTTCAGCTAAATTTTGATTATTAGCAACACCAGTTTGCTTGTAAGTATTCCAAAAAAATGGCAAAGTATAATTATCAGTTTTCTGTTTAAAATATGTAGTACACTAAGGACTGCTTAGACACCAGTCATTTTTTTTTTTTTTTTTTTTTTTTTTTTAATAAACAGCGTGATGTTACAGACTGCAAAGTTAAAAGAAAAGCAGACATTGACAGTTTCTGATGAGCACAAACAGTAAGTGCAGTCACAGGCCAAACATCTTGCTAGGAACAGCAAGACTGGGAAGAGGTCTTAAATTTAGTGACACTGTATTATTCTATATTCTCAGTACAATAACACATGCATCTTGCTGTGTCAAACCTTTTTGGGCCATCAGTAAAAGAATATGTAAAAACATTTTTCTCCTAATGAATGCAGTATACCACAGGACTTCAATTCATTGAATGACAAAATAGAAATAGATTTGCTACAATTAAAAGGGGCCAAAAGAGGGTGGTAGGGGCTGTTTTTGAAGCTTCCAAAGTCAACATTTGATGTGCTTGTAGTCTTCTTTTGGTAATGCCACATTCCTCAAGAACGTTACGTTCCAAAAGGATATATTCTTTTAGATTGTATTTAACCCAAGGAAGTCTGAGGACTGAATCACATCAAAACTATCAATTGTATTTGACTTAGGTTCCGTAGCCAAAAGCGTTTCTAGAAACCACATGAAGTCCAAGCTCTCCAACCACTCTTCAGAACATATATTAAATGTGATAGGGGCTTTTTTTTTTTTTTAATGAAATTGATAGATCATGACTACATTTGTAAATTCATACTTGAATAAGTTTAGTCTTATTAAAGATATTTTGAGAAAATATAAAACAATGAAATTTTTCTTCCTCCTTGCTTAACCTAGAAGGAGTAACAAAAATAAGAATCACCTAAAAATATACATGGCTCTTAGCATAACCACAAAATTATTGTAGTGACAGATTAAATAAGGTTTCAGATAAGATTTAAGACTTAACTGGCTTACAAAATGCATTAAGAAAACCTTTCCATACTTACCAACATGAAGAATGGAGTCTACTGTTGGTAGTGAAAATCAGTTACCTAAACTACACTAAACGTACAATGGACTGATCCCCTCCCCCCGCCCACCAACCGCCCCCAACCCCCTACTAAAACTCATATGTCATTGTGTAAAAAGTGAGAAAATTTCCTTATGGCTCATAACTGTCACTTTATGCGAACTAGCACGGCTGTAATATTAACATGTCTAAAACTAAGGAAAAGGAACGACGCTTCACTGATAAAAAGAAAGTGTAAAACCTTAATCAAGTGGAATACTTGGATGAAATAAGTTTATTTAAAAACTAACATCCCAACTCGGGAAACTCCTAATGAATTCTAAACACTTCTGAGCTTTAGAACCTGATGCTTACACCTTTTATGAATGATACTTCTTGACTAGGACTAGCGAGCAGTGTGTAGGCAAATAGAAATGTGTGCAGATATACACACACCAATTTCACTAATAATAAAGAAAAGGAAGACAGCTAATTTTGAATGCCGAATTCAAGAACCTAGTACCACAAACCTGGCGCTGTAGCCTTTTCCATGGCTGGAGCAATGATTAAATTCTAACCAAATTTTTTTCTTAATGTCTCCAATGCCATTAAAAAAGGCATGCCAACTCTGACTTTTTATAAATCTAAACTACAGTGCTCTGGAAATTTCTGTAACATCAGAGCCTGGTATTGAATTGTGACTCATTTACTTTTTTTTCTTATTAACCTTCTGAGGTAGAGTTACCAATCCAATTTTATCAGGACCATAGTTATCTCGAGCTAAACCCCATAATCTTTTCAGAAAATGAAAATAACTTTGTAAAGAAAAGAAAAAAGGCTTTCCAGGCCATGGCGCGTAAGATACATTTATAATTTTAATGTAACAATTAAAAAATAAAAATGGTTTGTGTTTATATTTTAAAAAACAGCCCAGCTGTATTTCTCTGTCACCAATAATTGTTATCTGAGGATCCTGTCCATGCTGAGTTTTATACTTCAGCCCTCACAATGCCATCCTTGAGGAAGAGTTATTTCCCTCCTGGTATGCACAGTATACTCACAGCTTTCTGCCTTGTCTTTCGAAGGCCCCGTCTAAGGCTTCCCTTAGAAGGGCCCCATCTGAGCAGGATGGGCACGAAGAATGTAATTCATTCAAACAGACTCCCCCTCTTCTTCTGCCCCCTCCTTCCATATTCCCCTCTTCTCAAAAACATCTGAAGTATGAAAGTTGTTTTTAGATAGGAGAAGCACCACAATCCATTAACGCCGCATAGGGTCTTTAAACTCAATATTTTAGTGATGTCTTGGACATCAAAATCGATTTTTAAGGTGGATTCCAAGTATGTGGGTCCAGCCCAGGTCTGCAGTTTGTGTAGACATAGAAACAAAAGTCAAAACATTCAGAAAAGGTTAACCTGCTGACTTTAAAATAATGCTGGAAATCAATTTTTTTTTTTTTTTTTTTCAAAGAGTTGGCAAGCATGGGCTATTGGGTCAGAATAGGAATTAAATGGATTTATAAAATCGTTAACAAACAAATCCAAGTTTATGTGTTGTGAAATTTCCATGGTTCTTTTAAAATAGATAGGCTGCTCATAATTTTTTTTATGATGCTAGATCGCTCAATTTTTGATGGAAAAAGAATACAGATGGACTGTGTTTTACCTATGTGAAAATCACCAATCCATTTAAAATAAAATCCAAGAGGGTATATACATTCTAATCAAGTCATTGATTATTTTCCTGATTAATAAGAACTACACTTTACACAAAATACTTTATCAGCAGCTGTTTTCATCAAAAACCAATAGTCATAGTTTCACAGTTGAAAAAATTACACATTAAAATATTTTACAATTCATTGTATATTCACCAGGTTCCCATTTCCTAAAGGGCTTATAATATAAAGCAGATTAGAAGGGAAAACCTCAAAGTTGATTACTTTGACACTGAGTTTTACAGAGGACACTAAGAACCACAAAAAGCTTAGGTTCTATCAGAAAATAGTGACCAAATTCCATTCTTCTTTAAAAAAATCCAATTAGAAACATCTTTTTTAAAAACCAAATTCTACAATATGATTAACAGATTTCAAATTAACAGCAGTCTAAAAATCTTCAAAATAAATGATTCTGTATAGCTGAGAATATGATAAAAAGTTAAAACATGATTTTCAGATTATATCTTACTAGAATGTGTTTAAAATTAGGTTTTATTTTCTTTAGGTTCTTTAAACCTGCTTGGTTTTTTTTTTTTTCCTCCGAAAGTCATTGAAGGAAGTTATTTCTCAAGTGACCAAATGAGACTGTCGAGTCAACAGTGGGTTATACCACATTCAGTGACAAGAATGGTCGGCCACAGGAACTGACCAATCCATTGGCGGGGGGGGGGGGGGGGGGGGGGGGTGACCAGACACTGCACTACCTGGAAACGGCTTACCATTGACTTGACATCTTAGTCACCCCATGTAGCATTCAATTCAATTTTTGGTTCTTTGCCTTCTGAGCACTACCTGGCCTTTTTTTTCTTATTTTTAATGTTGTTTGCTTAAACTCCGCTTGGATTTGTTTAAAACTTACTTTGCTTTTAGCGAAATCACTTAACCTATAGAATCTTAATTCTTAGTAAAATTTGTCTACGCTTCTTCAAACAGAATTAACTTGGTTGTAATAACTATTGAAAATAAATGTAAATGATGAAATAAGCTGTGTGGCTTGTGTTTTAATGGTGGAGAGGTCCCAGGGGAAGGGAACTATCTGGGCTCATGTGAGAAATGCACAAATTCTATACATTTTGTGCAAGGAAGCTCAAAACTTTTTTGGCACTCGGGTAAAACATGGTTCTCAGTTAAATCTCCAGTTTCTACCATCAGAGTTTCAGATTTGTACCATTTCACTGAGTTTTCCTGTAATTAATCCCTGACATAGAAAAGACTGGGATGTTAGCATGTGTTAACTGAATATATCTAAAAGGCACAAAATGTTAAACAAATTTTAATAAGTTATGAAACCTCTATCTGCAAAAGAATCTATTTGGCTTCCTGCTTAAAATGGGAGTTTAAATTCTTAACTATTCCAAGACAGTTTACAGAAGTAAGTTCCCCTAATTTTCAAATTTATTTTTCTTGTTGGCAATATTATGTACATGCTTTAGTGAAGTACCTAAATCTCCAATAATTAGGCCCTTTAAGGGTTCTAAGACAGCCAAATATTAAGAGTATTTGTATTAGAGTCCCTTGTTCGCTATTCAAGACTTCTATTATAGGTAACTGATTTCATAAGTGAATATCGTTTAAGTGATGCTGTTTTACTAGAGTATATAATGTACACTTTTTATAAAGTTGTATTCCAATAATATGCCTAATCTAGAAAACTGTCAGTAAATTATTGCACTTTTTCTGGTGTGGCACCTGGACGTTTGCTAAAGCTATTTCCTAGGGCATTAATCATTCATTTCAAATACTGACTAAAATAACAGATTCTAGAGTGATGACTAGCATTAGCCCCTACATCTTGGGTTAATGTTTTCCAAAGTGTTTAAGAATGCATCCTGTACTCAAATGCAATTTAATAAAGTTGAAGAGTGAGCCCTAACCGCTTGGAAATGGGACATGATCTTAAAATGGTTTAAGGTCCTACTTTTATTATCAAGATATTGCATAAACAGCCTAAGAAGGTAGAAAGTTCATGGTTTCTATTCCCCCATATTATAAAGTATTATTCATGAGCATACCTGGGTAGAGGGGCTGAAGCAATCAGGAAGATATGCTATATTGTGTCAATTTTGGTAACTAGTTTCATGATTGAGGCATTATCAACTATAAAAGAAGGTGGAAAATGGGGGATTCATATGAAAACAGAAATAAAAGGAAAGAGGATGAACTGTAATCTGTTTTCCTTATGTAGTTATGCACTAGTCATTGGTATAAATGGGATAGTGCCTGAGCCTCACCCACGGACCGAGAGAAAAGCTGACCATGCTGCTACGGACAATAAAAAATTTGGGGTGCAAAACAATGCATGACTATGGGACAGATCATGTAAATAAAGAATATATATTAATGATAGTTTCTATAATATAAATAGCCTTTAATAAAAAAAATAATCTTTTTAATAACATTAATACTCACTTCTATTTTCTGGAAACATGCATGAAAAATGTATTCAATTCAATTGCAAAAGGAGAAAAAAAAATCAACCTAAGGCGAATACTGTACAATTCTGGAGCAAGAGCTTTTCCTGCTCATTCTTTCTCTATGATGATTATTGTACTCTGTGGGAGCCCAGAATTTCCCTGGGAAATAAGAATCAGATTCTTGTAAATACTGTCCAGAAAAAAAAAAACAAAACCAAAAACACCACCTTATAACAGGTCTCATTTGTGACTGCTTCCAAAACTTTGCAGATAAGACCCCATATCGTCAAAAGGTTTGATTTATTAAAAAGGAAAAGTCTCCGGTGAAATCTCAAGAGTCCCTTCCACCCCAAGCAGTTTTCTTCATTAAACAAGGAGTCAAAAAAACCCACTTCAAACTATAAATTGAACAGCAATGGAAAAATAAGAAATCTTCATTATTTTCTAATCTTAATGCAATTTAACATCAAACTTCAGTTTCCTTGGACCTAATGCAATAATAGACTTTGTTGTGTCCACAATTTCAAAACATAGAACATTTGCAAGACAAAAAAAGAACATCATTCTTTTTCCTTCTCCACCATTTCTATATATTTTGGGGTTTTTTTGTTTTGTTTTCTTTTTTAAAAAAAGATACAAACAATCTTCAAAGTTTACCTTTTTGGACTTAAGGCATAACATGAAATTGCGCATTATTCTAAAGCTTAATTTTGAAATGAACTAGTTTAGTGCTCTCAAACCCTGTTTGCGTTTACATTATTTAAATTATATAGTATTTTATTTCTGTTCTTGTGTAAATTCTAATGCTGTTCATGGATTGTGCAATTCCTATGCAATCAGTCTTTGCCTGTTGACAGTTATTAACAGTGCAGTATAGAATCCAGATAATGAGCTTTTGGTTTCTCAGTTATCATTTCAGTTCAAAGCATGCTGCTTAATTGTGTGGAAGATCCAATCCATTTTTGTTGTCCAGCCACCATGATGTGCATCATTCATTTGTTTCATGAAATATTCCAAAGCCTCTTGTTCAGTTTTATCTAAAGCTAGGGTCTTTCGAATGTATGCAATATCATCAAAAGATTGCAGTTCTGGCATTCCAGAGCCAAGCATCATTGAGAAGAGATTTATGAAGAGATTGGCATGCTGCCGAATAGCTAGATAAGCCTTGTAACACATCTCCTGAAACCTATAAGTAATAAGAACAGTTTCATCAGTATGGAACAAATGGGGTTAATATGTTCAGGTCTCTGCTCAAATGTCACGTCATTAGAGAGGCCTTCTTGGGCAAACCTATGAAAAATAGCATTTCTCTTCCCACTCCCCTTACCAACACTTTTTGTTCTCTTTACCCCACACTAGAATGTAACCTCTGTGAGTCCATAAGGATTTTGTTTACTGCTTTATCACCAGCACCTAGAATGATGCCTGGCACATTAGCAGTTTACCAAGGATTTATTAAATGTTTGAACTGGTCCATACTAAAGCCTTTAGGGTTTGGGCTACGGCCAGGATAGAGTTACAGACAAAATGAGATTTTAGAATTTAAAAGTACTTTAAGGTTTGAGATAGACTGATGATATACCAGAAGGTGGTAGGAAAAATTATGAATACACATGGTAATTACGGTTGACTGATTTCCTCAAATTGTAGGGCTAAAAAAATGTTGTCTTAAGCACTACACATTATTTGTCAATATAGAGAAGGTGTAGTCCAATCATTTAAACAACAGTAAATAAAAACTTTTAATATATTAAGAAGATTAAGAATCACTTTCTTAGGCTTTAATTAACTAAATAAATCATTTCAGGCCTTAATTAACTTAATAAATTGTTTTCCCTCCAGTTTTCATAGCATTACACAACAAATAAATAAACACATTAAAATATTCAGTTATGCCAAAATGTTAACATTAAGTTGCTTGAAAAATATCACTTATTTTTGATTGAGCAGCAAGAATTCGGTACTTTGCATTTTTGATTTCTGGAACTTACCTTTCGAATTCTCTTGTCTTTGTGCATTCTTGGGCTCCTTTACTAATCACTATTAAGAAATCTTGTGTCAAAACAAATGGCACACGTTCCCGTTTATAACCAAATTTTTTCTTCTTATGATCCAAAAAGTGTCCAAAATCTATATGAAATAGCTTTCAAAAATAAATAATTATATTATAGTTTGACCAATGCAGAATACAATATCCTGAATTAATAAATTTAAGAATGCCAAAACATTTTAAAAAGAGAAAGCTATTACTTGTCCATCATCTTTAACCATGATGTTACTATTGTGACGATCTCCGATTCCCAGTATGAAGGTAGCAACACAATATCCAGCACATGAACGTGTGAACAGGTCAATGGCTGCATCGTATCTACAAAGAAGAAATAAACACCTTTTCAGCAGTGTGGAAATACAGAGTAAGCCAGTCCAAATTGGGAAAAGATGGTCAAAGTCTCTACTGAAGAAGGAAAACAATCACTGACATTAAGAAGAGGAAGTAATTATGTGCAAAGATTTGAGACAGAAAGTACATTTCTACATATCCTCTGACTAAAGTGGAATTTTTATTATAGTGAAAAAATACTGAACATGTCATGAAAAAAACATTTTTTCTAATCATTTCAACAGTGACCTTGAAGTATATTTTGAAACGTTCAATGATCATTTTTTTTTTTTTTTTTTAAAGAATAAGCAATAAGAGAAACACATTTTAGATACCTAAAACTGGATGTATAAAGTTGGGTATATAGGATTTCACCAAAATTATAAGCAATTCAATTCTGATCATTCAAACACAAAATCTCAAACATTTCAAATGCTGAGCATAGTTTTTTCCCAAGTAAGTACAAATGTCTTCTCTGGTCTCAGAGAAATGTACACAACCATTAAAAGCCTCAGCTAACAAAAACTTAGATGAACACAGGAAGACAAGAATAATAAACTCACATTTCGCCTTTGTTCTTGTCTTTGAGCCACTGGTGTAGTGTGTGGCTGTTGAACTGCAGTGCGCCTTTCAGGCCACCTTTGCATTGAATCTGCATAATAGTGTGAGAATTTCTCACCACCTCAATAAGTCCCACACAGTCACCGATTGACAGACAACCATAAGGTAACATTCTGAAAAAGGATCAAAAACATTTGCAATTAAATGATGGCATTTTAAAATAGCAAATATTTTAATAGTCTAATTACAGGAATATTCTTTTTGCAAATTTGTCATGCATCATCTTCACTCCTTTAATTTTAATTTTCTTTTACTGAAGTATGACAAACATTCCTAGAAAAATCCTCAAAATTATCTGCCATCATTTGTTATAACCTTCAAATGAGAAGGCATTTAATTATGTAAGAGAAAAACATTAAGAAAATTATTGTGGCAATTAAAATTGCGTAAACATTTATGACTTTAAAAATATGGGTGAATTTCAATTTGTTTAACTGACATCTAAGTAATACTTTAAGGCAGCAGTTCTCAGATATTTGGTCTCAGGACTCCTTTGTACTCTTAAAAATTACCCAGATCCTAAAGAGCTTTTATTTATGTGGGTTATATCTACTGATAATAGAAATTAAAACAGAGAAAATAACAAATTAAAGTATTAACTAATCTAAAAATAAACTATTCTGTAGTAATATAAATAATATTTTTTTAATGAAACAAAGAACCTTATATTAAAATAATTCTTAGTAAGAACAGTGACACAATCCCCTATTTTAAAAATCTAATGTCTCATTCCACAGTGCTGAGTTGGATGCTCATGTACACCTTCTGTACTCAATCTAATGCCATGTTTTAATTGAAGCATATGAAGAAAATCTGGCCTTGTACTGTTATGTAGGTAGAAAAAAGAGGAGTATTCGAATAGCTTTTTCAGATAACTGTAGATATTTTTCTTTGGTACTACTCTAAAACTGGATAAGAAGTAGTTTCTCAAGTTGCAGTCTGGAATATGAAACCATCTTAAACTCTTTACACTCTGTTACATTAAAATCCATTTGTCTATCTTGCCTCTGAATCGAACTTTTACCCATATGTGACTTTATCACATGCTGCATTGGTCACTTGGAAGATACCAGTTCACTGAGTTATGAAGATCTTTCAAATGCTGATATGTTTCATCATACCAACTAAAAAAATCACAATTGTTAATAACACCACTGATCTCCTCAGTAAAATCTTTACTTGGAGGAAGCTGTTCTGCTTACATACAAGTTTTTCAAAATTCTGATTTTTGCTTGAGAGCTCAAATTTGATCTTTGACAATAGTGTCAGTTGTTCACCTTGAAGGGATAGGCTCATGTCAACTCATTTGAAAGAAAATGTCTGCCAAACACCTATGTCTCAATAACCAAAACTTATCTATTAGTTATTCTTTAAGTGGTGTTCCATGAAAAAAAAAAAGCAGCTAGTTCAACTTACAACTCTAATAACCCACAAATGCTTTTTCCTGATAAAATCATACTTGGATACACAGCAGAAGTGCTGTATGGATTCCTCCCATTCATCACATGGTATTAAAAAGGACATGTAGTCAAGGGAGATGTGAGGAGGAATTAAAGAGACAATGAAAAAAAATACCATTTGGCACGTAAGTACTAAAAAGTATGGTTTTCCTTGCTCTGTTGTTCTCATAAGCTACTGGCAATTCTTTCCATCTTTCTTTGACTTAAGTTCCTAAAAGATTATAATCCACACTTATTTTCATTTTCTGAATTCCATGTAGCATAACTTCTACACCTACTACTCTACTGACTCAGTTCTTCTTACAGTTAACCATGAATCATCAAATCCAAGAGCTTTTTCATAGTCCTTATGGTCTTACATCCCCTGAAGCACCTGATACTATAAACTGTTTGTGACTCTCTCCTCTCTTTTGGATTCTGCGAATTACAAATTCTGGTTGACCTATCCCTTTGACCATTTCTTTCCTGGAAGCTTTCCTTCTACCTGCCCTGATAAATACAGGGATTTCTTAAGGTTATACTCCTGCTCATTCTTTCTTTACATTTTAATTTTATTACTGTTGAACATGCTCATAGTTTAAAGAGTCATATAGTCCTGTAAGGCTTGTTATAAAAAAAATAAAGCAGAGAATCCAAGTTTTTTTAAGAATAAAAATGCTATGATTTTGCTTAAATTTATATTTTATTTATAATTAAACTTAAAAAATGTTTACTTAAATTACTTAAGTTAAAGAAATTTAGAAAACATTTTAAAACTTAAAAACTTTTTGAAGATCCAACTTACCTTCCAATGATCTAGCGTAACTTTAGGTGCTTTTTTAGCATAGTCTCTAATTCACAATTAAATATTGTAATTACCACAGTTACAGTTAACTTCTTTACTCTGTCTAGTTCTGCATTCTCTCTTTTGTTTTGTACTTCCCTGGGGACAGGGTAGTAATGGCATGTGTCTCTCAGATATAGAAAATTATACCAAAAGAGGAAACTTGATTAATATAACATTAATTGTTTTTGGAAAGCAGAAGGGATTAAGTCAGGAATTAAAAATTTGAAGATGGTGACTCAATTTTGTACTTTAGCAAATTACTTGATGTGTCCATTTTTCTTCTGCAATAAGAGAGTTCTACTATGTGTCGCTGATACATCTTTATATAGCAGCTACCCTCCATCTTTAAGAGGCATACAAACAGACCCTAATCTACTCTGCTGCTGCAGCTAGAGTTGACTCCTATGCTCACTTAAACAGACATTTTTCTTTTGGAGAGAGTGGCCTTTGCTGGAATGACCCTAGATTTGCAAAGAGATAATAAAGAAAAGGAAACACTACGAGAAAAGAAATGACCAGGACAAGATGAAGCATGACAGAAAATTTAAAAGGTAATACTGATAATTGTAGAAAGTTGGGCAGAAATCAACAGAATGGCAAAAGCTTTTTTCTTTTCCTTTCTTTTTTTTTTTTTTTTTAAAGCTTATTTATTTATCCCGAGAGAGACAGAGACAGTGCGAGCTGGGGAAGGGCAGAGAGAGAGGGAGATGGAGAATCCCCAGCAGAATCCGCACTGTCAGCACAGAGCCCGACGCGGGGCTCGAACTCATGAAATTGTGAGATCATGACCTGAGTCAAAACCAAGAGTCGGAGGCTTAACCGACAGTGTCACACGGGTGCTCCGAAGGGCAAAAGCTTTGAGTTCTTTTAGTTCTTTTCATAAATTTTGCTATCAAACTGATTCAAGATTAGAGGCTTTATAAAGTTTTAAAATTAGAAAATTTATATTATGAAAGAAATTGTCTCTAAACCTCTTAACTTCTGAATGAAAATAGGGGGCTTTTGCATCTTCTATGTCATGTCCCAAACAGTAACACTCCAGACACAGTTGTAGAGCCCTTACCAGCTTATTAGAGATACCTCTTCTTACCTACCTGAATCTCTTAGCCATTCTAAGGCAAAGAAGAGGAAGACAAATGAAAGTAGTGTAATCGACTAGTATTAATTACTCTACTCCATACATTTCCTTATAGATAAATGCCCCGTTATGCTTTATAACTGATATTTACTAATTTTCTCAGGATAACTTTTAACATACATGTTGCCTTACTTGTTACCTACCGAAGATCAAGGCCTTGATTTTGCCAGATATTTTCCATAATGCGAATGATCTGCAGTGTTAACATATCTTGCCGTAAATCTGCAATTCAAATGATATGTACCACCACTTAATGCCATAAATGCAAATTTGGGTGTCATGTTATCACACTGCTTTCAAACAGAAAATAAATACAGCTATATTTACTTTTCAAATTGATCTATAAGGAAGCAATATTTTGATTCTTTAACCCAGTCTAAAGTATCTGCATAACAGATGCATAACAGATGCATAAACCCATCTGCATAACAATGTAGGATAAGCTACTATGTATTTCAGAAAAATTTTAGACTAAAATATTTAAAGTACTTATTTTTCTGAATCCTTAGATTTGAACTTGTTTATATTAACATATTGGGACTAATAGAATTCAGTGCTGAAATGTCATTCCCCAAAGGCAACCCATCAAAAATCCTTCCATTGCTCCCCCAGCAACCTGTTTTCCAAGTACATTAGAACCTTCTTTAATATTTCTTAGTAGACTACACTTTTCTTTTGTAGCATGTGTAATTCTATTTTTGTAATTATTTGTTTAGTATCTCTCTTCTCCCTGCTAGACTGTAAACTTTAAGAGGGCAGGGATTCTGTTTTATTTTTACAATTTGATGGCTTAGCACATCAAATATTTATGGAATGAATGGATACTCACACAGCTAAGCAAATAGTTAGAAAGTTATTTCAGGCCATTTGGTTCTCAATTTAGTACTTCTTTTCTTTTTAAAAATCATACATACATGTTCTAAAGGTTAAGACATCTGTTTAATATTATGTATTTTAACCACATGCATATTCCTTAAATGGCTTTCAATAGTCTTCATAGTTCATAAATATCCTGTGTATAAAAAGATAGCTAAATTCATGCATCATAAGTTCATTAATACTCTTCCTTACCATCCCCATTTTTAAAGATGATCTCATTGTTCTGAAAGAGTAACTCTGACATGATGTCTGGGTTCTCCCAATTCAACCACAGTGGCCTTTTTGCAGAGGACATAATTCGACACTCTTCAAGCCTTTAAAATAGTTAAAAACTTTACCAGGTACCTTACATTTTTTATACTTTCACCCTCAAATTTATTTTAAAATACACAGTATAGTTTTTGAAGTGTTATAAAAACTTAAAACCTTCTCACTTCCATTTATGAATTCATTTCTAAGGGGAGTATAAAGAAAAAATAAATATTAAGGTTAAAAATTTCTTATATGATAACAGAAATTTTCAACAAATATAGGGACATACCACTAGTTTTACAGATATTACATTTCTTTTTTTTATTATTATTTTTTAATGTTTATTTCGGGGGGGGGGAGGGGCAGAGAGAGAGGGAGGCACAGAATCCAAAGCAGGCTCCAGGCTCTGAGCTGTCAGCACAGAGCCTGATACAGGGCTGGAACTCACAAGCCGTGAGCTCATTAGCTGAAGTTGGATGCTTAACTGACTGAGCCACCCAGGTGCTCCCAGATACTACATTTCATTTTTGTATTGTATGAAACCAGAAATTCTGGCCAGAGAAAGTTTTAAACTGTATTATTAAAGTAATAAAAACTCATTCTGACTAAATGCAGTTCTGAACTTAAGGAAATTGAACAACTCTTATTTTGCAGGGTAGGATAACAGGAGAGAGAAGCATATATAATTGAACATTCTAATTATAATGGATACTTTAACTTTTCTCTACATTTTCTCCAGACAGGGTACTTGTTTAAACATCAATAAAACTTCCAATAAGGTACGTTACCTGAGATTTCCTAGTTGATGAGCAGGATTTAGAGGAGACAGAAAACCCTGTAGAGCATCCATGAAATCTGGTCTCCGCATTTGCTCAACTAAAAACTTCATCTGTACCTAATACATAAGCACAATCATGGTTAGACTTCATAAAAGGTAACACTAACTGCTAATCGCTTTTATATGCTGGAACCTCAGTACTGTATAGTCTGTGAATCCATATCCTATATTTCGATCAGAAGGATTTCTATTGAACAGAGCAACACAACTCAGGCAGAGGCAGGAGGGGCAGCACCATGTACTCCCCTGTGACAATTCTGCACACTGACACAGACATGTTTTGCCTCTATAGCAGGGCTTGGTCAACTATGGAGGTTTTTGTAAATCAAACTGCATTGGATGTAGCCATGCCAATTTATTTAGATACTGGCTGTTTTCACACTAGAATAGCAGAGTTGAGTAGTTATAACAGAGACTGCATGGCCTACAAAGTCTAAAATATTTACTATCTGGCCTTTCAAGAAAGAGTTTGCTGATCTTTGTTCCAGAGGAAAAACTATGGAGACATCACGTCAGCTTAGTAACTTTACTTTTAAGCTTTGCAGAAAACACCATATTCATTTCTCTGTTGAGTGTTAAAAAACATCTAGTGAAGCTAAAAGAAACTGTTCGAAAAGTATTTATAAAAACATGTTACACTGAGTCTCACGCTATACTCAGGTTCAGTATGTATGCAGAAACATCTCTTTTTACTCAATTTTTAAAAAAGATTTATTTTATTTTGAGAGAGAGTGTGAGTAGGGGGAGAGGGACTAAGGGAGAGAGAAAGAGAATCTCAAGCAGGCTCTACACTCAGCACGGGAGCCTGGCATGGAGCTCAATCCCATGACCCTGGGATCCTGACGGGAGCCAAAATGAAGAATTGGGACACTTAACCAACTAAGCCACCCAGGTGCCACTCTTGCTAATCAAGTGAAACCAGAGCCCAGACTGCTGAACTATATAGCATGTAATAACTGCCATTTTGTTTTAGAAAATCTTCATCTGTCAAAAATATAAAAGGTAAGTGAGGGACGAAAGAGGTTAGAAGCTAAGGAATTAACAATAAATAATTTTCGTGCTGTAATTTTAGTAACAAAGCTTTTTTTTTTTTTCTTTTTCTTTCTCACTATGGATAAGTGAGTAGCTAGAAAATGTAGTTATCACTGACGAGGGCAACTCTTGCTCATGTAAAGGCATTTCTTTTTCTACCATTATCAACCGTAATGTTAGCACACTGCTTCCTATGCTTTACCATGGTTATGCTAAAACATGACACCAAAGAAACACTTTTGTACCTACAGCATTCTTAGTTTCCTGTCACAATCCCATTTAAGCCAATACTAATGTAATGACTTTCACATTCCTAATTAATCCACTGTATCAGAGCCAATCTGTGATATTAGGCTGTGAAAAATCTAGCTTTAAAGAAACCCTGATATTTACAAATTTAATATCTAGTTTCTTTTTTCTTCAATCAGTTACAATATAAATATAATAAGTTTTATTCTTTCAAAGCAGACTAGTCTACCCTTGTTCATGATTCCCAGAATCAGAAACAGTACAATTATTTTCTAATAACCTTTATTTGAACTTACATTTCACAAGTTCAATAAAGTCAACTCAGTCACAGGCTCTATGACATTTAGATTAATACAGTAACTGTCTTTTAATTTTTTTTCATGCAATATTAAGGTATTGGAAAAATTCATTCAGTAGTGCTAATTTATATTCTTGTGCTTGGGAACTCATCAATATATGGGGATTTTTTTTTTTTTTTTTCCATTTCATTAGAGATGAGGAATGATCTCACTTTTACTATAGGATGTGGTAGATTGAATAAAGGATAGAGAGGAGGAAAGGTCATGAGAAATCTTTACATTTCATATTCCTCAGTTACACTAAGCTAGACTGCCGATGACGAGTGTGTGATAATGCTCACTGGGTGACTAAGAGTCCATTTTATTGTATTTATTGTATTTTCTATTTTACAGAGAGAGAGAGTGCATGTGAACAGGGGAGGGGCAGAGAGAGAGAGAGAGAGAGAGAGAGAGAGAGAGAGAGAGAGAGAATCCCAAGCAAGCTCCATACTCAGTGCACAGCCCAATGTGCGATCACAACAGTGACATCATGAGCTGAGCTGAAATCAAGAGTTGGAAGCTCAACTGACTGAGCCATCCAGGCGCCCCTGAGTCCATTAAAAAAAAAATTATTTTTTGAGAGAGAGAGAGAGAGAGAGACAGAGTGCAAGCAGAAGAGGGGAAGGCAGAGAGGGAGAAACAGAATCTGAAGCAGTCTCCAGGCTCTGAGCTGTCAACACAGAGCCTGATGCCAGGCTTGACCCAGAAACTGTGAGATCATGACCTGAGCCGGAGCTGGATGCTCAA
This sequence comes from Panthera leo, assembly GCF_018350215.1. NCBI lineage: Eukaryota > Metazoa > Chordata > Mammalia > Carnivora > Felidae > Panthera > Panthera leo. The sequence continues at coordinate 87,522,358 of NC_056687.1, forward strand.
CCAACTGAGCCACCCAGGTGCCCCACCTAAGAGTCCATTTTAAACTTAGAAACATACAAATTAATTTCTATTATTTTCACTTGACACTTATTTTCAAGGTCATTACTAAAAGCTAATAAATGACGAAAATTACGAAAAAAATCATTTTACAAGTTACGGTGATATAAAAGAGAAGGAAGGGAAAGAACAGAGTACATTTATTGAGTACCTTTTGTGTTCTGGGGACTGTGATATGTGCTTCAGCATTTGTCATGTAATTTAGTGCTCACAACTACACTACGAAGAAAGTATCAGTAAGATTTATAAATCAGGAAAATGGATCTCAAACACTAAATAACGTGTCTAACATTACACAGCTGAGAGGCGGTGGAACATGGATCCAAATCCTGATATGCTTGATTCTAATGTTCACAATCTGCATCTACATCGGACTCTCAAATTACCTTGCCCCACTGCAATGAAGGGTCTCAAAAACAATCTAAAGAGTCACATACCTTTTGTGTTTCATCCTTCTTTTCTTGTTTGAGAATGTCAGTTAAGTTAATGAGCTTTTCCATAGCTTCAACTTGTCTATTTAGGTGCTTCAAATACATCCCACATGCACGACAATACGACTCCAAAAGCAGGCCAAACCTCTGACTAACTGTTTTATTGTGCATCTCAGATCTAAAAGAACAGTGTAAGATTAAAAAAGAAAAAAAAAAAAAAAAAAAAGAAAGAAACCCATACACACACACACGCACGTACACAGATGTGCACACACATTATATATATACATGGTCCTTTAAAAATTTTTTAATGTTTACTGTTAAAAAAATTAATATTTTTGAGAGAGAGTGCACGCGCGCACACACACGCACACACATGCATGCGCAAGTGGGGGAGGGGCAGAGACAGAGGGAGACACAGAACCTGAAGCAGGCTCTAGGCTCTGAGCTGTCAGCACAGAGCCTGATGTGGGGCTCGAACCCACAAACTGCAAGATCATGGCCTGAGCCAAAATCAGATGCTTAACCGACTGAGCCACCCAGGTGCCCCTATGTGGTCTTAAATGAGTATACGTATATAATCGCTTTTAAGAAAATAAGAAAACCCATTTCTGAAATCCAATAAATGTTATAATCATACTAACAATAAAGTGATTCAAAACCTATCACTTGTAAGCAAAAATAATCAAGAGTTTAAGATCATTCCTGGAATTGTAAATTTAATAAACTAGATTTTAGGCCTATTTCAACTACTTTTCATTTACTAATGTCAGCACAAAAATCTATTAACTATATAGCACTGATGGCTACCAGAGAGGAGGTGAGTGGGGGTGGGGGGGGGGATGGGTTAGATGCATGGGGATTAAGGAGAGCACTGGCTGTGATGAGCACTGGGTATTGTACGGAAGTGCTTAATCACCACATTGTACAGATTGTATACCTGAAACTAATACACACTGAATGTTAACTGGAATTTAAATAAAAACTTAAAAAAAATATAAACGTGAAAAAAAGGAAATTAGGCACAAAAGTAATAAAACGAATAGGGAGGGAGTGAAGAGCTCAGTGAATACTATTTAACTCTTCTGGCATACATGCACCTTTTCTATACTGTCTTTGAATTTAAGTTATTTTAGACCTAGCTTCAAGATTCCACCTTTGATTCATTTTAACATTAAAAAAATCAAGTTAATTATAAAGATATCAAGTTAATTTTAAATCTTTCTAAATTTAGAAAACTGTATGACTTGTGATGACACTGAGTATTAGATCATATTCTACAAAATACTTTTTACTCTTAATTAGCTTGTTTGCTTGTTTTCTAGTAAGAAACTTGGGATTTTTATATTATTATTCTGAATTCTGAGGTAGGAGCTTTTGTTTAATTTTGGGTATTTTAATCCACACATACAATGAAACCAACTGCAATATTAAACAATATTAATCTAGCAAATTTTGTTTTGCTCAAAGAAAAACATAAGTCTTTAAAAATATTTCAGCTCTAATTTCTGTATAAAATTCAGTTTGAATTTTATTGCTTATTTAAAAATTTGAGGGGAGGGGCGCCTGGGTGGCTCAGTTGGTTGAATGTCTGACTTCAGCTCAGGTCGTGATCTCACGGTTCGTGAATTCGAGCCCTGCGTCGGGCTCTGTGCTGACAGCTCAGAGCCTGGAGCCTGCTTCGGATTCTGTGCCTTCCTCTCTCTCTGCCCCTCCCGTTCATGCTCTGTCTCTCTCTGTCTCAAAAATAAATAAACATTAAAAAAAAAATTTTTTTTAAATGAAAAAAATCTGAGGGGAAGCTTACAAATATACTTTCATTATGGAATAGTCTTCCAGACAAACAAAACAACAGTATATAAGTAACGAATATTTATAGATCTATTAAGAAAGCAAGTAATATATACCTAAGAATTTAATGGGAAAATAGCGTGACTTACTTTAAATGCCAAAAGAAAAAGTGCCCAATCCTTTGATTAGTCAATGCTTTCTTGAGTAAAAATCTCACAAGCAGGTTATCCAAATACTGTTCATATTTTAGGACCTATGTGATTAAACACAAACATAAAAACAACTTTGCGTTAATCACGGTCAGTTTTTGCATGGTTAGATTTACAGAGAATTTTTTAGAAAGCAAGTAGTCACTAATGATAATAAAACTGATTTTTAAAAAAGCATAAAACCAGGGTAGATAAAGATCCACGGTTTGGGTAAAGTTGCACAGATTTAGAATAAAACACTATTTTTCTATTTTACATTATTTTACCTGTACTAGCTGAATTAAGTACTGAGAAAGCTTGTCATCTGTTAAGTATTTTTCCAAGCATCGAACAGCAAAACCTCGAACCATAGGATCTGGGTAATTACAATCCAGAAGCTCCATTGCCTGTTCAGGTTTGATTGGAGGCCAATCTTTTACTAAGCAGTACATCTGTTATAAGAAAGACAATAAATCGTATTTAAAAAGCATAGGATAGTTGTGAGTGAATGCTGTTAAGACACTGTCTTAATTTCTTATTTTAAAATTGGTTTAGATAAGAGCTCTTCTCATGAATTCAGTGCTTAAAATGTTCAATTCTAATTAATTTTATCAGTAGACGCAGTTTGAATGGTATTTTTCTCCACCATATTACCATTATTAATATAAAACATAGTCTATTTCACCTCTTACATTTATGCAGACTTTCTGAGAGAAAACGATTTGAACAACATACCAATTTTATACAACAGTTATTCCGTAATCTCCAACATGCATTTACCTGAGCTACTTCATCTCTAGAATTCCATTTAACAGACAGAAGCAGTTTGGGTAGAATTTCAGGGATAGTTACACAATAGTGTCTGTGTGGAAAAGACAAAACAAAACAAAAAACATTTCTGCATGTTATTCAAAAGGCCTACATATCTAAATCTTCAACTATGTAATCTTTAAGAAGTTCCAAACACTTTTAAAACTCACCATTACTAGCCTTCCTTAAAATCAAAAGAAATCAGTGTTTAACACTATAGTTGCATATATATGTACATGTATCCTTAGACATAGTTATAATGGCAAGGAAGACAAAAAAAAAAAATCCAAATGGCAGACAAATACTTAGAAAAAATTATGATTTTATTTCATAACACTTTTTTTTTTAACATTTATTTATTTTTGAGACAGAGAGAGACAGAGCATGAACGGGGGAGGGGCAGAGAGAGAGGGAGACACAGAATCGGAAGCAGGCTCCAGGCTCTGAGCCATCAGCCCAGAGCCTGACGCGGGGCTCGAACTCACGGACTGCGAGATCGTGACCTGAGCTGAAGTCGGACGCTCAACCGACTGAGCCACCCAGGCGCCCCTCATAACACTCTTTATATAGCTCTTTTAATTTACCTACTTATGCAACAGAAACCATGCAAAGAGTCACCAGTTCTACTGTTAAGTTGCTGGACAAAATTTCTGCAGAAATGCACTGCAACTGCTTTATTTAAATAAATCACTGTATACTTTCCAAGTAGTGGGATAATTTCTTCATAAGTGAAAATAAAGCACTGCACTATTACTTTGAGGAGGTATAAGAAAAAAAAATAGAAGGAACGCCTTAAAATGGAAATATCTAGACCAGCTAAATCACAACTAAATTGATCTAAAACTACTAGTTTTTTTTTTGGATCTTGAATTTCATTAAAAAAGCTCCAAAAACCAAATCCTAAAAAAGTGCTATTAGGGATTTAGAATTTTAAAAAAGGCTTCAAGGGTTTAAGATTCAAGGTCAGTACCAAAGGAGCGTGGTTTGCTAGAAATACTGATCCTCATCCACAGCTTTAAAAAGAATAATGTTTATAATAAAAAAGTTATGTAAATTATGCTTTATGTACTTTAACAGGTATGACAGAATCTGTAAGATAAGCCAAAATCAGTTCTTTCTCCTTAATAGAAGAAACAGGGAATCTCCATTTTAACATTTACCTGTGGCTCCACAGAAAATCTTTCTCTTGCTCAGTGATTTCAGATAGAGGATCTCGGGTACAAATTGCTCGGAGCTGTTCTTTATCATTTTCTCTTAATTCGTTGTCTCTAGCTAGTCTGTTACTCTGTAAAATAAAGTAATATCTTATATGATTTTCTTTGCCATATTTTCCCCTGGATTCATGAGTTATCTACAAAAAAAGAAAAGTGCCAATAACTTTACATTGCTTATTAACTGTTGTGAAACAGTTTATTCTCATCACAAGACTTTATTTTCAGGGACAGGAAAGAATCAACTTAAGGCAGTATTTGTGGAACAAATCCAGTATCTTACTAAGTTAACATTACCACCAACCACAGAACAGTAACTGCTAAATTAGTCAAGGATAAGCCCAGACTGGGATACTAGGGGGTAGCAGTAAATAATTTGTCTTACTGGTGAGGCCCCTTCCTAGTATTCTATTAACTAATCTGCTCATGTTTCTGGAATGGAAATAAACAATAGTAAAATAATAAAATAAAAATGTAAATTCTTTCCTAAGAATTTATTTTATTCCTAATCTTTGCTTGAGTATATCCTTATAATCACTGCAAGGCTTTCAAATTTAAAAGGTAAAAATAAGAGAAAAAGGAAAAGAAAAACCCCTATTAAAACACTGAACGTTAAATGTTCAGAAACTAAAATGAAAACACTATAACTTTTAGTATAATTCCAAGATTCCAAGTAATGTGTTTATTTCCTTTAAATACAGATATATTAACTGCATAATGAATAATTCTGAATTTATATTAATTTATTATGAAAACATATATACATTCCTTCGAATGGGTTACACATATCCCCAATGGCTAAAAATGAAAGCAGGCATCCATGCTACTTGGTTTTTATTAACATTTGTTAACATTATACTAACATTTAAATATTGTTTTTATATAATAGTTCACAGAAATATCATTGGCACATGTCCATCAACAAATATTAAAACATCTACTCTGCGCCTTGTTTTGTTCTTCCTGCTGGGGTCTTAAATAATAAAAGAACCTGCACTAACAGGGCGTCCATTATAGTGAAAAAATTCAATGAACAAATAAGAAAAATCTTCAAGAGTTGATATACTCTGGGTGATGTAACGGAGAATGACTGAGTGGGCATGTCACACTGGGTGTTTGGAAATGGCCTCTGAGAAGGGAATATTTAGTTTGTGATCCAAATGACAAGAAAGAACCATCCACACTTAGATGAAGGAAAAGACAACTGCAGATGGAGGAAACAGTGAAAGTGACCCAAGGAGAGGAGTTTGGCAGGAAGATCTGTAAGCCTGAAGCCTAGTAGATGAGGGGGAGGAGAGACAGGAGGTCTGTTCAGAGCATGTAAAACTTGCAAATCAGGATGAAATGTCTGGATTTTTTTTTTTTTTTTTTTAGTGAAAGCTATTTAAAGGATGAATCTCATGATTTGATTTGATTTGTTTCATAAAGGTTATTCTGGCTGCTCTGTGGACTGAGTAAGACCATTTAGGCTATTATAATACTCCAGGTAAGAGATAATAAATACTTAACCCTCAATTCACCAGGAAAAGTTGTCATTGTCATTTGTCATTATCATTTATCATCTTGGTCCAATGGACTCAATATTATTTGCTTATTTTTATCTGCTTTTACTTTTAATTCAAAATAACTTACAGAATAAACAACTGTGAAAAAGCTTTGTGAAAAAGCTTTGTGAAAAACAATTGTGAAAACAATTTTATTAGACATCTTATTAAGAATTTAAACACAGTAGGGGAGTCTGGGTGGCTCAGTTGGTTGAGCGTCCGACTACGGCTCTGGTCATGATCTCACAAGTGGACTCATGGGCTTAAGCCATGCAACGGGCTCTACCTATGTTGACAGCTCAGAGCCTGAAGCCTGCTTCGGATTCTATGTCTCCCTCTCTCTCTGCCCCTCCTGCACTCACACTGTCTCTCTCACTGTCTCTCTCACTCAAAAATAAAACATTAAAAACCATTAATAAACAAAAATAAAACATTAAAAAAAAAGAATTTAAACACAGTAAAACTAAATTCATAATCCAAAATGGGCAACATATTTTGAAAGCCACTAACTCCTTGCTCATCAACGGTCATGCAAAAGCCTGGAACATACATAATTTATCAGTATATACTGATTCCTAATTTCAAATAGATAGCAATAAGTTCTAGCTTATCATTACTTCTGGTTTTTCTTCTTGTACTTGAATTGTCAAAATGTATTACTTTTGAAAACTCGGACAGTAATCCAAGAAATTAAAAAATTTCTACGTCACCTTTTTCCTTTAATCATCTTTGTATACACACTTGTCTGTGATGTTTCTTCACTTAAAAAGTGTATCAGGTAAATTTTAGTGTACAGCATCATTAAAACTGGAAGAAGGATAAGGCATGGTCCAGGTTCTTGTAAAAAAAATATTGTGTGATGAGGTTATTCCTGTTGAATGACTGAGTGTGAATATCACATTTCCTTTTTGTTCTTGGAAATATGTTGTTCACTCACCATTTCTTGAGTTTGAGAAAATTCATCTAAGATATTGTTACCTGATGTTTAACCTATATGATCAATTTACTGTCATCATTAGAGACTGGAGTAGTGGTTCTCAACTGGGGTGAATTTGTCCCCTCTACCTCCCAGGACCTTTGGGGTATCATTTGTATCCTAGATTTATAAAAGTTTTCAACAGACCCAATGGTAACTGAAAAACTGACCCAGTTTTATTCTATAATAAAAATAAAAAATTTTTCTTTTTCCTTTAAAGAAAAAATTCTTCCCAGAAAGAAAAGAGTAATAAAATATTAATCCTTACAAAGAGTTAGAACTGCTCAAAAAAAAAAAACCAAACAAAATGTCAAAAGCTAACTGGCACAACAGACTCTGATGGTAAACTGAATTCAGTGATGAATGTATGAATAAAATAGGAAATCAATGAGTTTTAAAGTGAACTTGACTCTGATAATTCAAATGGTTTATAGGTATACCTAATCGGACAGGACTATGGACATTTTATGGGAATGAATGCTCATCAATGTTTCAATCCCAATTTCAAAATTAAGGAGTTCCTGTTCAGTTATAGCAGAAGAGTTAAGAGTGAGAGGCTCAATACTTATTAAACAGTGACATGGGAGAAGTTAAACTTAAGCCTGTTTCCTTACTGGTAAAACAGGGATTATAATAGTACCTACCCTCATAGAGACTGCTTTTGAGGTTAAATGAGATAAAATGTGAAAAAGTGATTGGTATGACTTTTGGTACACAGTAAACACTTGACAAATGTCAGCAATTATCAACAAGAAATTAAACTGACAAAATAGTAGCTACATTTTTCAAGAAAAAGAATTCCTTTTCTAAAAAACAGTTTATGTATTCTGAGAGAGACAGCACAAGCAGGGGAGGGGCAGAGAGACAGGGAAAAGAGAGAATCCCAAGCAGGATCTGCACTCTCACCATGAAGCCTGACACAGGGCTCAATCCCACTAACTGTGAGCTCATGACCTGAGCTGAAATCAAGAGCTAGACACTTAATGGATTGAGCCACCCAAGTGCCCCAAGAAAATTAATTCCTTTTTAATGTGAAGAAAGTTAATTGTACTTTTAGTATCTGATAGAATTCAGTGATGATTTTAATTTGTACTTACCAAAACACCTGCTATATGTGTCTGAAAGTATACAGGCAGCAAGGTTATGATTATGATTCTTTTTTTAATGTTTATTTATTTATGAGAGAGACAGAGAGCGAGTGAGCGAGGGGCAGAGAGAGAAGGGGACACAGAATCCAAAGCAGGCCAGGTTCCGAGCTGTCAGCACAGAGCCTGATGCGGGGCTTGAACCCACGAACTGTGAGATTATGACCTAAGCTGAAGTCAGATGCTTAACCGACTGAGCCACCCAAGCACCCCAGTTATGATTATTATTAATCAGTTTACAAAAGGGATTTGTAAACTCCTTACTGAGAACATAGCTGTAAACTAATAAAGTTCCTCAGTGCAGGATTCTAGCTGGCCCTGGGTATTGCCGTTATTCAGGTAGGCATATTTCAGGACCTCTTGACCCCATATTCATTGATTGGTCTATCTTAATGTAAAACCAGGCCAAAGAAAAAGTGATAAATCTGGAACTAGGGAAAGAGACAACAAAGAGCAAAAATAACCTTTTCTCCCAGCACTGACACCTTTGCCCTTGAGATATAGTAGAGTTAGTGGTATAGTATACCACATAGTGGTAGGTATATGGTGGTTCCAAAGTAATGGCCAAGATGAGACAACTTGATCCATATTTAAACTCCATTTTATATGTAATCTCTCTAGGCAATCTGGAGTATGTGGTAAAGTTATTTCCTCTGCTTCCAAGCTCAACTAACAACATACTCATACTTTTGTTTCAACTTCAAAGTTACTATCTCAGAGAAATAAGTTCTTTCTTGAATCCAATATATATTAGCTTTTCCCCCCCACCCTCTGTAGTCATTCTTGGCACACTATTGACTTTTCCTTCATAGCACTTAACCATGATTTATAATCTTTTATTTCTGATTTTACCACTCTGATGTCTATTTTTACCATTAGACTGCATACACAATGGAGGTCTCTTTAGGTCACAACTTTATTACTCAGTACCTTTCATACAATAAACATAAACATATAGTTTACATTCAATAAATACTTATTAAGTGAAAGCAGGAGGGCTCAATAAACTAAGAAGAGGAAGAGCTGCAGTAAAAGAATTAGCATATGGAGAATGGGATTATATCGCAATACTGTCTGAGAGCCCATAGGAGCTAAGAAAACTCAGTGATTTGCCTTACCAGTCCTGCATGGGAATAACTAAATCCTGCTTCTCGAGACACAGACCAGTTGGCATGCTCTTCAATCACTGACATATCTGGGAACTTTACCACACTGCTGAACCAGTCAAACTCCAACTCTAAGCATGGGGTTTCCTAAGAGATGGAATAAAAGTTATCATATATATTATGCTTGACTGTAATGAAAGAAAAATTCTAACTTATGATAATAAAAAGCTTACTTTATTTGGATTTGACCCAGTAACACCAATAGGGTTCAGCAAATCTTCTAATCCATGAGGTACTGGCCAAAGATTCAAAGCCATTTTTCCAGATACTAGAGTATCTGTGTAATCAAACAAGTTTATATTTCCCCAGGCCAATGGACAGTGTTCCTTAAAAAACACAGAGAAAAGTATTCACTACTCTGTGGATTAAATTATAAAATGCATTTCAAAACACTTTTCTTTCCCAGGAAGAATTCAATAACTAATCATTACAATGATATCTATAATAAGCCATATTAATTTTTTTGAAAGTATAAGCACTCTCTGTTTCCCCATCTGAAATTACACGTATTTTTCCTTACTTATGAGTAAGTAACATGAACCAAAGCAAGCCAGGAAGACATTAACATGTTGTCATTTAACAGGTATTTGTGTGCAGTCACTTTGCATGTTTAAAAAATTCTATCAGTGTGAACTCAGGAAATACTCACTCATCATAAATAAATTCGGGAAGCTCTCCAAAGGTACTTACTCTTAGACACATTCATTTATTAAAAATTTTAAAATATTTGATCAATTTTTAAATGACGAAAAAATCCATTTCTTGATAAAAATTCAAATCAGCAGTTATAATTAGGAGCTTTTAAATTTTTTTTTTTCAACGTTTTTTATTTATTTTTGGGACAGAGAGAGACAGAGCATGAACGGGGGAGGGGCAGAGAGAGAGGGAGACACAGAATCGGAAACAGGCTCCAGGGTCCGAGCCATCAGCCCAGAGCCTGACGCGGGGCTCGAACTCACGGACCGCGAGATCGTGACCTGGCTGAAGTCGGACGCTTAACCGACTGCGCCATCCAGGTGCCCCAATTAGGAGCTTTTAGAAGTAAATATAATTATTCTTTCTGAAATACTTTACCTCTTTAGCACCCTTTCGGCCTTTAACAGAACAAATGGAAAGGCAAAGTCGAGCAGCACGAGGAAGATCAGGAATGTATATATCGTAATTTAGCCATTCATTCCACCTATGTAAAATGTTAAAGGAAAAAATAATTTACCATAAAAAGGCTTCATCCAGAGTATATAAATGACTCCTACAAATCATCAAGAAAAAGAGAAATCAAATGAAAAGCAGGCTGGAGATCAACTGGAACAGGCATCCTTCACAAGGTCATATCCAAACGGCCAATAAACATAAAAAAGTAGTCAATATTATTTACCATGCAGAAAATGCAAAATAAAACACCATGGAGATATCACTAAGGTAAGGATGTGGTAAGGATGTGTAGTAACAGGAAATCAGGAAATCAGGAAATCTCATATACTGTGGAGTGACGAGTATTTGAGTATTTGCAAATATCCCCCAAATACAAACCGTCCAAATGTCCAAAAGTGGAATAAATTGCAGGAGAGTCACATAATGGTATACTATACAGCAATGGAAATAAACATGTTACTTACAATATGGATGAAATCTTACAAACATGAGTGAAAGAAGCTAGACACAGAAGAAAATTGATGCCTTGAATACATTTAGATACAATTCAAAAACAGTTCAAATGAACAAACAATGTTAGAAGTCAGGATAGTGGTTGTCCAGGGAGGTGAGAAGGTTAATGGGAAGGGGCAATGTCATATTTCTGGTAAATGTTCTATGTCTTCACCAGCATGGTGGTTAAATGGGTATTAACTTTGTGAAAAGTCAATGAAATATACAATTAGATTTATATATTTGCATGCATTTGTGCTACACTTTAGTAAAAAAAAAAAAATAATTAAAAACAAACCAGCTTATAGAAAAGGCACACAGAAACTAAACAAGAAGCGTGAGATTTCCTATTATGATTACAATCATATTTACTCTTATATATGGTGTAGTGTTACTCGGAAGAACCCATTAAATAAGACAGCATGTTAATAAAATGAAGGACATGTAAGCAGAAGTATTTGAAGTTGAACATAACTCCTTCACGAGAGGTAATACTTAACATTCATAATAAGGAAAGAATTAAAAGTTGCTATAGAAAGTGATGATAAAAAATTACTCAAATATTTATGATAAACTCCTTTCAATTTACTGGATATTACATGTGAAATTATGTCTATTTTGTTGGACATATTTGTAAAGAGCCAAGTATAACATGTTGTTTTGTTTTGAAACAATATAGCAATAGCTACGAAACATTATAGCAACAGCTACCAGTTATAAACTCAGAAGTCAGACTAAGTTGAGTAGAATCTTGTTTCTACTATTTTATTAAATGTGCAACGCTTGCTTTTGTCTGTTTTCTCATCTGTGGAATGAGACTAATAACAGTATTTACTCTATAAGGTTGTTGTGAAAATCAAATGAGATAACACAAGTGAAGGGGCGCCTGATTGGCTCAGTCAGATAACACAAATAAAGTGATCAGAATAGTAACTGGTCCATGGTAAACGCTCAAGTGCTAAATATTAACCAAGAAAATTTTTCAATAGGCTTTTTCATAACTCAATTTTTTATTATAAGTAAAACAAGACAATAAAATGACACAAAAATTCTATTTTTAATTAGCCAAACTAGGGTATAAACTTTATCAATAAAATAAGTGCTATTTATGGGCAAAGATGAAAAAAATACGGTCTTTTGATGCAGAGAAAGCTTACATTTAATGGGAGAATTTAGTAATGAGGAATTCCAAAGGGAAAAGAAACAATAATTATAGGCAGAAGAAATACCGTGGGTTTTGATAAGTCTACAGTAATTTAAGAAAAATTAAAGACACAGGTACTTAAATGTACCTGTTTTTATTACTTCTCAATCTTTAGAATTGCTCATAATTAATGAGGAATATTCCACACACTTTCTAAGAGAGCTATATCCTATGAGTGTAGTTGTTCAATACTATGCTAATTGACTAAAGTATGTTTCTCTGTTTCTCTAAAGTCTATATAGACGTGTGTGCAAATACCAATTAAGTTCTTTATTTTTACGCAATGGTTTGCTATATATAGTCCAAACTGGTTTTGATTTTGGGAGAGAACTGGTAACCTCTATGAAGAAAGCATTATGTATCTAGTTTATCTCATATATGGGAAGCATGGATTTGGAACAATCACTTAATCTCAGTAAGAATTTTTAAAAAATCTACTTTTCTACCTTTCCAATAGCTTCATATTCTTTTATCCTTGACTTTAATTCTGTAAATACAGAAAAGTTAAAAAAAAATCTACTTAAATCCTCATACTACTACCATAGAGATTTTACCCTTTAACCAGAGAATTTTTTTAAAGTATCTTTTATTTATTTATTTATTTATTTATTTATTTATTTATTTATAAATTTTTTTTTAACATTATTCATTTTTGAGAGACAGAGACGGAGCATGAGTGGGGAAGGGGCAGAGAGAGGGAGACACAGAATCAGAAGCAGGCTTCAGGCTCTGAGCTGTCAGTACAGAGCCAGACACAGGGCTTGAACTCACGAACTGTGAGATCATGACCCGAGCTGAAGTCGGACACTCAACCGACTGAGCCACCCAGGCACCCCAAAATATTTTTTATTTTAATCCAATATAGTTAACACACACTGTTATATCAATTTCAGGCATACAATATAGTGATTCAACAATTTTATGCAGTACTCAGTGCTCATCATGATGACTGTATTCTTAATCCCTATCCTCTATTTCTCCCATCTCCCCACGACCTCCCCTCTGGTAACCCTGTCTGTTCTCTATGGTTAAGAGTCTGTTTCTTGGTTTGCATCTTTCCACTCCTTGGTTCATTTGTTTTGTTTCTTAAATTCCATATGAGTAAAATCATATTGTATTTGTCTTTCTCGGACTTACTTCACTTAGCACTATACTTTCTAGCTCCATCCACGTTGCTGCAAATGGCAAGATTTCATTCTTTTTTTTTTTTTTTTATGGCTGAATACTACTCCATTGTATATATATATACCACATCTTCTTTAGCCATTCATCTATTGATTGACACTTGAGTTGCTTCCATAATTGGTGTATGGTAAATAATGCTGCTATAAACACAGGGGTGCACAGATCTTTTAAAATTAGTGTTTTCATATTCTTTGGGTAAATGCCAGTAGTGGGATTACTAGGTCATAAGGCAGTTCTCTTTTTAATTTTTTTGAGGAAGATTCTTTGGGTAGTATGGACATTTTAACAATATTTGTTCTTCTAATTCCTGACCATGGAATATCTTTCCACTTGTTTGTGTCATCTCCAATTTCTTTTAACAATGTTTTATAGTTTTCAGAGAAAGGTCTTCCACCTCTTTGGTTAAGTTTATTCCTAGGTATTTTATTATTTTTGGTACAACTGTAAATGGGACTGCTTTCTTACTTTCTCCTGCTGTTGCTTCATTATTGATGTACAGAAATCCAACAGATTTCTGTACACTGATTTTGTGTCCTGTGACCTTACTGAATTAATTTATTAGTTCTACGGGTCTGTTGGCTAGAGTCTTTAGGATTTTCTACATATAGTATCATTTCATTTGCAAATAGTGGAAGTTTTACTTCTTCCTTGCCAATGTGGATACCTTTTATTCCTTTTTTTTTTTGAATGATTACTGTGTCCAGGACTTCCAGTACTATGTTGACTAAAAGTGGTGAGAGTGAACATCCTTGTCTTGTTCCTGATCTTAGGGGGAAAGACCTCAATTTTTTACCATTGAGTATGATGTTAACTGTAGGTTTTCTATAGATGGTCTTTATTATGCTGAGGTAAGTACCCTCTAAACCTACTTTGTTGAGAGTTTTTATCATGAATGGATGTTGTACCTTCTCAAATGGTTTGTCTGCATCTGTTAAAATGATCATACGGTTTTTATCCTTTCTCTTAATGATGTGAAGTATCACGTTGATTGATCTGCAACTACTGAACCCCTTGCATCCCAGGAATAAATCTCACTTGATTGTAGGGAATTTTGTTTTTAAGTTTACTTATTTTGAGATAGAGACAGAGAGAGACAGAGAGAGAGAGGGAGAGAGAGAGAATCCAAAAAAGGCTCTGTGCCACCTGAACCCATGAACCTCGAGACCATAACCTTGAACTGAAATCAAGAGTTGGACACTAATTTGACTGAGTCACCCAGGTGCCCTGACCCTGTGAATGACTTTTTAAAAATGTATTGTTGGATTTGGTTTGCTAATATTTGTTAAGGATTTTTTGCATCTATGGTCATCAGAGACACTAGTCTATTGTTCTAAACTAGGGAATTCTTCAAGAAAAGATAATCAAATGAAAGTCCTTTCTAAATAATTTACTAAAATTTTGAGCTTTTAATCTTGTATTATTAAACAAATTTACCTTCTACTTTTATAAAACTAGTGTATTTACTTTTGATACTTGAAACAACTAGGATAGATCTACCCAATATTATTTTGGGGTCTTTGCTTGGGATTGTTGAACTCCTTAGATTGTTTATAGGTTTCACAAAATTTAGAAAATTTTTGGCCATTATTTCCTCAAACATTGTTTTTCTCTTCCTCACACAACCACCCCACCCAACCTGTGACAGACATGCAGTGTGGAAGGGAAATAAACTTTTGCTGTTATAACAAAATTTTAAAAGAATCTGCAGTTGTTTGTTTCACAGTGCAATCTAACTTAAATGATGTGTTTTTTGACTGACAATTGTTCAGGTAGGGCAAGGAACTATTTCACTTCTTCCTGGTGAAGGCTATCATCTCTTTGTACATCACCTAAGCCCTAGAATGATGGCCACATCCAGCAGCTTAATTAAGTACAAGACCAGAACTTTTTCTGGACTCTTCTAGAATTCAGTCTAAATTCATTATAAAATTTACTTCTGGATGTTTTACTAGTTGTCTTTATTGCTAGTCTACAAAAATCCATCTTTAATCTTAATAACAATCTGAGTGCTCTTAAAATACTTCTATTATATTCATGGGTAGATTCTTTTTTTTTTTATTTTATTTTTTTAATATTTATTTATTTTTGAGAGACAGAGTGAGACAAAGTGAGACTGGGGGAGAGGCAGAGAGAAAGGGAGACACAGGATTGGAAACAGGCTCCAGGCTCTGAGCTGTCAGCACAGAGCCTGACGCGGGGCTCGAACCCACAGACTGTGAGATCATGACCTGAGCCGAAGTCGGACGCTCAACCGACTGAGCCACCCAGGCGCCCTGCCCCCATGGGTAGATTCTTAATTCCCAAATCATTCCACAAAGAGCCAAAGAAATGGCAGTATGGCAAACTGTTGGATTATATTACCTTTTATTTCTTCATTATATCTAGGCAGTAATCATTTAAAATGTTCCTTAAAACTTCCCCTCCTTCTAAGAAACTGATTTGTTCCCAAAGACTCTTCATTTGAATGTCATAAATACCTATTCCTGTGAGTGATGTGAGTGCCTCAGAGTAGTCTGGCTCTGCAGTTGTCTGCCAACTCTCACTTCTTCTTAATGTAAATAGAAATGGAGAGATGAATAAAATGCTAGGTTTATTTAGCATTTAGATCTAAGGTACGGAATCATCATGGTACAAAATGTAACCATATTCTGTTTTCTACTTGATATAACAGAAAGAGAGAATCAGAAAAGTCTTTCACATAAAATTTTACAGAGACTCCATAAAATGATCTTGTGACTGATACTCATTTGACCCAAAGACCTTATGTTCTATATGTAAGTGTCTGGTAATTTATATGAGTTGTATAAAACTAATGATGCAAAAAAAAAAAAAAAAATGCTTCTTGTATTGATTACATTGCTAAACACTAACAGGGCTTCCTTACCTGGGATTAGAACAAGGTACTCTTTGAGTGTTCACATTATCACATAAGGGTTCTCCTCCATGATAGATACCTGTTCGAACATAGATCTTAAAAAGAAAAAAAAAGTATGTGTATACAAATATATACAAACATAATACACACGCGCGCGTGCACACACACACACACACACACACACACACACACACACAACTACAGAACCAATAGTAAAATAATGTAACTGATATAAATGAAGGATCCATTAGAGGTTTCTGTTCAGATATAGCTTTTCTGTTCTCCCTTCACATATATAATAAGGTATGTAATTTAGAGTTTTTCATATTTTAGGAAGATAAATTAGTACATATACTAAATATTACTTCATATTCTTAGCAGCTGGAACAGCACTCCATAAAGACATTAATATTTCTGCAACAAATCACATTAATATTTATACTAAATGGGATATAAAAAGACTATAAAAATTCCTGTTTCAGGTTGGGTCAGGTTTTGCTGACAAATGAATTCTGTAAACACTTGGTTTTAAGAACTTAGATTTATGGAAATTAGAATTATTAGAATATTAGAATTATGGATATTAGAATTGCAGAAAAAGGACTGTACACTGTGCAACAGCTAAGGCAGAGGAGCAGTACTGTAGCTCTCTGAAACACAGTGCAGGTCAACAGATTATTACATACAATGCAGTTAAAAAGTTTATGTAAAATAATTTATATAAGATAATAAGCATCAACACTTGACTTCACCTTGTCGATGTCTCGAATATTTACATTCACATAGGTTGCACAAAGGATTTTTATTCTGAGTGCACTATTTATAACCCAAAGGGACTTTGTAGATGTTTCTCCATTCATATATGGTGTAGCTGTGGAGATACGTCTGGAATAAGATGGCATTGTGAAACAGTCCATTGGCAGTTGGGAGTAAAGGCTTTCTTTGGCCATCAGCATCAAATTGGGCATCCTCCCAAGCATTATACAGCTTCTTATGTACTGTAAAAGATGAAGAGGGGAGGGGAGAAGTAATTTCTTATAAGGTATTTCATTTTAAAAGCAACATGTAAGCAAAAAACAACAAAAAAAGGAATTAAAAACAATGACCAAAGGATATTCATTATGAAAACACTGTTTATATCTTTTTTTTTAAGTTTTATTTATTTAAGTAATCTCTACACCCAACATGGGGCTCCAACTCACAACTCCAAGATCAAGAGTCACATGCTCTTCCAACTGAGCATGTGGTGCACCAACACTGTTTATATCGCAATAAACAATTTAATCAGCTTACCCATATATCTACAGTCACGCCTCAAATATTAAATACATAAAACCTAAAGGAAAAAAAGCATCTATTCTCTCAAATTAAACACATCATCAATCTCTCAAATAAATTACAGTATTAAAAATAAACTTATGAATACAATCACTGAATTTTCAAAAAGTATGTCCTAAAAGTACAGATATTTGCCCCAACTTTTAAATTTAAATTTAATATTTTTGAAGCTTGTTACTCACCTTATACTGACTTAGAGGATATTTTTCAAGGAAGTATTCATCACATCCACATACTTTTAAAATATACTTGCCCTGGTATTCTAAAACACAGAGTTTTAGTTGTTCAGATGATAGCAACATACTTCGAGTTTTTTTCCTGATTGCTTCAGCAATTACTTGTTCTGGCACACAGTCATGGTTGATTTTCAGAGTATACTTCTGCTTGTCATTATTTGGAGAAACTATTACCCAAATCACCACTATTATTTGCCCTGTAACAGGAAAACATTATTAGATGCAATCATCATATAAATTTCATTTGACAGATTTCAAAAAATATGCACTACCATTATTCTAATCAAAATCGGAAATTACTTATAATCAAACTAATTAAGTACAGGTAAATATCAGGTAGAAACCATAAATCTTCAAATATGATAGGGCTGCCAGACCATGCTCAGATCTCATGTTTTATGGCAAGCACCCAACACTGTGATTAGTGGGTAACAAGTACCTGAGGCCAAGCTAATTTCCATTCTAAACTTCATGACATACTTCATGACTACAACCCCTGTGAAAAGTGACTTATGATGCTATCAAAGGTTCAACAGTACTTAAAATACAGAAGACTTTCTGGCAACTATGGGAAAGAATCATGGAGACATGAAGAAAATGCTGAATCAGAATAAAAGAAAAGATGGTGGAGGAAGGAAAAGAGTATGAATCTTTAAATGTTTTCCTTTTAAGATAAATTAAGCTGGGAGGAGGGTGGAAGATGATGAAAATGGAAAGATTTAAACGATGGTAGAGTGGTCTGGGTGTTCACAGTACAATTCTTTCAACTTTACTGCATGTTGGAAAATTTTCATAAAGAATGTTGGAAAAAAATGAAAAGAGAATTCCATTAAAAAAATTTTTTTAATGTTTATTTATTTGTGAGAGAGAGACAAAGCATGAGCAGGGGGGAGGAGTAGAGAGAGAGGGAGACACAGAATCAGAAGCAGCTCCAGGCTCCAAGCTGTCAGCACAGAGCCCGATGCGGGGCTCGAACTCACAAGCCATGAGATCATGACCTGAGCCAAAGGCGGACGCTTAACTCACTGAGCCACCCAGGTGCTCCCAAGAGAATTCCATTTTAAAAGGTATACTAGAGTAGAGAAGATTTTCAAATGAAGATCTTATGTTATACTGCATTAAACTACTTTGAATATTTTGGGTGGAATAGTAATAAGATGTCTTAACGTATTCTACTATCAAAATTTTGTATTTAATTGTGTGTGAGAGTTAACTTATTCTGTAACTTCAAATTGAAGCCTTCACTTTGTTATCTTGGAAAATACAGATATTTATCTGATACAATGATATTTTCATTTCCCAAACTATAATATAGTTTATAAATTTCCATGTTCACTTAATTCTAGAAATTGATTCATTAAGTATCAAAAGTCAATTTATATATTATTCACTATCAGATTTAATTATTGCATTTACCACTAAGAAATTTGTTTTTCTTTCTACATATGATAAAAGATAAGAATGTGCAAAGTTTTCCCAAAATTTCATAAAGTATTTCTATTTATAATTTTTTTGGTAAGAAGATAATTGATCGTAACTGTGTAATAATGAATTCCACAAAGTTCTTTAGTTTTATTCTAAGATACAGAATTCACCAAGGGATCAGCACCATATGCACACAATTCATTCAATCAATAAATATTCATTACATACATATGTATTTGGCACTCAGCTATATCTTGTCAGCATAAGCAGTCCCTGCCTTCAAGAAGCTTATCATCCAGCATCTAATAAAAAGACTGTACAAATATATAGGCACAGATAGAAATTTTTATTATAGTAACCAATTACGGTAGATTGACAATTTTCTTACCTTTATCTAGTTTATTATATATGTGCTTTGGCAGTTCTGGTGAAGATTCTACATTTGGAGGATAGACATACATTGCTCTACTATGAGGTGAATTAAGATCCCGAAGATCCACAGCTTCTTTACAAACATTCAGAATATTTCTTCGGAAGTCCTGTACTTCTGGATCTTTAACCATATCAAATTCACACACTGGCATGCCAATAGCAAAACCTTAAAAAATTACATAAAGAATATAACATTCTATTAAACATAAAGTATGAACATGTTTCTTACAAATGGGGAATTTGACAGATCTGGAAGATCACAATAGAGTAAAGAAGTCTCTCTGGGTTTAAAGAAATTTTTAATAAATACATATAGTAAAGTAAGAGTTGACAAGGACTCAAATATCTTTAACATACAGAACATAATATATTCAGCGATTTGGATCAGAGGTAGCAAACATCCGTGTAATTTTTTTTTTGAAGAGTAATACAACAAAACTGGACTATAACAAATCTAAGCCAACCCTACAAATGATATTTCTTAAAGAAAAATTTAACACCAAGGTGTTAAAAATAGTTCCTTAGCCAAATAATCAAAAGATTATTATAGATTTGTAATGGTTTTTATTTCAAAATCTATTTACCTGAGGTTACAAAGGTAATTAACTGATTCAGACAGAAATATTTTAGTAATGAGAAAATAGTTAAGTTTCACAGTTATTTGCTTTTAGAATAGGACGACAATGCCATTTAGTTAAAAACTGTGTCATACCAATTTCTCGATTGAGGATCTTTTCTTCACGGTTGCCTACTGGCTCAATTACTTTTAAAAAGGGTTGAAAAAGCCGAAGGTCACAAAGTCGTCTTGTTTCATCAAAAAATTCTTCCCTTTCTGCTTCTTGGGTAACACTTACGAAAATGTAAGAAGATTCATCTTGAAGAAGTTGATGGAGAGGATATTTTCTTGCTTCTTTAAATAATTCATGCTTTATAGTTATTAATGTAGCCTCACGGAGGCATTCTAACGTCACTATCATTCCATTTGGTAGTAAACATTCTACTAGGATTCTTGGGGGCATCAAGTGGATGCCCCACAGTTCACCTGATGATGGTCTTGGAGGCATTGTTCTGATTCTTTACAAGTTTTACATATAAAACTGTTTTAAGGAATTAGATGCGTGGCTGTCCCAAAGCAGAAATCTAAACCGAAGGGGGAAAAAAAACATGTTAAAACAAAAACAACTATAGAAGAGTACGTTTATGGCATTACTAAATGTAAAAACTTTTTCTGTAGTTTGAATTGTTAGGGCAAGCATTTATCTTAAATATTTTAATGGAGACTGTTGCTCCAAATTAGGCTGAAGGAACTGATTCCAAAGCAGAAATTAGAAAAAAAACAAAAAAACAAAACAAACAAAAAAAAAAAAACAAACCAAAAAAACTACTTGAATTTAATTATATTTAATAAAATCACTAACTAAAAACATTTTATTTTACTAGATTTTTTAAAAGTCAGGTTTTATCAGACAGAGCTGAAGCTATGGGAAGAATGAACAGTAAATTGTAATTGAAACTAAAATTCCCATCACATATCACCTTTATCATTCTCTTCTATTTTCTAGAGCAAGAGAATCTGAGCTGGAAAGGATCTTTTAGATCATGGGTCCATTGCTCTCATTTTAAAGATGAGTAAAGGCGAGAGAAGTCAAATCTTCCTTTTCACTCCCTATCTGCACGCTGTGGTAATGGGAAATTACATGGCTTAGTCTTTTTCTTAAATTAATCTTTGTAATTTCCCTCTTTGTACTGATTATTGTCTAAGTGACTTCATAGACCATTCTGCTTTGAAAGTATAATTTAGGTATATATTCACTATAATATAAAGTGTCATCAATGCATTTTCCCTGAGATATGATGAATTTGAATGATTCATCTACTTTATCAAATAACCCACTAATACTTCTGATTGAAATGAATTGATCTACACACAAATGAGACCCACTGACTCTCTTTGTTAGTACAGTGTTAGAGTACTTGTAATATTTTTAAAAATACTAAGTAGTATTATGATTAGAGGCCCTAATTTTTAAAGATGTCAACAATCTCGGGGATTCTTTAGAAGATACTACAAAACCCACAAAGCACAAGTTCATTCTTGCTACTTATGTTTATATTTTCTTTTATTCAGTAAGCTACACTCTAAAGGCAGTAAAAAAGGTAAAGTGAGAGACACTAAAGAAATAAAAAAGAAATGAAAGTCAGGCTAGAGAAATGAACCAAAAGCTCAGGTAACTTCAGGCATGGTGGACAACAGCCATAAATGACACTTTGTTTAGTCACTAAAAAAGTACTGGGGCTGAAAAAAAAAAAAAAATGTACTGGGGCTATTCTATAGGACCATGTTAGGTCCTGGGAATATGATAATGGGATAAAATAGACATGGCCCTTGTCCTTACAAGGCAAAGTCAAGAGTATGAAGATTATGTGTTTGTTGGGTATAGGATAATTAAAATCACAAGTAATTAAATCCAGAAACTTTCTTTCTCTGACTCCTGTATGTCATACCCATCAAAATCTAATCCATCAACTTTGTTAATTCTATTCCCTGAATCTGTATACTCCACTACCAGTCTTAGTACCCTGGGTCAGGCCACTACTATTTCTTGTCTAGACTGCTAAAGCCTAAATTGTCTCCCTAGATCTAGGTTTGCCCCCTACAATCCATCTTTCTTTCACCTTACAGCCAGTAGGAGCTAGAGGGCAATAGGGCCTACTTTGGGCACACATTTCCACTGGTCAGTTGCAGACAAGTGCTTACAGTACGCTTCAGAGTTCTAACACATGAAGGAGTTAAAAAATAGAAATAGAAATTTCAAGCCCTCTCGCATCTCTAGAAATACAGAAATCAACTGGAAGACAGTAAAGAATATAAAACTATTTTTAATAGTTGAAAATGTTTCTTCAAGTTTATAAACGAGTCCCACTGAAGTTATAGGATTTAAAATATAATTATTCTATTTCCTATACTTTTAAATGAAAATTCATTGGTTACTAAAAAGACCAGATGGATCAATCTATGTGCATAATTATAGAAGTGACTTAAGCTAAGCTTTCTAAAACATACAAAAAAATTTGAAGAATGCAAGGGAAATGCCAAATGACTACTTTTAAATGATGATCTGCCTGCATAAAAAAGTTCAAATAAAAACAAAACAAAACCACAAGCCACACTAAAACAGCAGCTGTGTTTATAGTTTGCTTTGTTGAATAGTAATAACAGGTCCATGGTATGGAATCATAGGGGCACCTATTTTATATAATAAATAACATCTCAGAATCTCATATGTTCCCTAAGAATTACCAAGAGAGAAGTCTAGTACAGTAGAGAGATCATGGATTCTAATCTTTATCCTACTACGGTATATTTATGGGCAGTTAACAACCATTAAATATTCAAGACACACTCTTCTCATTAAAAGAGTAAATGTGATCATAGTCATAAAACACTTGGAGATCATGGAAGCCAGGCACTGGTTGGCACTATGGTAGTACTAACTAGAAGACAGAAGATGCTAACTTTCTTATTTGTCTTATGTCAGGCCTTATTCTGTACAAACCATTACCTCAGAGCTCACATAAACAGAAGCGTAAAAGAAGGGAATGGAGCTAACATTACTGTTAGTCCGCATATATCATACACTTAGGTGGGCAATAACCCTTTCAGCATAGGCATTACCATTTTACATATGATAATGTAAAATGACCTACAGGAAACTGAAGGCCAGAGATGTGAAGTTATTTGCTATGGATTTTGAAGCCAGGTCTAGATGATTTCAAAGTGCACACTATGACCATTCTGCTGTTTGGGCTTCAGTTATAGCCAGGTGATACTCATTGGTGGTGAATAAGAAAAATGGGTCTGAAGTTACACAGGATTTAAACTCTCCCTGTCGTGTGGGGAGGGCGGGGTGCCTGGGTGGCTCAGTTGGTTCAGCATCTGACTCTTGATCTCAGCTCAGGTCATGATCTCATGGTTTGTGAGTCGAGCCTCATGTTGGGCTCTGCGCTGACAGCATGGAGCCTGCTTGGGAATCTCTCTCTCCCTCTCTCTGCTCCTCCCCCGCTTGTGCTCACACATAGTCTCTCTCTCAAAATAAATAAGTAAACATTAAAAAAAAATCTCATTGCCTTAGTAAGTAGCTGCCTTGGGCAGTTTAATTCATCTCACTGAACTTCATTCTTTCCACCCCTTCTTAGATTGCTAAATTGGCATAATGGCAGAAAATTCATCAAATTGTTGTATTAAATGAGGCAATATATGAAAAACATGTAAGCAAAGAGACTGGCATACAGTAAGCACTCAATAAGTGTTAAATATTACTAATAAACCTGTAAAGTACACCCACACTATCTTTTCAAGCTATTATGAATTATCCAGGAATGGTACCAGATGGGGATGGAAAAAGGGGTTTGAGTTCTCTTAGGGAGGCAAGTAAATGAGCCTTATAAAGCAGTGCTAGTTTCAAGAGCTGAATCTTGAAGGTAGCACTGGCAATGGAAGGCTCACACACAAGTCTGGAATAGTACTGAGTGGCTCAGAGGCTGGCACCTTCGTAGCTGTTTCTAGTTCCCCAGACTCCTAATATTCCTATTTAAATGGTACAGCCATCTACAGCTTAAGTAAGGAATCCCTTGTCCCTTGTTATTCCCCCTTCACCTTTTTTTTTTTTTTTTTTGAGAAATATCTACTTGTGCTAGGCTCTAGACTAAATATGCTATGAAAACTAAAGTAAGTAAAATGTGTTCTCTTTGGTTGTTGAGGGACTCAGGGTTTATTGGGGAATGAAGTTAAAAACAACTTTGAAAATGGAAAAGTTGTTATCAGACAGAACATGCACTTTGGAAGAGTCACAGGAATTGTCCCAACTGCCTAAGGAAGTTAGAGAAGGCACCAGCAAGATAAAATTTAAGGAGAATATTATAGATTAGTAGGGATTTTGCAGAGAAGGTAGCTTGGACATGGGTGAGATGGATGAGGAAAGCATTTTAGATTGCCACAAGAGTACACGTGCAAAGTCACAGACTGAAAGGACACAGCCTGTTACCAGCAATACAAGTTTTTCATTATTTGAGACTGAAATGCATGGGAATAGGTAGGGTATGTGACAGGAGGGAGACGGGAGAGGTAGGCAGGGGCCAGAAAGGTGGGCAGACCCCATGTTAAGGAGTTTAAATTTTATGTAGTACATTATAAGTAAAACAGAGTCTTCTAAAGTATTTTGAATAAAGAACTTTATGACACTTTTTTCCATGATTTTAAATTTCAGATTTTTAAAAAATATTTCTTTTCAGGGGCACCTGGATGGCTCAGTTGGTTAAGTGTATGACTCTTGGTTTTGGCTTAGCTCATGTTTTCCTGGTGGTGAGATGAGCCCCATGTAGGACTTCACACTGGGCACAGAGCCTGCTTGAGATTCTCTCTCTCCATCTCCCTCTGCCCCTCCCCCCAGCCTATACTCCCAATCTCTCTCTAAAAAAAAAATGTACATATATATATATATACACACACACACACATATATATACACACATATATATACACACACACACACACTCTCTCTCATATATATGCATAGAATTTTTTTAAATACAAGATATAATCAAATAAGCCTTAAATCAAGGTACAAAAACATACCTTCTCAATTCCCCGAATTTGGACAAAAAAATCCCTAAAGTTAAGAAATCAGTGTATATACATATATAACATTTTAAATAAAAGGGCCTTTATAGAAAAAAAACCAATTGCTGATAAAGGTTTATCCAAATGTAAGTGCATAATCTATTTACAAAGAAAAATAACTTATTTGAAAAGCAATAGAGGGCAACAAATCACTATAAAACTAATACTCTACTGGGCTTTTGAGTTCAGAATGCCAGTACTAAATATGCATATACTGAAAAATCAACAAGTATTCAGGATTCTTAGGAAATAAATTGGTTTTACATATCCTAATTTTTTAAAATTTATTTTTGAGAGAGAGAGAGAGCGAGAGCGAGCAGGCACATGCATGAGCAGGGGAGGGGCAGAGAGAGAAGGAGAGAGAGAATCCTAAGCAGGCTCTACATTCAGCACAGAGTCTGACAGGGGTCTCGATCTCACGATCGCCAAGAGATCAAGAGTCAAAATCCAGAGTCAAACACTCAACCAACTGAGCCACCCAGGCACCCCCACAATTTACCCTTTTCTTGATGAGTTACAGTCTTCATTATAAAACCAATTACTGTGCTATTCTGAAACACAATACAGCAAAGCTCTTCAACATCATTGAATACTCTGAGTGTATTTTTGGCCCTAAACCCAATGACCCCAGGTTGGAGATGGTGCTTTTAAAAATGTCCCCATCTCCTTGTTTTCTAGCAGTCAATGGTTACTTCTCAGCTGTGGCCTGCCTGCATGTGATAGTAGCTTCCTCTTCTTCAGTTATTCATTTCTAGTCAGCATCAACACTTGACTACCATTTTATAACCGTCTATACATTAGAGACCAACAGACCAAATGAGGACACGAGAACCTTTGCAATACAAACTTGGGAGCACAAAATATGTAACAGATATCAGAGATTTTTGTATACTTCCTTGTCCCGGTGTTAAAATTACTGTTAAAAATTACTGTGTTTGGGCAGGAGGCACTGAAAGTCTTTGGTTCTTGGAAGGTTCATTACCAGTCCAAGTGAGATTGATGGGTTTGTTCAGGTGGAGTAAAGACAACTTTAAGCACAAAATAAGCAGCAGAAATGAACGGCAGAAAATAGTGTCAGATTCTCCATTGTCACTTGACTTTTATGGTGAAAGGTTTCTTAATTCATTGGACAATTCAACTTAAACATCGGATGTGCACTCTTTCAGTCTAAGAAGACAATGACATTTTGACAATTTTTTAAAATTCCTACATTCAAAGCCTCTCCTCGCTTATATTAATCTAAGGGTATTTTCAGGTTTCATCATTTAAGGCAAAGATTGTCAGACTATGGCCCACATGCTAAATCCAGCTCACCACCAGCTTTTGCAAATAAATTTAAATGGGAATACATCCAATAAATTGTGTTTATATATTGTAAATAATGCTTTCCCACTATAGCAGCAGAATTGAGCAGATGCTATAGAGACCATGTGGCTTAAAACATTTAATATCTGGCCCTTCACAGAAAAAGTTTGCTGATCTCTGATAAGTTATCAGAATTAACCCGATATCAACTGGAGAGTTTTCTAAATGCATGCTGCTTAATAAATCATCCCTAACCCTGCCTTTTTTTTTTTTTTTTTTTTTTACCATCATCGTATACTTTCACTCAAAGTCCTTTGGGGCTGAGGTGGAGAGGAAGCATTAATTTTAAGCCAGTGAGGTCAAAATCCTGAAATAGGAAAGTATCTCAGAAGTCAATTAATTGGATATTTTCAGTTTGGGGAGCTCACTGCCTGATACAGAATTTTTTGTGGAGCATTTCTAAAGTTATCCCTAAACATTATTATTTCTAATCTTCATTCCATACTTTCTGCCTTTTCTACCTCTTCACATGCTTGTCATGTTAGAATTTTTTCTGGGTCTTTTTACCTCCAATTCCTTTAGCCATAATTCAAGCAAGATAGTTTATCATCAGCTTCTTTGTCATCACTTAATGTATTAAATACTTAAATACTTAATACTTAAATATTAAATACTTAAAGTATTCTTTTGCTAACTAATACTCATCTCAAAATGCAGCAACCAAAATCTAGTATGTACCTGTGAATTATGAATCTCTGTAAACACACCCTAAGACTGCAGAGACCTTTTCTGACTTGATTACTTTAAAATATAAAGTATATTTTAGGTATTTTAATTCAGGTCTCAATTTCAAAATGTATGTTTTAAACACATTTAACTGTTTTTAAAATAATCAATAGTACATCTGCATCAGAAAGTCATTAAAAATAATACAGGGCACCACGGTGGCTCAGTCTGTTGAGCGTCCAACTTCGGCTCAGGTCACGATCTCATGGTCTGTGGGTTTGAGCCCTGCATTGGTCTCTGTGCTGACAGCTCAAAGACTGGAGCCTGTTTCAGATTCTGTGTCTCCCTCTCACTCTCCCTCTCCCCTGCTCACACTCTGTCTCTCTGTCTCTGTCTCTCTCTCTCTCAAAAATAAACATTAAAAGAATTTTTTTTAAAAGTCACCAGAAATAATAAAGCTATTTTGAAGTATACACTTGGAAATTTAGGGGGTTATCTATACTGACTCCACTGGCAGCTTAATCACCTCAAACAGCCATAATTTTGCTAAAATAAGCAGCTTGTGTTTCCTAGAGATCTATGTTCCACAAATACAGAAGCTTCATAAGTGTTTACTGAATGACCAAAAGTTTTACAAATACTTATTTCTCATTTAACTGATACATTTAGCCAATGCTATTTGATTTAATGGATACATTTATAAACCAGTAAGTGTATTTAGATATATGTTGACATGATATTTTCACCCCTCATTCTCAGAGAGATCAACAGGGAAACATTAACATGTAGTTTTATTGCTAGTTCAGTTCCATCTTTTTATTTGCTCATTAACTAGAAAACATGCTTTCCTGTTTTTAATTACCAAATGAATCCTTACTTTAGTCTGATATAAAACAAAATAAAAAACTTCTGTACTTTTACAGAAAGAACATGATGAAAATCTAGACTATTAATTCTATACTCTGATTACTCTCCTTAAAAGTTACTTTAAATACTTCCATTTAGTTACTCTCTTTCTTAAAAAAATTTTTTTTTAACGTTTATTTATTTTTGAGACAGAGAGAGACAGAGCATGAATGCGGGAGGGTCAGAGAGAGGGAGACACAGAATTGAAACAGGCTCCGGGCTCTGAGCTGTCAGCACAGGGGCCCGATGCGGGGCTCGAACTCACGGACCGCGAGATCGTGACCTGAGCCGAAGTCGGCGCTCAACCGACTGAGCCACCCAGGCGCCCCAGTTACTCTCTTTCTTAATGTTACCCCGTCTCTTACATATATATCTATGACTGTTTATTCTTAATAAAGTTATTAAACATATCCATGTTTGACTTGCTACTAGACTATGGACTCTTCCAGGATAAGGTCTTTTTTGGGTCACCACAGCCCTAGAGGATAAGAAGTAAGCAGGAAAATTAAATTGTTGAAGTTATCCCAGAGAAAATGTAACAAGGGACTGAAACAAAGAGAAGTACCAATAGTAACAGAAGAGATGGACAAAGATACCTGATAAAGGGAAATCAAAAACACCGAAAGACTAACTGGATTTGAAGGGTAAGAAGCGTGATTTTAAACAAATTTCACTGCAGTGGACATGCATGGGAAGCAAGTGTTTTTTGGTATAATTCTTCATGAGCCCCGGTTAGGGCCTCTAAAATTTCTCTTCCTCCAAGAGTCACTGAGCTGTTGTTGGAGTGAATCCAAAGGGACAGCTGTAATATACACTAGTGCTGGAAGGATGTATTTTATCCACTTCTTTCAAAATGCTGTCCTTTACTGACCTTTACAAGCTGACCATGAGAAAACAGATTTAACTCATTCTTTTAGTTATTCACAGACCTTAACAACTTGGGGGTGGAAAATCGAGTTCTCATGACTGGTATGTAGAAAATTCAAATTCCTTTAGCAGGGCATACAATTCATTTTCACTATTAAATTCACAGTGCTGTGAAATACACTTGAGAGATTTAATGGGTTATTTAAAACAAGGGTTCCCAAATACGAGGTTCATAGATGGGCTTAGGAAGGGTCTGTGCTAATGGATTTTTTTAAAATAACGACAAACAGTGAAGGTCTAAATCAGTAATGCCTATGCCAATGTAGATTTGTGATTATCAGTAAATGTGAATAAGGACTTTATTTAGGTGGGTTAAAAGAATCCAAGGTGAATAGCAGAATCAAATGGGGTAAACAAGCACAAGAGCCGTTAATGAAGTGAAGTATAGATTAACAAATACTTGATCTTAGGTTATTACATAATGAATTTAAATTCCATATTTTATATAGATATGTAAAGAAACCTTACCAAATCTCAAAACATGTAATCACTAATTTTACCAATTTGAACTTTAAAAGTTTAAAAGTTCAAATTTTAGTGTGTGGTAGAATGAAATTTCTTAAAATTTAAGCTCAAAAGGAGACTAAATATTCACAGATAGAGATGACAAAGGGATAGATACGATTATGAGGAAAGGTAAATGTAGTTAAACCATGTGGAAAATACAAGAGATATTTCACAATATCATACAATTTAATAAGACAAATGATTCCACAATGACATAGTTTTCCAGGAAACGTTTCTTTTCTCTTTGTGAGGGAGTAAAGGCGGATTATTATATCTCCACATAAAACAAGCAGCAGGCAGTCAGAGGTCAATGGTATATATTAGGCAACTTTAGAAACTCCATTTACTTTTTTAGATCAAGATGGCAGTACATGGTAAATTATGATTTCAAAATATAGAACTGAAACAATGACTAGTACTTCAAATGATAAAAATACATTAATATTTCACCTTGCTTTTCATTTTTTAAAAATTTTTGTTTTTTTTTTAATTGTTACTTATTTTTGAGAGAGAGAGAGCAAGCGAGCACCAGTGGGGGAGGGGCACAGAGAGAGGGAGACAAAGAATTCGAAACAGGCTCCAGGCTCTGAGCTGTCAGCAAAGAGCCTGATGTGGGGTTCGAACACACAAACCTTGAGATCATGACCTGAGCTGAAGTCAGATGCTTAACCAACTGCACCACCCAGGCGCCCCTCACCTTGTTTTTTCTGGTAGTAGTATATTTTTGCTATAATTCTTTGGTTCCTCCTTATTAGCCAGCACACCTTGTGACTGATGGCATGTACTGATAAGACAGGTGGACAGAATTAAGGGTGACTTCTTTTGCCCAAAGAAAAGGACAAAGCTAATGATTCCATAAAGAGAATCTAACCAGTGACTTGAGCTTTAACATCTTAATACCCCGAGCAAACAATCAATGGACCTGAAAACATTTTGGAAACCTCTACATTTTTTCAACTATGGTATTATTCAGTGTTTAACAGCAAAGAAAACAACATAAATGAGAGCAGTCTAGTTCTAAGGGTACAGTAGAAATGGCCTAACCAATGTTTCTGCTTTGGTTCAGATCACTGCTCCATCATCCTCAGCTCTACTGACCCTCTGGAGAACTCTGCAGTCCGTAAAACCTCCCCAGGAGTTTTCTTATTTGCACAAAGTGAATAAAAAGTTATTATCCCACAGTGACTTATAAGAATTCAATGAAATAATACATATAAAATCCTTAGCACAGTGCTTAGAGTATGAAAACTCAATAAAATTTCCCTTTCTTATCTACTGGATCAATTCTATCAAGATCCATGGGTCCAGAAAAGGGCCAGAACTTTATGGTTTCAAGCCGATTTCATAATTATGAAAAAATTTTTGATGCAGAGTATTTTGCTTATGTACTTGATATCTGTAGACATGTTTCTGTCCTCATTTTTATATCTGTCTCTGTATTCTTTCAAAAAAAAATTTTTTTTTAATCTTTATTTATTTTTGAGAGAGAGACAGCGTGTGAGCAGGGGAGGAGCAGAGAGGGAGACACAGAATCCGAAGCAGGCTTCAGGCTCTGAGCTGTCAGCACAGAGCCCGATGCGGGGCTCGAACTCATGAACCATGAGATCATGACCTGAGCCGAAGTCAGATGCTCAACCGACTGAGCCACCCAGGCGCCCCTTGTCTCTGTATTCTTAATGAACTGCAAAATGCCTAAAGGATGAGACCTGTATCTATTTAACTCAGTTTGTACACTTTGAGCAGAGCATAAGCATCAAATGGGTATCTGACATATTTCAATAATGATAAAACAATCACACAAGTCAACAAGAGACATAAGAAAAAAAACATATAGAACTACATGCCAAAAAAATCTTATTTTAGAATTATGCTATACATAATTTGTAAAATCTACTTCTTTACATTCATACATGAGATTATACTGGTTTTCTTATTTAAAGAAAAACAGACAAAAAGGAATGAGCAACAGAAACAAAAATGCAAAGTCATAGTTACAAATACTTTTGGCTCTTGGACCGAAAAAAAATAACAACCAGTTAGGAAAAGAGAGAAGTGAAGGCGAATTACATAGACCATACCACTGATTTCATGTTAAAAAAAAATGCCTTTTAATCATATTTGGTTTGATTGAAAATGGGCAGGAATGATCTTTTTGGGCTAAAACCCAACAACACAGCCCATCTTCTACATTAAGTAATTGACTATCTGGTTCACTTAAAGGAAATTTGGTATAATGTGGAGGATAATTTTTTTTTTAAGCATAAGAACAATTTATTTACAAAATGTCAAAGTCAGCTGCCTCATATTGGAGGATAAGTTTTTAATGAGGAAAAAAACCACTCTCCTTATAAATGGTTACAAACTAGTATCTTTATATAAAACAGAGAAATAACCCTAAGGTATTTAAATTTTATAGCTGTTTCTACATTGAAGGGCCAAGAGTATTCTTCAACAATACAGGGAAAATAGAACCTTAATTATGCACCTGATTGCCTTCATGAAAATTTAACCAATATCAGATCAATGGAGACCAGCCCAGGAAGGAAGGAAATGCAAAATATGGAGGGGTTCTTGAAATGTTACTCTAATTTCCTGCTAATCAAATATTTTAGCTCCCATGGAACATAAAGAGAAAAGGGCCTGAAAGATTAACCTTTCATAAGTAAGTTTATAAACTTATTACTGATGATACCCAAAATATGGGGCTCACAGTCCTTTGTAATTCCCCTTTACAAATGAGACTCATGTCCTATCTACTTCAGGAAGAATATCAATATATTACTTGGAATTACACAGATGTTGCCAACCACACATTGTTTCTTTCTTGATTGACGGATTAAGAAGTATAAAAGGACTCTAACTTTTCTGATTAAAGTTTGTATGAAAACTAACTCTCCCCTCTCTTTCAAAAGCCTGGGACTTCACCAAAAATAACTTCATTCATTCTTGCCCTAAAGAAGCTAACACCATCCTGGATTTGGTTGATTTGTAAAACTGTTATTTCCTAGCTGCTAGTGATGTACAGAAAAAGAAGAGACAAAAGAGTACATTATTCAGGTCCTAGCTGGATAAATTCACTAAAAAGTTTAAGAATATCCAGATTAAACATCTGAATTAAGAACATCTAGCAAAAGGTAACCCTAGCAATATGTCTTCCAGCTCACTTGACTTTATTCTTTTAAAGATCTGTAACACACTGAAGGCAAAATGTTTCCGTAAGCCACAAACTTCCTTCCTAAAGTTTATCAAATGACTTTTTCTTATTTATTTATTTACTTACTTATTTACTTATTTATTTATTTATTTACTTACTTACTTACTTATCTGGTATAGTTTAATTCCTTCACAAGCCTTTCCATGGCTTTGAATACTTCAACAATCTTCTTCCAAGTCTTCCTGCAACTATGGGTGAGGGTGGATGAACTTCGGGAAAACACGTGCTTCACAGCGTTCCCTTTTGTTTTCTATATTCACCAAGAATGAACAGCTATCTTATTTCTTTATGTCACAGGATGAAGACATAGTTTAACTACTACGGGGGCTTCTAGTCAAGTACTATTCCTTCTGGTGGTAGCCTGGTAGTGTCTAGATGCATTAAAACCTGCCTGCACTCCACCAATTAACCATATGGTCTTCTTGACAATGGTGAAAAGATGAGTCTACTGCCATTATAAAGTGAGACCTGAGTTAGCTACAGATTTCTCAGTAGATCCAGTTGTTCTGTCTTCCTCAGAATGAGTAGTTTGTGGCCACAGACAAAGAGAAAAGAACCCCCAAGTGACAAAATAGTAAATGTTCAGTCTAGTCCAGTCCAATAAGGAGAGCTAGCTTTGACTGGGGGTACTAGCAGACCCAATATATTCACCAGATTTATTTCACAGAAGGTCTCTTTGCTTTGGAGTATTATTTTCATTTTTGACCAACTCAACATTGTAAACCCAAAATCTGCCATCCGCTCCATTTTCTGGCAATAACAGAATAGTTTAGTATTTAATAGTAAGGGCAAAAAACTCCACTGAATTATTGACCAACTTTAATCATGATTTATCATCCTTCAATATTTGATCTCTGATAAAAAGGCTATTTCACTAAAGCAAAATTTTAAATAATGCAGAATAGCTGTTTGGAAGCAAAGGAACACAGACCTCCCAGAAGTGCAATCAGAGAGGGAGGGGCTTACTTTCAGCACAAGCATCACCTACTGACATGTGAACAGAAGAGTTCTATGAGTGATAGCAACAACAATGTGGAGGCATGGA
The DNA here is from genome assembly GCF_018350215.1 of Panthera leo. Classification (NCBI taxonomy): domain Eukaryota; kingdom Metazoa; phylum Chordata; class Mammalia; order Carnivora; family Felidae; genus Panthera; species Panthera leo. Next base: position 87,556,325 of record NC_056687.1, read on the forward strand.
AGCGCAAACATTTTTAAAAATCATTTTTTTTCAGCCACTCTAATATGGGCACAGTACTTCAGAATCCATTTAATGATGAAAGAGATATATTAGATGGTCTTTGCATTTTAAACATTTACTGTTAACTTATACTTAATATAGTATAATACACTGTATGTCTGGGAAACTACAGTTGCTATACCTTAAAATGAGAGCAATGAGAATGACAAATTGAAATGGGTGTAAATGTGTAAAAATAGCAACATAAGCAATCAGTACATACAGTATTTCTATTTTATTCATTGATGTTCAATGTCACCAGTTGGCCACTTAAGGTATATAGTTTAAACAATAAAAAATACCTTATAATAATTCATTAAGTTAAACTGCTTCCTTAGAAAATGTATCAACTGACAGGAACTAGTTATTTAACCTAAGTCATTAAACTGTCTATTAACCCAACAACTACTTCACACATTATAATGTATTAGGTAATCTTGCTGAAATTAAAGGCACAGAGAAAGATGTAAGAAAGTTTGAAGAAGAAAATTTAAAGGGGCTAAAATTCTGGACCCTCACTACGGAGTTATACTCAAAGGGAATGAGTGTGCAAAGAGAGAGATTGTGGGGGATGATAAAAGGGACTTTTGAGTTTGCGCTCAGTAATGCTTACTACAGGGATGGATACGTGATGGAGAATGCTTAGGTAAAAATTTAAAGTGAGAGCATCTATTATGGTAAAGAGCACATTCAAACTGCTATTTCTAAAATTGCAAGATTAAGGTTAAACTAAAACTGGACTGTCTAAACTTTTAATTTCATCTAGTCAATGCTTATACTTCCTATCATTTGACAGTGGCTTCATGGTCTAAGGGATCACAGTTTGATAGTCTCATACCAATTTGGTGGGGCATAAGAAAAAAAGGCACAGAAAAATTCTATAAAGTATTCCCAGTGTCAATACTGGAAATCAGAAATTCACCTTTTGTCTCAACCTCAAAATGATGGGTTTTTTTCTTTTAAGATAAAAGTATGGGCTCTATTTTTAAAGTGTAATTAACAAAACCACAATAATTAGCTTATTAGTTTAAAAAAAATCTACTTTAACGTCCCTAGGAATCGGCTAATTAAAACCTGTGCTTGGTCCCTTTGTTTCAATTGGCTTTACAATACTAGTGTTCTTACCCATCACTAGTCTCTCACAATGGTATCATTAGCACTAAGATCCAAATAACAGTGCTGTATTTATGACTGCACTTTAGTTTGCACAAAAGCAAAATTCTGAGAAGAGCATGAGTCATTATCCCCAGGGTAAAAAAAAAATGTTTCTTTGGTCAGAATATGAAACTTATTACTGAAACCAGTAATTTAGCCTAGAAATTCCTTTTCTGAATAAATGGAACAGAATGTTTCTTTTCTGTATTCGAACACTCCGAAACTAGCAGAACTGTCCATCTGCTTTTACTACTCTACATATCTGGTGTGTGGTGACAGAAAAACAACCTTTAATCTAACTATTTTCAGTACTGCTCTTTTGTTCTGTCCTGTCATAATCATAATGTCATCTTCCCAGGACAAAATACAGACAGACAGACACACACACACACACACACACACACACACACACACACACCCCTACCTCCCCTTCACTATTTGAGTAATCTATTACAAAGTCACTGCAATAATGTAGAGAACAGTCTAAAAGTGGATTATTTCCATAACGTTAAATGTTAGGAAGTTCTCAGGTTCGTATTCTATATCTTGTCTTAAAATATCTTCATAATTGAAAGGTAAAAGTTACAAAGGTAAGGAACTATTGATGTTTTAAATGATTTAAAATTTCCCCCCAAATTTCCCCAATAAAAGTCAAAATAATCTTTCTAGGATATTTTCCTGGCCTCTTTTAATTGTTTTTCTTGTTGGTACCTCTTACTCTGTGTATTCATGACACCACCACTCTCTCAATCTCCAAGGCTGGACCCTTTGGAGTTCTCAACTTCTCTTGCATGATGTCACTTCCACCCATTAAATCACCCTCAAATGCATCACTTTGGCGGGGGGGCATCTTCTCTATCACTTCTAAACCCTAACGAGTTCTCATATGGAACAATGATAGGTCTCTAATTCAACAAGCCTTCATAAAGTAATTGCTATCTATAAGACACTGGCAATTAAAGTGAAGGGATGACTGATGGAAAAGAAGAGGGAAAAGATCATTCATATGTGTATATAAATGAAGGTGAAAAGAATAGAGTTCTAATACCTTACAATCTGAAAAGCAGAATATAGTAATTACAGGACAAAGCGTATGTATGCGCTTAAGGGAAAGGTGCTTAATGAATGATAGGATTTCTGACTGGTACAAAATGAGCAGCAGCCTAAGTGCTGTATGAACTAAGGCAAAAAGCCGTGAAAGCACAGTATTTAGTTTCTTCCCTCCCCAATTAATTAGCCAGTGTGAGGAATACTGGCTACCTAAAACATCTACCTAATCACATCACTACTCAATTAAAATAATATGGTGAATTTCTAGTATCTACAGAATATAGTTCAAACTCAAAGCCTCACCAACCATTACAACTATGCTCCCCCCCTTACTCTCTTTCCCCCCACACTTCAAGCTCTAAGCTTTCTAGATCATTTTCCTTTACAGATTTTTTTTTTTGGTTTTGGAAAAAGGGTCCATGATCTTTCTCCTACCTCTATGCCTATTCATTGCCATTTCAATCATACCTATCCTTTCAATTCAGCCCAAATGCTTTCCATTCAGTCCCATTAAACCTGGTTTCTAATTCCAAATTAACTTCAGATTCATTTCGTTAAAGTCAAAACAAAGATCAAAGCAAAACTGGTATTTTGATTGAGAAACTCTGATTTCTACTAGTTTAGGGAGGCATACTTCCTATCCAAGTATGTACTTACAGTTTTCTGTTTTTCAATGTTCCTTAGTATTAACTTTTTAATTGTACTGTAATTAACTTACAGTGAACTGCACTGTGTTCTTAACTGAGCTTAAGTGTTCAGTTTGATGACTTTCAACAACTTTTTATATCCATGTAACCACCATACAAACCAAGATATAGAACATATCTATTAACCCGGAACATTATTTCATGCTCTTTTGCAATTCATTTCTCTCTCTGCCCCTTGATTATCACATTTTGATTTCTGTAATCATAGGTCACTTTTGCAGGTTCTTGACTTCATATAAACTGAATTATACAGTGTATATACTATTTTGTGTTTGGCTTCTTTTGCTTAACATACTGCATTTGAGATTTATGCATGCTGTGGATATATGACCAATTAATTCTTTTTAATTGCCAAGTAGCAGACCAAAATATATTTCAGCTCATTTATCCATTCTTCAATTGTTGAATATATGAGCTGTTTCCAGTTTTGGCCACGAACATTCTTACATTAGTTTTTTTGTTTTAGTGGACATATACTTTCACTTCTTTTGGTAAATACTCAGCAGTAAAATACTGGGTTGTAAGGTATGCAGACTGACTACTTGTCCTTAAGAAGGCCTGCTTGCAAAGTTGGCCCTTGGCGGGTATTTAGGAAGTTGGATCAAGGAGTTTAGTGAATTCTTACTCCCTAACTGATAAAAGTGGCTCACTGTGCCTAAACTGTTAATGAAAACAATATGGTTTATATTGAGTATCTGCTTGCCTTCTGGAATTTGGGTATGTGTTGGGCAGAAGGATCAGCCTCAAAACATTTGTGTGCTGAACCTAACAAGCTTTCCTGGTTGTCTACATTTCATACATGTTGTCTCAACTTCTTGCTGGGGAAATTAACTCTACCTTGGGTGACTCCACTACAAAAGGACCCTTGGAAGCCTGCACATAATCTCCCCTGGATTTCTCCCCATGTACCTTTTCCTTTTGTTGACTGTGGTTTGTACTCTTTGATCATACATATGATTACACACCAAGTCCTATGAGTCCTCTTGGCTAGCAAACAAACCTGGGGATGGTGTTGGGGACCTCTCAATACATAAGGTAAACATTATGTTTACCTACCTACCAGTTCTCCAAAGTGACTGACCATTTTGCATTACTGCCAGCAATAAGTGAGAATTCCAGTTGCTCTTTATCCTCATAACTAGTTAGTGGTATCAGTTTTTCCATTTAAGCTATTCTAGTGGGTATGTAGTGGTACCTCTACAAATTAAAACCATAGTGTTTTACTGTTTACTGATGACTAATGATGTTGAAATTTCTTCCTGTGCTCACTGGCCATTTGTTTATCTTCTGTGAAATGTCTGTTTGAGTATGCATTTTTGTATTTGGTAGTTGATTTTTTATAATGTTGATTTCAGAGGTTCTTTATATATTCTGGTGTAAGTTCTTTTGTCACTTCTGTCACTCAGTAAAAACTGAGAATATTTTTTTTCCCATTCTGTCTTTTGATGAGCAAAAAATTTTAATTTTGATAAAGTCTTATTCATCTTATTTTCTTTTATTAGTGCTTCTTGTGTCTTGTCCAAGAAATCTTTGCCTTCTCAGTAGAGTTTTAAAAGATTGCTTCATGTAAGTTCTGCTATGGCTTACTAAGTTTATTTCTAGATAAGTGATCTTATTGTTAATTTTATAAATGAGTTCTTCTCGTCCATTATATAATTGGTTATTGTTCATATAAAGGAAAACTATGGTTTATTTACATATTAATGGTATAATACCAAGAAGACATACGGGAAAAAAGTGGACAAATATGACTAAATAAAAGTAAAAGATTTTGGTCTGGCAAAAGTACCACAAACCAAATTCAAAGACCACTGGCAAACTGGTAAAGATGTATTTACAACAGATAGGACAAAAGGCTAATTTATTTTTGGTAATTTACAAATAGTTTGGACAAGTCAGTAAGAAAAAGATGAATAAGAAAGCATTGCAAATAGTTTGCAGAAAAGGAAATTTAAATGGGATAAGCTTAAGGCAATAATTTTAAAATGAAAATAAAAACAATGATATATTCCCATTTTTTACTTATCAGATTGAAAAAAAAATTAAGCTTGATGAAACCCATGACTGTAAAAATAGCACTCTTAGAAAGTTGGTGGAAATGTAAACTTTCTAGAAGACAATTCTAACAATATGATTAAATATTTATTTATTTTGAGAGACAGAGAGAGAGAGAGAATGAAAGCAGGGTAGGTGCAGAGGGAGAGGGAGAGAGAATCTGAAGCAGGCTCTGCACTGCCAGCACAGAACCTGACGTGGGGCTTGAATTCACAAACTGTGAGATCATGATGTGAGCCAAAATCAAGACTTGGACATGTAACCAACTGGTCTACTCAGGCACTCCAATATGATTCAAAATTTAAAATGTACATATTCTTAGGCTAGGTAATCTCCCAGCAGAAGTTATTATATGGATATATTTGTACAAATTTACCAAAAAGCAGGTTAAAGAATATTCAAAGAGGCAATGTTCATGAAAGCAAAAACTGGAAACAACCTCATATTAATAGGGTAATAATTATGTAAATTATAGTAGTGTAATTTATGAAATCCTACACAGCTATTAAGATGAATGATGTAGATCTATGTGTACTAATACGAAAAGAACACCAAAATACACAAGGAGGTTGAGGAAGAGCTGTAGAACAGTGTGCTTATAAAAAGGGAAGAAACAGGGGCGCCTGGGTTGGCTCAGTTGGTTAAGCCTCCGACTTTGGCTCAGGTCATGATTTCACAGTTCATGAGTTCGAGCCCCGCGTTGGGCTCTGTGGTGACTGTGGAGCCTGGAGCCTGCTGCCAGTTCTGTGTCTCCCTCTCTCTGTCCCTCCCCTGCTCATGCTCTGTCTCTCTCTCTCAAAAATAAATAAAACATTAAAAACAATAAAAAAAAAATCAGACTTCTGATTTCAAAATATCAGGGTAAAAACCTCTGTGCCTCCAATCACTCCCAAATAAGGAGAATAAGGTAAACAAACACCTTCTTTGATAAAGCCAGAAAACTGTAACCCTAAACCATAACATATAGACAGGCTAAAAAAAAAAAAAAAAAAAAAAAAAAAAAAAAGAGAGAGAGAATGCTCATTGAGATGAGGAATATTAAATTTAAGTGCCTATAGATAAGAAGCAAGCCAATTCTTAACCTCAGAAAGGTTTGGAGCTAGGAGATACCTGGAACTATTAGAATTCCAGGTTAAGTCCACTTAGTGTAGTCAATGACTTCCCAATCCTTCAGAACTCAGAAGGTAGAGTTTCTGGAAAAATTAAGCCCAAGGGACTTTGGACTTAAATATACACAGAAGTAGATAAGGGTAAAGTTGTGACTAAAACCAGAAGATTATAAGAAAGACTCGAAGCCCCTTTCTTCAGTATGGCTCAAGAGCACTTGCAGCTCTACACAGGAGATGATAAATTTTCTCCAGAAAAAGATCCAAAACTGACTAACCCAGAGAAAGATCATGACATTTAGGGATTTCCTAGAGCATGGTCCACCAACAGACAAGAGCTCTGCTCTCAAACTCTATTTCCCACCAGCCTTTAAATTCTTTTAAATATGGGGGCGCCTGGGTGGCTCAGTCGGTTAAGTGTCTGACTTCAGCTCAGGTCACCATCTCGCGGTCCGTGAGTTCGAGCCCCGCGTCAGGCTCTGGGCTGATGGCTCAGAGCCTGGAGCCTGCTTCCGATTCTGTGTCTCCCTCTCTCTCTGACCCTCCCCCGTTCATGCTCTGTCTCTCTCTGTCTCAAAAATAAATAAAAAAAAGTTAAAAAAAAATTTAAATTCTTTTAAATATGAATGACAGTCAAAAATTCTTATGCGTTTCAGGCAAGTCTCCAATACTAAAGACAGAGACCAAAACATCATAGGAGTGCTGAGAAACAATGATGGAACAGAAAAAAATGTCAAGAAAACTAAGATATTCTAAGAGAAAATACTATTATCATTTACCAGATGAGCAATCAACAAGAAAAGAATAATTAGACAATAAGAGCTGAAAAAAAGTTCAATGAAAACTTGAAGTTACAGTCAAGGCAATTTTCCACAAGGCAGAAAAAAGAGAAAGAGATGATTAATAGAAGGGAAAGGTAAAAAATTAGAAAAAGAAATCCAGGAAGTTTAATACCTGATTTGTAGGAATTCCAGAAAGACCAATGAAAACAGAGGTGAGAATATATCAAAAAAGGCAAAAAGTTTCCAAGAGCTGAAGGATGTTAAGTCGGCAGGAAGCAAGGACCTACATAGTGCACAGTACAATAAATGAAAAATACAATGCTTTAAAGTTTCAGAATACAAGGCATGAAGAGAAGATAATAAACACTTCCAAAGAGAAAAATAAATAAATAAAAGATCAGGAACCAGAAATGGCACTGGACCACTAAATAGCACAACTGGAAACCAGAAGAAAAGAATACTGTAAAAATTCTGAGTAAAAATGATTTTCAATCTAGGATTCTACACTCATCTAAAATATCACATAATTGTAGGAGTAGAAAATGACATATTCAGGTATGCAAAAATCTCAAAAAATTTACCTCTCAGTTATCTCTTTTCAGGAAGCCACTAAAGGATATGCTCCTGTAAATGAGGGAATAAACCATGAAGATATAGGGTACAGGAAATGAAGGCTGCAACACAGGAAGCAGGTGTAGGGAATTTCCAGGATGAGAGCAAAGAGAAGTCTTACCGAAACAGCTGTGAAACAGACCTAGGGAGCAGTCAAGATTAAATCAGAGAAACTGAGGTCTCTAGGAAGGTATCTTTGGAAAATAACCAAACTATCTCATGGGTGAATGGTATTACAAAGAGGCTCGAAGCATGTGGAAAGAAACTCAGATATGATGGTTTAACTAAGCAAAATTTTTAAATGAGGTAATTAATTTAAACAATAAACACAAAAATATTGTACCATAAAAGATATAACCACATGCACTATTTGTTTCATTACTGAATAATATTATGTGGTCATAATAATAAAAACACTAAGTGTATATTTAGCCAGAAATAATATACTAGGACATGAGATAAGGCAAAGTAAGGCATTAAAAGAGGTAAAATCATGTTATAAGAAGAAATTAATGGATGTCAAATATTGGTGGACCAAGAGATAGCAATATACCCCATTATTATAAGTGGTAAATATGAGCAGCTGAAATAGTTGAAAGTGGTTTTCCTGAAGAATTACTTAAGGCAAGACAAGTTTAGGGGACAGGATGGGAGGAAGGAGGAGTGGTAAACTTTTTAATTAATCTTTCAGTAGTAATTAAAAAAATTTTTTTTTAACGTTTATTTATTTTTGAGACAGAGAGAGACAGAGCATGAACGGGGGAGGGTCAGAGAGAGAGGGAGACACAGAATCGGAAGCAGGCTCCAGGCTCTGAGCCATCAGCCCAGAGCCCGACGCGGGGCTCGAACTCACGGACCGCGAGATCGTGACCTGAGCTGAAGTCAGACGCTTAACCGACTGAGCCACCCAGGCACCCCTTTCAGTAGTAATTTAAAATAACATGATTGTATTTTTATTTATCTGAGGTAATTTAAAATTTGGTTCAATGTGTCTTGGTAAATGTGTAACAGTTGTGAAAATTACCACCACAATCAAGTTAAAAACAGCTACCTACCCCTATAAGTTTTCTCCCTTTGTTGTCAATCCTCAATCTTCATTCTTACCCCAGGTCCTAGGTAACTAATAATTTGGTTTCTGTCTTTGTATGTTTTTTCTTATTCTGGACTTTCACATAACTGAAATCATTCAGTATGCAATGTTTTGTGTCTAGCTTCTTTTACTTAGTAGGATGTTTTCATTTTTACCATTTATGTTTAGGTCTAGGATCCATTTTGAATGAATTTTTGGGGTTTAGTGTGAAGATTGTGTTAAGGATCTTTTTAAAAATTTCTCCAAATGCTCAGGTCACTATCTCAAGGGTTTGTGAGTTTGAGCCCCACGTGGGGCTCTGTAGAAAGTGCAGAGCCTGCCCAAGATTCTGTCTCCCTCTCTCTCTCTGCCTCTCTCCCACTCTTTCTCCCTCTCAAAGTAAATGAACTTAAAAAAGTTTTCTCCAAAAAAAAAAAAAAAAAAAGTTTTCTCCAAATGGACATCTAGTTATTCTAGAACCATTTTTTGAAAAGATTATTCTTTCCCCCTTGAATTATATTAGTACTTTTGTAAAAAATCAATTATCCTATTAAGTATGGTTCAATTTCTAGATTCCAAATTTCCTCCATTCATCTATATGTCTATCCTTATGCTAATACTGAACCATTCTGACTACTGTAGCTTCATAGCAATTCTAAAAATCCGGTATTTTAAGTCCTTAGATGACTGTGCTTAAATTTTTTTTTGGCTGCTACTTTATGCCTTTGCATTTCCATATAAATTTTAGAATCATTTTGCCAATTCCTATGAAAAAGACTGACAAGATTTTGATTGGGATTGCATTCACTCTATAGCTCAGTTTTATGAGAACTGCCACCCTAACAATATTTACTCTTCCAATTCAAAAACATGGTGTATCTCTCAATTAATTTAGGTCTTCTTTAATTTCTGTCGGCAATACTTTGTAATTTTCAGTGTAAAGGTTTTGCATATCTTTTGTTGAATTCATTTCTAAGTAATTACACAATATTACCGTGGTTTTTTGTTTTTTAATTTCATTGTTGGATCATTCATTGCTAGTATGTAGAAATACAATTAGTTCTTGTTTATTAACAATCTTCTACAGCCTTGTAAATTCACATACTCATCCTTTTTTGCAGATTTCTTAGAACTTTCTATATACATGCCACCTGTGAATAATTTTACTTCATTCTTTCTATTCTGTATGTCCTTTCATTTCTTTTTCTTGCCTTAATGCACCAGCCATGCATGACCTCCAGTGTAATACTGAATAAAAGTGGTGACAGCAAACATCCTTGACTTTGTCTTGATCTTAAAGTGGAAATGCATAAAATCATTCACCATGAAGTATGTTAATGGTTTTTTCATAAACATCCTTTATCAGGTTAAGGAGGGTGCCTTCAATTCCTACTCTGCTGAGAGGTTTTATTGTAAGTCTGTACTGAATTTTGTCATCTGTATCTACTGGGATGCAAATATATTTTTTTCAACTTTATCTTGGTAGCATGGTATATTACACTGAATTGATTTTTTGGAAGCTAAACCAGCCTTACATTACTAGGATAAATCCCACATGGCTATGATGTATTATTTTTTTTATATACTGCTAGATTTAACATGCTAATATTTTGTTAAGGGGTTTTGTGTCTTATGTTCATGAGGAATATTGGCTACTATTTTTCTTTTCTCACAATGTCTTCATTTGGTTGTGGTAAGTGTGTAATGTTGGCCTCATAAAGTGAGTTGTGACATTTTTTAGTCCTGTATTTTTTGAAAATTTCTGTAGGACTGGTATTTTTAATTCTTTCATGTTTGTCAGAATTACCAGCTATGCCTTCAGGGTCTGGATTTTTTTTTGTTGTTGGAAGGTTTTAAATTACTAATTGAATTTCTTTATGTAAGTCTATTTACATTTTCTATTTCTTTTTGAGTCCATTTTGGTCATTTGAATTTTGCAAGGAATTTTTCCACCTCATCTAAGTCGTCAAATTGGTTAGTGTAAAGTTGTTCATAATGTTCCTTTATTATATTTTTAAGTATCTATAAAATAGATAATATTGTTTATTTGCATCTCCTTTTTTCTTGATCATTCTAGTTAAAGGTTTGTTAATTTTATTGAACTTTTTAAAGAACCAGCTTTTCATTGATCTTCTATTTTCTATTTCCTTGATTTGTGCTATGAGCTTTATTATTTCCTTTCTTTTACTTATTTTGGGTTTAATTCACTCTTTCTTTGCTGGCTTCTTAAAGCAGCAGCTTAGATCACTGATTTTAGACCTTTCTTTTCTAGTAGGTCTTTAAAGCTACAAATTTCTTTGTTAGCACTGCTTTAGCTATATACTGATTATTTTCATATGTTGTTGTATTTCTATTTTCATTTGGTAAAAATATTTCCTAATTTCCCCTGTGAATTCTTCTTTCACCCATGGGTTACTTAGAAATGCATTATTTAATTTCTACATATTTGGGGATTTTCCTTATTTCTTTCTGTACTGATTTTTTTGTGTTGATTTTTAAATTTAATTCCTTGTGGTTGCAGAACACAATGCATAATTTCAATTTTCTTATATTTACTAATACATTTTATGTGTGTGGGTCAGTAGATGGCTCATTCTGATGAATGTTTCAAATCCACTTTGAATGCATTGGGTATAATTTATTGTAGATGTCAATTAGGTCAACTTGCCTTACTCAAGTCTTATTTATCCTGTTTTTCTGCCTACTTATCCTACCCATTGTTGACAGAAGTGTACTAAAATCTCCAATACTAAATGTTGAACCATTTCTCCTTTCAGTTTTGTTGGTTTTTTGCTTCCATGTATTTTGTGCCTCTGTTACACTGATATACACTTAGAATTTTTATATTTTCCTGTTGTATTCATTCCCTTACATTTATGAAATGTATCTCTCTGTCTCTAGTATTACTCTTTATTTTAAAATATATCTTCACTGGTATTATTATGGTTACTCCAGCATTCTTGTGCCTGTTTCCTATGGAGGAGAATCACCCAACCTCATCATTCTGTGATTACTGGAAGATGCAATTATTTTAATGATGAAAATTAAATACAAATTTAAAAAGGGAATATAATGATAGACTCAGAATATACTTTTAAAAAGAAAATGCTGATTATAATTCTACACGAATAAAATGAAAAAATACAGATTATATTCCTTTATCCTCTTCTATTTCCCCTTGCCCTAGAATTAATCACATGCTATTAACATTGGCTACACTTGGAGGGCAGGATATGAATGGGAAGTTAGGATACAGAAATGGATATACAAAATGAAAAGCAAAATTTTCAAATAATAATTTGTCTCCTCCTTTGTTATACTCATTTTCTTTCCCTTGTCTAACTGTATCAGTGTTGCACACCAACACAAATAAGAGAAGTTATTGATTGTTCCTTATGTTATTCATAACATGAATGGAGTGTGAATCTTTCATTATTAAGCCTGACTAAAGCTTCTGGTTTGGGACATTTACTATTTAGTATGTCAAGTCATCTTTTACTAAGGTTATGTGTTTATGTGTGAGTGATTAAGAAAATGTATGTGTACATGCGCGTTACAGATTTCCTAGTGTTAATATGACCCATTGTAGGGCACCTGGGTGGCTCAGTCGGTTAAGTGGCTGACTTCGGCTCAGGTCATGATCTCACAGTCCATGAGTTCGAGCCCCGCATTGGGCTCTGTGCTGACAGCTCAGAGCCTGGAGCCTGCTTCAGATTCTGTGACTCCCTCTCTCTCTGACCCTCCCTCGTTCATGCTCTGTCTCTCTCTGTCTCAAAAATAAATAAACATTAAAAAAAATTAAAAAAAAATATGACCCATTGTATTTCTAGAATAAATGCCATTTGTGCAGTATGCAGGTGTATGTTTTCACAAACTATTCAATCCAATAGCTAATACTTTACATAAGATAATTAACACCTGAAGTGAGGGTGTAGTTTTCTGTGTGAGAGTGTGTGTGTGTGTGTGTGTGTGTGTGTGTGTGTGTGAAAGAGAGCCTTTAAAACAGTCTAAGAAGTTTCATAATAGCTTTTATTATACTGAGTGTTTAAAAGAAGGATAATGAGGGGACACTAGCCTAGTAGGCATTAAAGCTTCAGTTATAAAAATAGTATATATAGTATTGGCTGATGCAGATCCAGAGAACAGAACTTAGTACAGCAATGAACACAAGTAGTTGCTGCAATTTTGTATGGGAAAAAAAAAAAAAAAACCCAGAATTTCTAAGTGAGGTAATAGGATAGATTATTTACTAGATGATACTGATAGCCACTTGGAGGGGGGAAAAGTTTAATTTTTACTGCTTTAAGATAAAGAAAACTTTAAAATGTTTCTGAGTAAAACAAAAGACTTGAAGGAATGGAGAAACGTTATCATGTTCTTAGATAGGAAGACTCAAATTCATAATGATGTCAGTTCTCCCTTAAATAATCTATACATTTAACATGATCCCAATTAATACTAGTATGATTTGTGTGTGCAGAACTTATTATGCTGATTCTAATGTTAAAAAAAAAAAAGAAAAGCAGAAAACTCAGGAGAAATTAGAGGAGGGAAAAAAGAAAGGAGAGAAAAGGGGCTAGTCCTACCAAATATTAAAATATATAATAAAATCACAATAATTACATGGTTAAGATGTTCATAGCAATAGAACAGAAAATTTAAAATAGACACAGAATGTATTATAAATAAGGATGTCATTTCAAATCAATAGAGAAAAGACCATTTGTAATAACTGGTTGGACACTTGAAAAAAAGAGAGGGTTCCCAACTTACATTCAGATAAATTCTACTTAGAATAACAATCACAATGTAAAAAAAAACATAAAAATACAGTAAGAACACATGAGATGACCCTTCTACATATAAGTCTTTCCTAAGTGAAATCAAGATGCCATAAAAAGATTGATAAATCCAATTACACAGAAACAAAAATTCCTGTATGTAGTCGAAAAATACCATAGGCAAAGATAAAAGATGAACTAGTAAAAATTATTTGCTACTCATATAATTAACAATGGGAGAAATCCCTACTGTATATATAGGAACCACCCAATAAAAAATGGATAGAAGAATATGAACTGAGAGTTCACAGAGAAAGAAATGCAAGTTGCCAAAAATATCAGATAATTACTCATCTTTATTCATAATAAAATGCAGATTAAATGATCTATCTCACCTACTGGATTTTCAAAATTAAAAAAAAACTGCTAAAACACAGAGCAAAAGAAATGTATTGAAAATAAGGGGTAAACAGATGTAAGATGAATCAAAGAGGTCCAACAACCAAATACTTGTTATTCCAGAAGAAATAAGAGAAAAATGGAGAAAGAAAATTAAAGAAATAAAAAACATATGAGCTGGAGAGACCTACATGTTTAGATTAAAAGAGACAACTGAGCAGAATAAATGGAAAAAAAAAATCCTGCATACTATATGATAAAAGACAAAGATAAGAGCCTAAAAGCTTCCACAGGGGGAAAATAGGTAATAGGTAGTATGTAAAGGGACAATTATCTGACTGGCAACAAACATTCTTTTCATTAATAACCGTGGTGAATATTATATAGGTGAAACACTGGATGTTAACTGCACTGGAATTAAAAAAATAACAAGTGAAAAACTCTGCAGTAATTAAAATCTGTTGGAAAACAACTGACCAGGAATTCTATGCTCAGCAAATTATCATGTGTAAAGAAAAAAAATAAAGGTATTTCCATGGGTTTTCCTTCCATGAATCAATTCTGAGGGACCTGATTTATTATTCTAGCCAACCACAGATGGAAGTCAAGAAAGAAGAAGATATCCTATACTAGAAATGGTGGAACTGGCCCAGTGGCCAAACAACATAAGTAATAAGAAAAAGCAATCCTAGGATAAAGTTTTATCAATTGTAGGAAGAAATAAACCCAAGCTAGAAGATGAAATCTGTATGGCCCAAGTAAAAAATATTTAGGAAAAAGAATACAACTGGCTCTAAGCAACAGATGAGGAAATTGAGGAGTTATTAGTGGTATTAAAGACATGTATATAAAGAATGTACATGACTATTTTTACAATAGAAAAAAAGGCAATTGGAAACTTTGGGGAAAAACTCAAAATATATAATAAAATTATGCTCAAAATATGAGGCAAAACAGCACAATTTTGAGAAACTTATACAGTGTATGAAAAGAGGAACCATGTGACTGGAATGCTAAAAATATTCTTTGTGTGGCTCATGACGTTGAACACATAAAGAAATCTAATCCTAGGATTCTTAGTTGTGGAATGAAACATTTTTACATAATCATTTTAATATAACTAACATTAGTTTCAACTATTAAAATCTACCTATAGACAATACATAAGCAGGGTTAAGTATGGTTGTAGAATAGAATGTAAATGTTACCATTACTTGACAATGTAAAATTTGTATAACATGTGGTGAAAGGGTAGGAAAAGACTTCAAAGGAAAAATAGAATAATATTATCATTGTCTAACATAGTGGGGAATCAGGGCTATTACTTAAAGTTGACATGATACAAAATAGACATTTGACAGGGGCATCTGGGTGGCTCAGTCAGTTAAACTTCCAACTCTTGATTTTGGCTCAGGTCATGATCTCACGGTTTGTGGGTTCGAGCCCCACACTGGGCTCTGCGCTGACAGCATGGAGCCTGCTTGGGATTTCCTCTCTTTCTCTTTCTGTCCCTACCCTGCTCTTCTCTCTCTCAAAATAAGTAAGTAAATTTAAAAAGAAAATGGAGATTTGAGTATATTAAAAGTAGAAAGATAGCAAAAGCTAAAGAAACGGAGAATCGGAGGATAGTGAGATGCTGATTAAACATGGTAACAAAATTAAGAAAGAACAAAATTTCAAAATGAAATTAAAATGCTCAAATTTACTTTAATAATCTTCAAGACCAGTGTCTATTTATAGAGGCAGTTTTTCAAATTCTCTAATGCTCCTATTATTTACCAATGCATATATATTTCAACTTAATATTGGGGAGGGTTACTATAGGTATTTGCCTTTTATAAACATCCTTGAGAAACTGAGGAACTCTATTTGGAAATCTTTATAAGGTATAACAGTTTTTCAAGTGTTTAGTGTATGTCAAAGTATGGTACCCTAATTTCCATTTTCTTGATTTCAGTTCCAGAAATATTGGCAGAAAAAGTAAAAAGCTGACAGCTGGGTATAAGGATATTACAAGATGACTCTAATTATCTAAAATGTTTCTTTTAAAAGAACAGTTGCTACTAAATATTTCATTGCTAACATTTGGTTGAAGCCATAGCTATGTGTATTCTATGGCACACTGGATCTGAACCTTGCAGCTGGTGGTTGATTTCCATCAACACCTTAAGGCTGAAGTCTACAGCAAGGCTAAACACATTTAAACTATGAAAATGGAGCTTTAAAAAATATGATGGAGAGGTGTCTGGGTGGCTCAGTTAATCTTTCAATTTCGGCTCAGGTCATGATCTCGTGGTTTGTGGGTTCGAATCCTGCATCAGGCTCTGGGCTGACAGTGCAGAGCCTGCTTAGGATTCTCTCTTTCTCTCTCTCTCTCTCTCCCCGCCCCCAACCCCTCCCTCCTTCCCTCCCTCTCTCTCTCTCAAAATAAATAAATAAACTTAAAAAAATATGACAGAAACCTACTTGAATACTTATATAGATAACTTTTTTTTTTAATTTTTTTAATAGATAACTTTTTGTCTTAGTTGTTGCAGAAAATGTTACCTACATAAATGTCAGCTGAATTTAATTAAACCAGCATTTGTGGAAACCCCATCAGGTACTATAATATGGTTTCTGCAAGGGATACAAATAAGCATCATGAAGTAGAGCATACAGGGTTGGATGTGAAACAGGGACAAAGAGCTTAATATCCAGTAACCAGTTCTTAATCTGGAGGGATAGGTTTTATTTTATAAAGAGTATAAAAACGTTTATTGAAACATCCTTTTTTGTTTATTTTTGAGAGGGAGAGAGAAAGAGAAAGGGAGAGAGAGACAGAGCATGAGTGGGGAAGGGGTACAGAGTGAGGCAGACTCGGAACCCAAAGGAGACCCCAGGTTCTGACCTGTCAACACAGAGCCCAACACACGGCTCAAACTCAGGAACCAGGAGATCATGACCTGAGCCAAAGTCAGACGCTTAACTGAATGATCACCCAGGAGCCCCTACTGCAACATCTTCTGCCCCAAACATGATCACTGATAGGTGAGTAGAGGGGGATGCTTAAAAAAGGGATGTGTTTGGGGCGCCTGGTTGGCTCAGTCGGTTGAGTGTCCGACTTCGGCTCAGGTCATGATCTCACGGTCTGTGAGTTCGAGCCCCGCGTCGGGCTCTGTGCTGACAGCTCAGAGCCTGGAGCCTGCTTCGGATTCTGTGTCTCCCTTTCTCTCTCCCCCTCCCCTGCTCATGCTCCGTCTCTCTCTGTCTCAAAAATAAATAAAAACATTAAAAAAATTTTTTTAAAAAGGGATGTGTTTGTGTGTAATTTTACTATGACAGTCTACCTTTCCTGTAAGGACCAGAACCAGAAGAGAAGCCAGGTTATCTTGGGGGTGTAAATCTTAAGTCTATAAACTCCCAAGATGGGTAACTAAGCAAATACTTAAGACCTCATTTTTCTCACTGAAAAGTGGAACTAATCACTCCTCCCCCATCTTTACTAGATTGTTAATTACACGACATACATGTATTTTAGCAATTATTATGGGTCAGGCTTATGCTAGAAGTAAAAGATAAATAAAATGACATCCCTGACTTCAAAAGGCTTATCATCTATTGAGGAAGACAGATATGTAAATAAGTAAGCAAAACTTAGTACAGTGTGTGCGTGCTGTAATAAAGAGGCTATAGGAAACAGAGGAGGGAGAGACGGACTCTGTCTAGGAGAGCTGAGTCCAGGAATACTTTACATAGTTTACATAGAAGCTCAAGGTAGTGTGCCAGGTCAACAGGTTATTGGGTAGGAGCAGCCATAGCGAAAGGGGCTCTGAGCAGCAGAAACAGGATGAGCTTGATGAGCACAGGAGTCCAGAAAGGCCTAGGTGAGCAGAGGCAGCTCACAATGGCTAGACTGCAAGGTGTTCAGTGGGAAAGTACAGAAACTATATACAGAAAAGTGGGCTGGTGCGGAATTGTGAGACTGATAGTAAATTAATGAGATTGCACTTTATTCCAAGGTCACTGTTCCTCAAAATTCTGTCCTGGGATCACATGTATAGGACCAAGAATAGGAAGTCTTGTTAAAAATGCATGTTCCAGGACCAGAGATGCACTGAATCAGATTTTCTGGAGTCTGGGTAATTTACATTTTGGGAGGGGGGATAATTTACATTGTAACAAGTTCCCCTGGTGATTCTTATACACCCAAAGCTTGAGAAGCAGTAATGTAGGCCACTAGGAACTACTAAGCTTTAAGCAGATCAATTTTGTATTTTAGGATGAGTGATATTTTGGCAACTGTGTGGAAGCAGTGTCAATCTCTCCCCTGTTCTCTTCCACAGAATCTATTTATTATAGCACATTCATGAAATTCTGCTAGTTATTTACATGTCTGATAATTCTGGCAGCAGTGTGGAAAGTGAAAGTGGAGAGACTAGTTGGGGTACTTTAGTGATACAGGAAAGAACTAAAATAAGGCAGGGACTATGAGAAAAAATGACAATGAAATCAAAAGCCATTTCTAAGAAAGAAATACCCAAGATTTGATGGTTAATTGAATTTTGGTGGGCCAGAGAGTTTGATAAAGTCAAGGTTAACAGAAATTCTTAGCTTAGCAAGTAATGATGTCATTAACAGAAAAGGATCATATAAAATATAATTGTGAAAACATTTTGAAAACTGGAAATCTGAGTGTAATATACTAATCAGGTTCCTTTCTAGAGCACTTCCCACACTTCTCCTTTTCTTAACTTAGATGTGGATTATATTCATATTTCTTTCAATGTAAAAGTAACTCATGCTTATTATAGAAATTCATTCACTTAAAAACCGACTGAAATGTCTGTTAAGATCTGGGACTCTGCCTTGTACCTACTTAAAATGCAATGGTGTACAGATGAATGAGGAAACAAAACAGTGAAAAATGCATCTGAGACAACCATTATTACCATTTTTTATGTACTCACGAGTTTTTTTTTCTATGAATATTTTTTAGTTTATTTTTTTGGTTTATATAGTTGTGCTCATATAGTATAATGATTTTTATCTTGTTTTTTTCACTTCAAAAACATTTCCTCAAATTATTGTAAATTTCTCATACACAATAGTGATCTATGACCACCTATTTCTATGGAAGATATAACTGAATATATTTTTACTTACTGAATACTTAAGCTGTTTTAAAATTTCCATTATTATATAAAAAACCATAAAATACCTAGGAATAAATCTAACCAAAGAGGTGAAAAATCTATACACTGAAAACCACAGAAAGCTTATGAAACAAATTGAAGAAGACACAAAAAAATGGAAAAAGATTCCATGCTCCTGGATAGGAAGAACAAATGTTGTTAAAATGTCGATACTACCCAAAGCAATCTACATATTCCATGCAATCCCTATCAAAGTAACACCAGCATTCTTCACAGAGCTAGAACAAATCATCCTAAAATTTGTATGGAACCAGAAAAGACCCCGAATAGCCAAAGCAATCTTGAAAAAGAAAACCAAAGCAGGAGGCATCACAATCCCAGACTTCAAGCTATACCACAAAGCTGTAATCATCAAGACAGTATGGTACTGGCACAAGAACAGACACTCAGATCAATGGAACAGAACAGAGAACCCAGAAATGGACCCACAAACGTATGGCCAACTAATCTTTGACAAAGAGGGAAAGAATATCCAATGGAATAAAGACAGTCTCTTCAGCAAGTGGTGCTGGGAAAACTGGACAGCGACATGCAGAATAATGAACCTGGATCACTTTCTTACACCAGACACAAAAATAAACTCAAAATGGATGAATGACCTCAATGTAAGACAGGAAGCCATCAAAATCCTCGAGGAGAAAGCAGGCAAAAACCTCTTTGATCTTGGCCGCAGCAACTTCTTACTCAACACGTCTCTGGAGGCAAGGGAAACAAAAGCAAAAATGAACTACTGGGACCTCATCAAAATAAAAAGCTTCTGCACAGCAAACAACCAGCAAAACTAAAAGGCAACCGACAGAATGAGAGAAGATACTTGTATACGACATATCAGATAAAGCGTTAGTATCCAGAATCTTTAAAGAACTTCTCAAACTCAACGCCCAAAAAACAAATAATCCAGTGAAGAAATGGGCAAAAGACATCAATAGACACTTCTCCAAAGACGACATCCAGATGGCCAACCGACACATGAAAAAATGCTCAACATCACTCATCATCAGGGAAATACAAATCAAAACCACAATGAGATACCACCTTACACCTGTCAGAATGGCTAACATTAACAACTCAGGCAACAACAGATGTTGGTGAGGATGCGGAGAGAAACGATCTCTTTTGCATTGTTGGTGGCAATGCAGACTGGTGCAGCCACTCTGGAAAACAGTATGGAGCTTCCTCAAAAAACTAAAAACAGAACTACCCTACGACCCAGCAATTGCACTACTAGGCATTTATCCACAGGATACAGGTGTGCTGTTTCGAAGGGACACATGCACCCCCATGTTTATAGCAGCACTATCAACAATAGCCAAAGTATGGAAAGAGTCTAAATGTCCATTGATGGATGAATGGATAAAGAAGATGTTGCATATATATACAATGGAGTATTACTCAGCAATCAAAAAGAATGAAATCTTGTCATTTGCAACAACATGGATGGAACTAAAGGGTATTATGCTAAATGAAATCAGTCAATCAGAGAAAGACAAAAATCATAGGACTACACTCATATGAGGACTTTAGAGACAAAACAGATGAACATAAGGGAAGGGAAACAAAAATAATATAAAAACAGGGAGGGGGACAAAACAGAAGAGACTCATGGAGAACAAACAGAGGGTTACGGGGGGAGTTGTGGGAGGGGGGATGGGCTAAATGGGTAAGGGTATTAAGGAATCTACTCCTGAAATCATTGCTTCACTATATACTAATTTGGATATAAATTTTAAAAATAAAAAATAAAATTAAAAAATTTCCATTATTATATATAATGCTGCAAAAATGAAATTATGGGATCAAAAGGTATGTTAATTTTAAAGGCACAAAAATTGCTGACTTGTTTTTTTCCAAAAGTGTTCAATCAATTTAGACTGCCAAAAGAAATATACGAACAAGCACATTTCATGGCATATTCACCAGCAACAAAACCATTAGAAAAATTTCCTGGTAACTCAAAAAGTAAAAATATATCACTGCAACTTAAAAGTTTCACTTCTTTGATCATCTGTCAAGGAGAAACATCTTCCCATTTGCTTTTATTTTCACTTGAGTAAATGAACCTGTTTTCTCAAGTTCTTTGCTCATTCATGTACATTGAACTTGGTGCTTTTGAAAGCATTTGTAGGAACACCTTAAAATTAAAGGTAAACATTTGGCTTTCTGCAACTGTGAAGTTGGAGAGATCCTGGCCAGGCCAAGGATGTTGGATCTTATTGGTCTCCCAGCCGTTCAACCCTTCCCTGGAGCCCCAATAAAATGATCTGATCCACATAAACAAATAGAGATAAACCTCTGTCTGCTACATATTTGCAAATTTCTAATCCCAGTTTGCACATCTTTAATTTATTCATTTGTATTGGGGGGAGGGAGGTGGGAGAAAAGGACAAAATAAATGGCAATGTTCTGAGTCAATGTAATAAATTTTCCCTTCATGAGTCCTTCCAGTTCTTTAAAGTCTGGAAGGTATTTCCCCATTCACATAAATTTTTTTTTTAATTTTTAAAAAATGTTTTATGTATTTTTGAGGTGAGGGGGAGAGTAGGAAGAGGGGCGGAGAGGGAGGGAGAGGAGACAGAGGATCTGAAGCAGGCTCTTGTGCTGACAGCAGAGAGTTTGACACTGGGCTCATGACTGGGAGATCATGACCCCAGATGAAGTCAGATGCTTAACTAACGGAATCACCCAGGTGCCCCCACATAAAATATCTTTCTTAAATGAAACTAGCATAAGGATATTTACTCTTTTTCATCTAACTCTTCAATTTACCTTGAATTTATTTTGGTATACAAGATGACATAAAGATTCAAATTTATTTTGAATACTATTTACCACTCTCAAAAACATGCACTGAATGTCTTCCTTTTTCTGCTGATTTCTGATGATTCTTTTATTATATTTAGAATACATATTTCTGGGATCTCAATTCACTTTCACCAACTTTACTATCAGTGCTATGCCAGTACCCTACTCTTTTATTTATTATAGTTTTACAGCGTGCTTTGATATCTGATAGGGCTACAGGGTTATTAGCTCTCTGGCACTGTTCTTGGTTTTTGACCTAAGTTATCTCATTTTTACCTCTAGTTTCTTGGACAAAAGTAAGAATTATCTTGTTAATTTCTCAAACACATTAAAAAAAATCAGAATTATGCTAAACCTCAACCTCTAAGTTAACTTGAGAAAAACGGATATTTGTTAATAGTTGGGACTTCCCATTCAGGCACATGATGTTTTTCTCCCTGCAACCCCCAACCCCCCACCCTGCGCGTATCCCAGTAATTTTCAGGTTTCTCCACAGGGGCTCACACATTTCTTATTAACATAATTTTATATTTTCTGTCCTTGCTATAGGCGACTTTTTCTACCATATTTTCTAAACAATTACTGCTATTATAAAGGAGAACTACTGAGTTTAAAGTATTTTCTTAAATCTAGTTACTCTACCTTCCTATTAATAAGTTCTAATAACTTCTCAGGTGACTCTTGGTTTTCCCAGGAATGCAATCATACCACCCAAAAATGGGATTGTAGAGCTTTTTTTTTTTTTTCCAGTATTTACTACTTTTCATTCTAATTCATTTCTTATTATATTGGTCAGAACATCCAGAGGAATATTATATAATAATGTAGTGATAACAGGTTTCTGAGTTTTAAACACTCATTGCTTCTCTAGTATTTCACTATCAATTTTTACTTTAGCTTTTAGTTTGATATGTTTGTTAAGGAAACTTCTCTTTATTTCTGGCTTTTAAAGGGACAAAAGGAAATTATTATTTTCTTTTCCATGTTTACCGATATGTTTACTTTCCTTATCAGATCTATTGACCTACATATTATAAAATTTCATATTTACCCATCTTTGCATTCTTAGATATTTGATAATCATAAAAGACTTAACATACTTAATTATTTTTATTTCTATTTTATTCATAGCTATTTGAGTTCTACATTCATAAAGTTTGCACAGGCTCATTTCTGGAATACAGCACCCTGGAAACATCTCTTTCAGTCACTAGCCATCTAGTGACAACTTTTCAGGCTCACAAAACCTAAGTGGCTTGTTCAGTGTCATGTGGTTGAAAGGCAGGTTAGATATTCTGGTTCTGATCTAGAATTATAAGCAAATGTCCCATTTCAGTGCATCAACCCTTTATTCTCCCCCAATGTGAGAGAGAGCATCTCTTTTCAGCCCTCATCTTCTGGACAGCTAGAAAGATGGGCACATGGCAGCTCAGGGTACACTCTTCTCTTCTAAGACTCTAGGGGAAGTTCCACCTCTCCACACAGATCATTCAAAAAGTGGGTGTTTGTACAAAGGGAATAAATATTTCATAAGGAGGTGAGAGTAACATGGAGATATGTTACCTTATTTATATATGTCCTGTCTTTTACTTTTTCCCATTTCCCTAGGTGAAAGTGTTAACAGAAACCTACTCAGAGTTTTCATAAAATAAATTCTGTGTAACATGGCTGAGTTTCCTTCAGCAAAATAAGTAGTTAATTCTTAACTTTAATTCCTAGGTTAATCACAATGACACAGTATGGCAATGAACGCTTGGTTAGTACTAGGGCAGTCCACGGTCATGTTTTGTTTTGTTTTTGGTTTGTTTTTTTTCATTATGCATACCACCCCCTAGAAGAGACGAAATTCTATATATAGTTTTACACATATAAAAAATGTCTGAAAGTATGCTTAGTAATTCTTTAAAAGTAACAATGAAAAACTTTGAATAACTGTGCCAAAATTATAGATCCTTTGTAAAGCAATCTCCATATAAATTAATTATAACAATTCATGTAGTTTTAAAAAGTACATGGACTTTATTGTTTACTATCAACCTGGTGAATGAGAAATAGAGACAATAGGATCATCAACTTGAGAAGAATAAGTTATGGTGTGTGACCATCAAGAGCAGTCTAAATTGCTAAAAGTTAAGAAGTGAGAAAACATAAACACGTATCTTTACCAAAAACTTAAATATGAACTAATATTCTCATTTATGTAAAATGTCAATACAATGATGCCGCAAAAACTTGTATCAATGATGCCAGGTAGGTAACTTAGTAATTAAAGGCAAAGAATTAGAGACTGAACTCATGTTAAAATCAAAACACATGGTTGTTTTCCTTATTTTCACACACATGACTTGTAAGGTTTATACAATGTCCAATGAGTACAAACCAGGTAACAAACAAAATGATATCTAAAAAGAGTAAATACTGTATTTAATAAAGACTTCATAACAAGTATCATGGGTAAGTGAAATATAAGCAGCTTCCAACATGACATGAGAATTCTATAAAAGTCTTGTAACATAGGGACTATATGACAATAGGACACAACTACAGACTTCAGTGCATGAGGGAGGACAAGGAAAGGAAATGACGGGTAGCATGAAACAAGTGCTACTTCAATGGCTATTGAATGCTATTAAAGATATCTGTCAGGGATTTTGAGATTCCAGGAATTGACAGGGAAAAATCAATCCATGGGAACATCAGACTAGATGTGAAATATGTACATCCATTTCTTAGTATCTTCTGTCCATCAATACCTCATTCCCATCAAGCTAAATCTCCATGTGCTAACTTCTCTTAGGAGTAGGTGTGAAACACAATTCAGATTCCTAGAGTTAGAATAAAATTTTAAGTTGTAATAGAACAAAAAGAACATTACTGCTTAGTAATCAAGAAACTTGTTAGAAGGCAGCCTTACTGTTCACTCTCTAGAGACTGGATCCATTAGTAAATCCTCAGAATGGACAAAATTCAATTCACTACATAATGTTAACGCCCCCAAATAAACTGATGAATAGGACACAGTTTGTGCTCTCAAGGAGTTTACAAATATTTGTCGAGTGTTTACTACCAACTAGGCACTGTCAAAAAACTTAACTGTATTAGTCATTTAATCCTCACTACAATGTTATGATGTAGGTATTGTTATCATCCCTCTTTTACAAACACGGAAATATGTGTTAATAACCCAGAGAATATTTAACCCAGACAGGGTAAATAACTTGCTTTAAGCTAAAAAAAACTACTAATCTCCATAGTCTGGCTCCAGAGCACATGCTCTTAACCATTATGACGTATATTTTGGAGAAAGAAAAGAAAACTAAAGAAGCCTACGTACAGTAACTGTATTTTGTGAATATTCGAAGACTGTCCTGCCTTCAAATATTCCTACTGTCAAATTACTTACCTTCATTTTGATTGGGGAAAAAAATTATTTGCAGGAGAAATGTACTAATTTACATGCTTAATATTTATACTCAACAAAAAGACCACAGCATGATACATTTAACTGTTTTAGTCATCGTACATTAGTAGATACATTTAACTATACAATAATAGTGTCCATGAACATTATTACATGGCTGTAAAAATTACTACCTTTTATTGTACAGAATTAGTGAAACTGAATTTGAGGAAATCTGGAGTCCCATAATATCATTAAGAAACTTGAAAGTTGGTCGTTTCTAGTGAACAGAAAATGAACAACCAATCTCCACACTATAAAATTACTAATATTCCAGACTGCTTTGAGTGTTGCTACCATTATAATTATCAAGACAAGTACAGAAGCTGCTTTGGAAAAGTCTTGTTCAACTTTTACAACTGCTATATAGTTAGAGAAAAAGAATACAGGGGTGCCTCGGTGGGCCAGTTAGTTGAGCATCGGACTTCGGCTCAGGTCCTGATCTCCTGGTCCATGAGTTCGAGCCCTGTGTAGGGCTCTGTGCTGACAGCTCAGAGCCTGGTGCCTGCTTTGGATTTGGTGCCTCCTTCTCTCTCTGCCCCTCCCCCACTCGCATTTTGTGTTTCCCTCTCTCTCTCTCTCAAACATAAACAAACATAAAAAAAAAAAAGAATACAAGTATCTTTCATAAATACTTTAAGAAGCTGCCTTTCGGGGTCTCAAATGCAACTAATAATAGCCATTAGATTTTAAGGAAATCTTCATATAGAAAATAACTTTAAAGTGATGTTACTATTGGGTGCCTGGGTGGCTCAGTTGGTTAAGCGTCCAACTTTGGCTCAGGTCATGATCTCACGGTTCACAGGTTTGGACCCTGTGTCAGGTTCTGTGCTGAGAGCTCAGAGCCTGGAGCCTGCTTCGGATTCTGTGTCTCCCTCTCTCTTTGCCCCTCCCCTGCTCACGCTCTGTCTCTCTCTCTCTCTCTCAAAAATAAACATTAAAAAAATTTTTTTTAATGATGTTACTATTAATATTTATAAATAAAAAAATGA
The DNA here is from genome assembly GCF_018350215.1 of Panthera leo. Taxonomy (NCBI): domain Eukaryota; kingdom Metazoa; phylum Chordata; class Mammalia; order Carnivora; family Felidae; genus Panthera; species Panthera leo. Next base: position 87,582,529 of record NC_056687.1, read on the forward strand.
CAGTATCACACAGTTTTTCCTTTCTTTCCTGTCATGTGTGGTTTGATTTCAGATTGGACTTTAGTAGTTCTAGTTTCAATCTTTTCCCCCACAATTTTTCCCATCAAATATAGTGCTCTATATTTGATGACGTACCCTACAGACCTATATTATTCACAGAATAGCTTAGCTGGCGAAAAACTTCAAGGTTTTTGCACTTGCCAAGAAGTTAACCTCCTCAGACTCCTAAGGAAAACACACACACACACACTTCACTCACTTTTTAAGCTAAAGGCAGTCAATTGTTTCAAAATGCAACAATAGTACTTTCAGGTCTAGACCTGTAATAAGTCCATCAAAAAAGTACTTGAAAAAGTACAATCTCTCAAAGAAAAATAAGGTACAGAAATGTGCTTAGCTTGTTGAAAAATGAGTACATACTCCAAATAACATCTCATAATTTGAACAGTTTGTTGGCTACAAAATATTCAAACCCTGAAGGTGAGTAATTTGAACGTTTATAGAAACAAATCAGTGGCATAGATACCAATGCTTTCCAATCAAGGACAATTATTTTTGTCATCTTTCCTTATATTTGCACAAAAAGGATATATCTAGAAAAAAGGCTTACTATGCCTCTTGATTTATAGTCCTAAGATTAGAACACATTTTCTGAAGAACATTTAGTGGGACAGGTCATCAAAGGAAATTGTGGAACATACCTTCCTAGAAGTCTTTAACAAGTAGGGATGGTGATCAGTGGTATTAAGGGTGCTGTGACAGGTTTGCTGGCCTTCATAACTCTGTCACCTGGTGTGCAATAGATGACCTACTCTCAATGCCTATCAGTCATTTAACTGCTCTCAATGCCAGTAACCAAAACGGCCACTCCTACAGTAAGTCTGATTCTACAAAATCCCTGATGGTTTCAGAAAGAAAAAAAATCTTTCCAGTCCATTCTTTTTCTGATGGCAGCTTGTCTATGCCACAGAATTTCACACAAGAGCCTTCAAATATGTGCAAATTTATAAGCAAGCAGACAAAAAGATTTTAGCTTCTGAAAATACAACAGACATGGACTATCCTCCCTCGAGGGAGTGGCTTACTTACTCTTCCCTGAAATCAGAAATAGACTTTAAAATACTAGCAATATCCCAGAATTTTGGAATAGCAAAGAACATTAGATGTCTTGTGGGTAAAAGAAACAATTGTTGAAAGGTCAAGCTCTAAAACCAAACAGCCAGTTAACAGTTCAATACAGAGTCTAGATTTTAGATTCTTGATCCAATGTTCTTTTCACCATAACACACAGCCTCTCCTTAACCTATCAATCTTTGTTAAAATTATCTCTAAATAGCAATAGAAATCTGCAACTACTTAGCAACTTACAGAAAAGTGTTTCTGATATACTTCAAACCTATACTCAATAAATGATCAACTAAGACTGGCACAGAGCAATTTACCTAGTTTTAGATAGTTTGAAGTATGTAGTTACAAACTGATAAAAGAAAATTATTTTGATTCTCAATTATGATTCTACTGTGAAAATATCAATGCTTAGTGGCTAGTTATATCCAGGCACTATGCTAAGTGCCGAAGATAATAGGAATGAACATCCTGTCAAAAAATTTATGCTTAAAAATATCTTTATCATATTGTTTCAAATTTCTATAGTGCTGGTTTTTTTTTTTAATGTTTGTTTATTTTTGAGAGAGAGAGAGACAAAGTGTGAGCAGGCCAGGGGTAGAGAGGGAGACACAGAACCTGAAACAGGCTCCAGGCTCTAAGCAATCAGTACAAGGCCTGACTCGGGGCCTGAACTCACAAACTGAGATCATGACCTGAGCTGAAGTTGGGCGCTTAACTGGCTGAGCCACCGGGGTGCCCCTCTCTATGGGAAGTTTGTACGATGCACCTCTCCATTGAGTCTTACTAACTCCTGAGTTAGTATTCAGTTTGGCAAGAGAATTAAGATCAGAGTAGGATGATTCTATCCTGGTACAGCTTTTTTCAAATCAAAACACTTGACTTTTTTTACACAAATATTTAAAATATGATGTGTACCAGATAGGTATGGTCTGTAAAAATTCTTACTACATTTTTAAATCCCACCTTTATTTCAAATGGCAATGCTGGCTTTGATACAAAGACTCCTTTGTAACAACTGCAATTATATGCTAAAGGTTACTAAAACTTAATCTAGCAATTTAGATAAATTATCAAGGTAACTACTAGAATACTACAGAAAAAATGAGTATTTAATTGTTGGGCTAAATATGAAAGGTGTTATTGTATTAGATGTAAACTTAAAATAATGATTAGTATGTATACATTCTTCCTTAATAATTTTATGTAATTTTAGGGATCATTTAAATTATCTCATTAATTACATGAGTTACTTAGCAAGCAACATATTAGAGTTCCTATCATCTCAATGCAGAAAAAGAGGCAAAAACTTGATATAATCTGCCTCCTCTCCCCCATACACATATATAAAGCAGCAGTTTGTGGCTGGAATTCAGTCCATTAGTCCTCTAGATCAGAGCTCTATAATCCACCCTAAGAACAGCTTCACCTTAATAAATATTAAACTTGAAAAAGCTCTAAGGTACCACATTTATTACAAATTCTTTAGTGGAACATTTTAACTTTAAACTCCCCAAACTATGTATTTGGGGACAGGGAGAAGAAACACCTAAAAATTCCTTAACCAGGATCAGTCAATCAGTTCATAGAAAAAGGGTTAAATGTGAATAAGATATATAGCTATACAACATTACTGGTATATCTAAGGTCTAATAACCTTTTTTGAATGATGGAAATCTCAAGCCTTCAAGTTGAATGCTCAGACTTCATTCACTATGTGTTGCTTCAAATTTCTTTATGCCCTAACACTTCAGTTTCTTCTCCCCACAGTTTTCAGTTTTTATTATAGAATTTTTCTCCAAAATGGTAATAAAATTCACTTTAAACATAAACTTAAGGGAAAACTCAGGCATGCCAATTCGATTTATATAAAAATACGATCGGTATCAAAAAACTTTAGCAAAGAGATATTAGTACACTGTAAGGTTGCTCTCTATTACCAAATAAATCCTAAGATAACTATATAAAAAACATGGCTCCCAAATAAACAATTTCAGTCTGTTGATATTTGAAATTGCTACTGTGACATCAAGAACAATCTTATCTTCTGGAATTGGCCCTGACCAGAGGTGTATTTCCTATATCTCCTAGAAATTACCAAATAATGATTCCTGAGTTTTAAGCTTTGGTGAACAGAGACTTCACCAAAATTGCTGGGTCTTCTTTTTATAGATCACCCTTAGTTTTAATTTGTCCCCTTCTTTTGGAGCGGTCAAGTCTGATTTCACTTATCTTTGTAGGTGGTATAAGGTCACCAGACTCTCTCCTCCTTCAAATTATAGATGTATTGATAGTTTAGCATTTGATATCCTGTCATGATTGAAATTTCTAAGCACAATTATTTCCCAAGCTAACACGTGGGTATTTGACAGTCTAATGGGGTTCTGAGAAAATGAAACTAAAAGCCACAGTTGTTTTGGTCCCTAGTCACATCTGTAATGCTAGCACTCAGCAAAGTGGAAAACAGGATTTAATACATAAACTATGTCTTTCTGTTATCTAAGTCCACTCATGAGATCTAACACCTCCTAAGGGGAAAGGAAATGAAAATTTATTAAGTACCTAACACAGGACAAAAACTCTTTTAGATGTATATTATCTCATTTAATTCAACAACAACTCTACTGAATAGTAATTACTCCTATTATGCAGATTAGGAAATCTGTCTAAAGTAATCCTGACAGTAACTCTAAGAGCCAGGTATTAAACCAAGGAGCTTCAGATTCCAAAACCAATTATTTTTAGTTTTTTGGTACTCATAAGACTTTAAGGCCAGATCACTGAGTACCATGTAGAGCACCCAGTACAATCTCTCTGTGTTACAGATGAGGAAACAGAAGCCCCAAAAGACTGAGACTTGCCCAAGGACATAATGCTTGTAGTGAAATGGATTTGAATTCAAGTCTCCTGATTTCCTGGGCAGTTCTGTGCATAATAATGATCCTTATTTTTGTTTGTATGTGTTTGGGGTTGAGTCACACTTGATATAATTCATGTATAATTTATAACGTCTCAACTGTCTCTAAACGAAATTATATGTGTGGCAAGTTCAGGGATAGACACTTTTAGTGACCAAAGATATTAAATGTATTTAGCAGAAGTAAAAACTTAATTGGTGTTCATAAATTATTACATGTTGTAAAAAATCTGTTGCCAATATATTTATTCAGTTAATAAGTGCCTATTATCTGCTGGCTACTGTGCTTGGCAATAAGAATACAACTGTATATAAAATAGAAAAATTCCCTATCCTTCACATAGAATTTATATCCTGGTGGAGGATACAAATAAAGTCAATTATAATGCAGTGAGTCAATGCTATGACAGTAGGAATACAAGATGCTATGGGAACAGGAGGCAGGGATACCTAACCCAGACTAGACTTTTAGGAGGAGGAGGTATGAAAGATGAGTAGGAATCAGCTAGTTAAGGCAGAGGTATGGAGTGCGCGAATATTTCAGGAAGAGTATTTGCACATGAAAGCAGGGAAAGGTCAACGAAGCTGTGGGAGGAGAAATTAACCTAGAAAGACAAGCAAGGACCAAATCATACAGGTCCTTGGAAACAAGGGCTTTACAATTTTGTATATTAGAATTACCTGGGGAACTTTAAAACAAACAAACAAACCACAGATGTCTAGGCTCCATTTCAAACCAATTAAATCAGAATCTCTGGGAATGAGGCCCTGGCACTGGTAGTTTAAAAAAGCTAACTAGAAGATTCTAACGTATAGCCAAGATTGAAAACCACTTTTAAAGCTATATAAGGAATTAAAAAATATGCTTATTACTGGAAATCATGAAAAAGGTGGTCTTAAGAAATTAACTTTTCTGGGCCTTAGTTTGTCTATCAGAAAGCAGGAAGAAGCAAGTTAGAGATAGTCTGATATAGTGAAAGCAGTCAGAAAACATTGGTTTTGTCAATGAATCTGTCACCTGACACCTGTATGACCTTAGATTAAAATGTCACTTCTCAAAGATAGTGATACTGCCTGCCTACAGGACTGCTGTAATTCAAGACAACACTTAAGAAAAAGCTTAATAAATGGGCTAATAAAATAGAAACTAGAATATTCCAAGATTTATGCTGCCAAAATTGCACAATTTTAAAGATCATAAATATTTTCACCAAGGATGAAATCTTGTATGATGCTTAAGGAATACATTTCATTCATTTAAAGAATAATGCCTACCTTGGAATTCAAGATATTAAAAAAATAAAATAGGGAACTGATCCTTTTAATGTTATTCTAGTTGCTAAAGAGATCAAATGGGATTAAGTTAGCTCTTTTCAAATAAACAGATCAACAGAGCAAATGCCCTTTAATGGTAACAACAAATGTTTAAAACTCCTTTGTTCACTAAAGGGCTCTAATCATGAAAGCTACACATAAAGTAAACTGTCTTAGGAAAAACATTATTATGATCTACCTTATTATACAAGTATTTTATTTATAAATTTAGTGTTTTTTTTTTTTTTTTTTTTTTTTAAAGGAATACTTCTTTGGGATGGAGAGGATCTTATCCTCACAGGAAGGAAGCTCTGCCTCCAGAAGGACTGTTCCATACACAGAGCCAGGCAGTCACTTGTTCTTTTAGCCTCCCTTTTATACATATCCAGCCCATGAGAATATACACTTTCATGAAGTAATCTTTCAGTTCAAGTACAGTATTGTATGCAGTGATATCTCTTTCATGTTATATCTAATTTACTTAAAATTTAAAAACTTTATATATATTAAAGCAATTCTGCATTTACATGTGTGGTTTATTTTGAATTCTTCAAGTAAAACTGACAGAAATGCCTTTGAAACTTTATACTCATAGTTGATAGAATATTAACTTAATATTAATTTACGGTCTTGCTATTTCCCCCATGGAGCTATTACTATTATGATGTGCTATCACATCATAATCACCTATTTTGTGATTTTAATAGAAAACCACTCCATTTTACAATGATGAAAACTGCACAAGAAACTTGTGAAAAAAGTTATGGATGAAATTTTAATTTTATCCCAAAACACAGGATGAGAAAACTTAAAAAACGAAACAAACACCAACACACACACACACACACACACCCACACACACACCCCCTGCTGGGCCCTCTTCAGATAATTTTGGTTGATGACACTGCAGAACAGTTAATCTGATAATTAAAATTTTCCATACCATGTGATGTTTAGCTAGAGATCTACGCTATCAACCAGAATTCAATACTTCAGTTAAAAAATCTTAAAACTTGAAAACACAGACATATTAACAAATTCTTACATTTGCAGTTGCTCTGAGGGCTCCTTAATAAAGACGTAAAGTGTTCTGATCTATCCAAGTTAAATTAGCAACATGGTTAACTTAAGTATTTCCAGGTCTTAACATCACACAATCCAGCACACAAGCAAATTTGTAATACCCGAAGAATCTATTTTCTAAGCAGGAAAACATGCAACCAATATTGCCCGCAGTGGTTCAAATGTTGGCCATTGAAATCACCCGACTTGAGTTACCAGGAGTTCATCTACCCAAGTTTTCTGGGGGTTCTCCCAGGCCTCACAAACTGGATTCAAAACATCATCTCACAAACCCATGTCCCGCATGTGCACAAAGTCGCTGGAATGAGGAAGCTTCTCAAAAACGAAATCACAACTCTAATTCATTAAAGAATATGCAGGCTGTTTTCTACAAAGCCCTCTCTTGTCGCGCTCCCCTTATCGTTCATATAACTATGTAAACAGTTCCCCCGTTATTGACATCTAAGAAAACAGTTTTCGATCCCCAATTCTGGGAACAAGCCACCATCACCACTATTCCTTTAGCATCCTAAAATAAACCCCTCAAGCCGCGGTCAAAACACTGGCGGAACGTCTGGTGTTTACATAGCCCAATCCTGGGCGTACCCTACCTTTCTGAACCACTTAGGAGCTATGAAGCAGACATCGCATAATAGACTTAGTAAAGACACAAATCACGAGACAGTGTCTCAGGTCTATGAATGAAAGATCCAATACGTTTGATTGTCTTGGTTAAAAGGGGGGGAAAAAACAACCTCGGGAGGAAGGGTGGGAGGAGAACTGCGGGGTGGGGGGAGAGGTTTTCCTTCCCAGCCCCAGCCGGGCGATTTAAACTCAGCGTGAGGCAAACACAGGGTCGCCCGGCTGGCGGGGCCGGAGTCCTGGGGCATGACAGCAGCCCCTCTGGAGCAGCTCGCGGCTCCGCCAAGATCCCTCACGCCGCGCTGCTCGCGGCAGCCCGGCCACCCGCGGGCCGGGTGGGCGTGCAAGGGTGCGGGGGACCGAGCTACCGCGACCGGGGCGGCGGCCCTTGGGTGCGCTTCCTCAGATTCCAGCCGCCCATCCCCAAAAATGAGAAAGGAAGGAAACGAGGAGCGAGGCGGCGGCCAGGGTGGAAAGGAGAGTAAGCCGCGAGCCCTCGCCTCTGCATCTGGGTGAGGCCAGCGGCAGGCGGGGAAGAGGGAGCGGCGATCGCTGGCGAACTCCGCCGCGGGCCGACGCTGAGAGACGACCCGTGGGTAGCCCCCGCCCAATACGACGGGCGCGCGGGAGAGGCCCCCACACCCACCCCGTTCCCATCCCAGCCGCGCCCGCTCCCAGCCATTCCGCGCTGTACTCACGCTCGGGGCTCCTCCAGGCTCCGCGGCTCTAACCGCATCGGGTCCCAGCCCCGCGGGCGGCGGCGGCGGCGGCGGCGCCGAGGGAGAGGAGAGCGGGCGGCTCGGCCCCCGCCTCCCGGCCCCTCTCCCCCGCCGCTCCGGAGCTGCCCGGCCGGGCCCGAGCCCTGCCTCGCCGGCGGCCCCAGCCCCAGCGGCCGCGGCAGCAGCAGCCCTAGACCTCAGCGGCCGCAGCGGCGGCACCGGAACTGCCGCTTTCTCCTTCTAGCTCCCTCTCCTCTCTAGCCCCCGCCACACGCCCCCGCCCCCGTCTCCTTTCTCTGTCACCCTGTTTTTTTTCCTTTTGTTTCCAGAATAAACTTTATTGGTCTCTTTTCCGCTCACATCGTGTAAACAAACAACGAACTCTTCCCCACCCCCTCGACTCCCCCCCTCCTCGGGCAGAGGAGGGTAAGAGCTGAGGAGGGGCTGAGCTTACAATACCCCGGAAGTAGATGTGCAAAGGAGGGAAGTGAAATTGCGGAGACCTGGAGGGGGCAGTGGGCAAATCGGGTAACAGTGTGCCAGTGCGCCTGCGCCTTGCTTTTCCGCCCGAAGTTCGCGTGTTTTGTGTGCCGGGGTGGGGGGGCCTCTGGCGCACGGGTGTTTATGTTCCGTCCTTTGCAGCAGTGGGGATGTTGTGTCATCTTAGGACGGCATATGTGTTGTGTGTCCATTTCTGCGGGCACCAGGCAGGCCTGGGTAGAGAAATAGTGTTAGGATCGAGTTCATTTACGCTCTTGGAGGAAATGAGATTTCCTCGTGTTTGGGAGCGAGAGAAGGGGCCTCGGCTAACCGCGGCTGTCAGTGACTAACCAGAAGCGGTTATGGATATTAGAAGGCATTTTACAAAGCGTTACTGAGTGTCCTTCTGCCAACATAAAGTTAAGTTGTAGCCCAAATTGGAAGAGAAAGTGCTATTGCGCTCTGCAATCCTTTGACTCACTCCGGGGAGAACTTTTGCAATGCTCTTTTTTTCAGATTTGAATCAGCTTGTAAGAATAAATTCTGGCTTGAGAAGACGAGTGTTTTTCGCGTAGTGTCCACAGAGACTTCAGAAAAGCCATCTCAGCTATAGATTAGATTGAAGCTTTGTGCTGCGGGCCATAGAAACCCACTCTCCCCACCCCTCCACCCCCCCTTTTTTTTGAGAGTAAAGAGATCTATTGCTTTTTGAGATCGCTACTGGTAAGGGTCCAGCGTTCTGCGTATTTCCCCCCCTGGTGGTCTTTCATTGTATCGAAAAGGCAAAGGAAAGTGATTGGAAGTCTTTGATACAAGTCCCCAAATATCCGTTTTCCCTTCAATTTTTTAAGTAGAGGACTTGGAAATGACCCGCCCTAGAGATGTTACAGGCAGTTTCATTTGTCATCCAAGAGCCAAAAACCCTGACCAATAACCAATTTTTGTTGGAACACCACACGTTCATAATCGTAAATGAGATCCATTCTTTTATGTTGCCCTAGTTTTCATTTGAGTGCGTTTCTTGTTTTCTTTCTTTTCTTAAGCTCTGGTTTCCATCTCACATTCCAAGGGTCTATGTTTCTAAATATTTTTCTTGAATCTGTTTTTTTTTCCCCACAGTTTCAGAACATTATGTTACACCAGAGCAGGGAATTTAAGAGCGGGGCGGGGGAGGGAGGAGAGGGAGGGAGGCGGGAGCAATAACATTGAATCGCTAGTCAAAGTAAACCTTAAGGCAGCACTTCCAAAACTGTGTTTCCAGACAGAGTTCTGTGAGATACTAATAGGTAGTCTTTGCTAGGTATATTTTTCCTTCTAAAATTTATTTTTAAATAAGAAAATGCTAATTACATTATATAATTTTTGTTATGTGATGACAACCCTTTAAGAAATGTGTCATAGCAGAAAATGCCATGCCTGGTATTTGAATGCATGATTATTCACTGTGCAGGAGTAGCATTTTTTGCCCACTTCACAGTTGATGCATTTGGTTTATTTGGTGACCATTGATCTATCATGTGTTTTATCTTGCTTTCAAAGGTGTTTGTACTATTATTCAGTGTATAGAATATGTTAGACATGTATATGACAAAACTCATTGGTCAAGGTCCTGTGGCTGTAGGAAAAATGTTTTATTTTTTAATTAAAAAATGTTTATTTATTTTTGAGAGAGAGAGAGAGAGTGTGTGTGTGTGTGTGTGTGTGTGTGTGTGTGTGTGAGCAGGGGAGGGGCAGAGAGACAGGGAGAGGGAGAATCCCAAACAGGCTCCACACTCAGCAAGGAGCCCACCTCGGGGCTCAGTTTCACAGCTGTGAGATCATGACTTGAGCCGAAATCAAGAGTCTGATTTTGTTGGATTTTGGCCTACCATTTTATTATTTTATTATTTGTTTTCTGTTTGTTCCTTATGTTTTTTCTGTTTTCACTTTCCTGCCTTATTTTGGATTATTTGAATGTTTTTAATTTTCCATTTTAATTTATATATTGTCCTTTTGAACATTCTCTCTCTCTTTGTTTTGTATTTGCTCTATGGCTTACAGTATATCACCATAAACTTTTGCAGTCTACTGAGTGTTAATATTCTATCACTTCAAGTAAATTTTAGAAAGATACTTTGCAGTCATATAGGTCCTTTCCCCCATTCATTGACCTTTATTTCATAGCTGGTATATGTATTTGGGAATCCCATCATTTTTGCTTTCAATAGTTATACATATTTTTTGTATGTATACAATATACATACTATTGTATACAATAGTTATACATAGAGAATTTAAATGGAAAAAAAAGTCTTTTATACTTAGCCATCCATTTCCATTTCTCTTCTTTCATTGCTGAAAATCCATGTTTCCTTTTAGTATAATTTCCCTTTAGCCTGAAGAACTTCCTTTAGCATTTCCTTTAGAGCAGTTCTGCTGGTGACAAATTCTCTTAGTTTCTCTTCATTTGAGGAAGTTTTATTTAGTTTTTGTTCCTGTGGGATATGTTAGCTGGTTATAGAATTCTGGCGTTAACAGGTTTTTTCCCTTTAATATTTTAGAGATGTTGTTCTCTTCTCTTCAGGCTCCACCTGTGGTCATACAAATAGTTTTCCCCCATATGTACTTTGTTACTTTTCTCTAGATTATTTCCATATTTAACATTTTTTCTTTCATTGGTTTATAACGTGTTTAGGTGGTTTTTTTCTTTGAGTTTATTCTACTTGGGTTTGCTGAGTTCTTTTAAAAAGTTTGTTTTAATGTTTTATTTATTTTTGAGAGCAAGAGAGACAGAGCATGAGTCGGGGAGGGGCAGAGAGAGGGAGGGAGACACAGAATCTGAAACAGGCTCCAGGCTCTGAGCTGTCAACACAGAGCCCTACTTGGGGCCAAACTCACAGACCATGAGATCATGACCTGAGCTGAAGTCGGGCATTTAACTGACTGAGCCACCCAACACCCCATGGTTTGCTGAATTCTTGAACTTGAAAACTTACATATTTTGCTAAATTTGGGAGGTTTTCAGCAATTATTTCATCAAATATTTTCCTATCTCAATTTCTTTCTCCTCTTCTAGGAATCCAATGACAAGAATGTCAGACATTTTGATATTTTCCTACCTGTCTTTAAGGCTCTGTTAATTGTTTTTGATCTTATTTATTTCTCATATTGGAAAATTTCTGCTGATCTGTCTTCCAGTTCACTGAATTTTTGTCTGTTTTACATCCATTTCTGCTACTGAGCCCACCTAGCAAATTTTAAAATTTCAGATGTTGTATTTATCAATTCTTAATTTTCTCAATGGCTCTTTTTTAATGGTTTCTATATCTCTACTAAGAACCAGTGTTTTCCCATTCATTTCAAATTTGTTTGTCTTTACCTCAGAGACTATAGTTAGTAGCATACCTTGCAGGCATTTTTATGAGGCTTAGTGGGAGAAACAGTTCCTAAAGGAAGAATAGCCAATTTTACTTCCTTTAAAAAAAAATCAACATTGCTAAGAAAACAAATTGCACACCTTGACTACAACAGAGAACAATTTTCTTATACTCAATAGCTATGGTTATAATTAAATCTGCAGTTACTAAAGATATTTGCAGTGCTATTATATAGTCTAAGGTTTTTCACAATACTCTGTTAAAATATTTCTACCTAGGAAATAAGAATATGTGTATTTGTGCTAACCCTGTAGTTAGTCAGACCAGTTGTAGGAGAAGAGTAGGACCATGAGGTTTATTTATTTATTTATTTATTTATTTATTTTTACATGGGCTGTATGCCCAGCATGGAGCCCAACACAGGGCTTGAACTCATGACCCTGATGTCAAGACCTGAGATGAGATAGTCAGGTGCTTAACTAACTGAGCCACCCAGGCACCCCTTGAGTTACTGATGGGTCAGGTGAAACAAATCTTTTAATTTAGCCAAATCATTTTTAGTGTTCCCTGACTCATAAATACCTAAATATTGAAAAAACCAGCTGTTTATTTTCTTCCCTTTGGTGAAACATTCTCATGTGAAACAGAGTTTTTGCATTATGTAAGAATAAAAGCAATTTGTAGAAATGGACTTGATTTTGCAATGAGTAAGAGTATCCATTTCAACAAACATCATTCCTGGTAGTTAGTGGGTATTATAGGATAAGGCAGAAACATCTATTCTTATTAAAATGTTGGCTTTTTACAAATGTAATTGTATAAGAGCTTCCTCATTAAAATATTATTTTTATTCCCTTAAAAATAATACATAACGACAAAGAAACAACTTATCAAACTCAACACCACAAAAATAAATAATCCAGTTAAGAAATGGGTAGAAGACATGAACAGACACTTCTCCAAAGAAGATACACAAATGGCTAACAGACACGTGAAAAATGTTCAACATCACTCATGAGGGAAATACAAATCAAAACCACAATGAGATACCACCTCATACCTGTCAGAATGACTAAAATTAACAACTCAGAAGCAATGGATGTTGGTGAGGATGCAGAGAAAGGGAAACCCCCTTACACTGTCGGTGGGAATGCAAACTGATGCAGCTACTGTGGAAAACAGTGTTGAGGTTCCTTAGAAAGATAAACATAGAGCTGCCCTATGACCCGGCAATTGCACTACTAGGTAATTATTCAAAGGATACAAAAATACTGTTGGAAGGGGCACATGCACCCCACTGTTATTAGCAGCACTGTCAACAATAGTCAAGTTATGGAAAGAGTCCAAATGCCCATCGACTGATAAGTGGAAAATGAAGCATATACAATATATACAATAGAATATTACTCAGCTATCAAAAAAAATGAAATCTTGTCATTTGCAATGACGTGGATGGAACTAGAGTGTATTATGCTAAGCGAAATAAGTCAGAGAAAGGCAAATACCGTATGATTTCACCCATATGTGGAATTTAAGAAACAAAACAGATGAACATAGGGGAAGGGAAGGAAAAACAAAATGAAAAAATAAGATAAAACAGAGAGGGAGGTGAACCATAGAGATCTTAACTATAGAGGACAAACTGAGGGTTGCTGGAAGGGAGGTGGGTGGGGGATGGGCTAAATATGTATGGGCATTAAAGGGCACTTGATGAGCACTGGGTGTTATATGTAAGTAATGAGTCACTAAATTCTACTCCTGAAACCAATACTGCACTATATGTTAAATAACTTGAATTTAAATAAAATCTTGGAAGAAAAATAAATTCAACCCATTAAAAAATGTTTAAAGGGAAAAAAACCAAGGCTCCCTAAAAGATAGAGGATGGTTATTTTTACTTTGGTATACATCTTCCTAGTCTTTTTTCCCCCCAATGTATATACACAAGTTATTTTACAAAATAATAAAAAATTATAGCCAACGTAGATGTTTTTCAATAAGTGAATAGTTAAACTGAAATACTAATCAGCAATAAAAATCAGCCCTGAAATACTAACCAGCAATAAAAAGGAACAGACTCCTGATACATGCAACAGCTTGGATGAATCTACTGAGATGCATCTTTTGTAAATGATTTATCTTGCTTCTTTGCCATTTTCCTGGTCTCTTCATATATTTGAAATGCCATATTTTTAATATAATAAATTCCTGCATACATCTGAATCTGTTTCTGGACTTTACTCTGTTTTATTAATCTCTGTCTATGTTAGCCTGGCAGTATTTGAATTATGGTAACTTTATTATTCATTTTGATATCTAATACCTCACTATTCTCTTAAAAATGTATTGGCTAATCTTTTGGAGAAAATTTAAATTCAGAAAAGTACAAAAATAAGATAACAAACACTCATTTTCTTACCACCCAGAATTAACAATTATTTAACAGTCTGTTATGCTTGAGTGAAATTTGTTTTACATCAAAGAAATAAAATATTGCAACAAAGCTGAAGCACTTGACCCCTTACCCAAGTTCAATCCCAATTCCCTCTTCCCCAGAACTAACCATTATTTTCAATTTGGTATTCTTCCTTCTTAGTTTTACCTGTAATTTTTCATATTTTTACCTACCTTTATCTAGGAACAAGAAATAGTATTATTATTTTAAAATTATTTTTAAAAATAGTGTCATGTGGTATGTTTACTTTTATAGCCCTTTTTACTCAACATTATGTTTTTAACATCTATCCAGGCAGATATATGTTGATCTAGTTTATCTATTTTAAAGGCTTGGTACACTCATCTCCCACCCCCAACTCCTATATTCACTTGGCTTGCTCACTTATTTTTTTCTAGTCTTTATTCCAAATGTCAGTATGGATTTCCCTGTCCATCCTTTAAAAAAATTATACACACACTGTTTCCCAGGGCTCCTGTTATCCCTCCCCACCTTTGTTTTTTTCCATAGCTCATATTGCCATCTAAAATTTTATTTATTTCTTTATCATATGTCTCCCATGAACATATAAGCTACATAAAGGCTAGGATTTTTGTGTGTATTATTAGCGGTTATATTTCAAGTTTTCAGAACAGTGCTTGACAGACAACATCCATTTAGTAAATATTTGTTGAATGAACAAATGAATTTTAGTGATATGCCAGTGGATAGACAAGTTATTTTCAATTTTTCCATATTACAAGTAATGCTGTGTTGGCTAGCCTTCTATGTCTCATGTATGAATGTAAGTTTCTAGGCAGTAGTATGTGCACGTTTTCAGTTTTACTTTATTGCTAAATTGCTTTCCACAGTTGGTCACAAATTTACTATTCTATCAGTTGTGAATTTCCCCTTATCTTTCCTGACTATTGGTAATGTTTGAGTTTTAAACTTTTGCTAATCTATTGAGTAAAAACTGATATCCCATTACCAATTTATTTCTTTTTAACACTATTGCTGGTGAGTTTCCTTATGTTCTTTTCTTTTTAAATTTTAATACAGTAACACATGCACATAATGGAAAAGAATATAATACTGAAAAGATTATATAAAAAAACAGTAGTTCTCCACACATTCTATTTTATTCTATTAAAAAAATTTTTTTTAACATTTATTTATTTTTGAGACAGAGAGAGAGAGAGAGAGAGAGAGAGAGAGAGAGAGCATGAACAGGGGAGGGTCAGAGGAAGATGGAGACATAGAATCTGAAACAGGCTCCAGGCTCTGAGCTGTCACCACAGAGCCTGATGCGGGGCTCGAACCCACAGATCGCGAGATCATGATCTGAGCTGAAGTCGGACGCTTAACCAACTGAGCCACCCAGGCGCCCCCGTTCTATTTTATTTTTGAAGCCAAACACATTAAACTCTTCTGTTATTCCAGAAATTAGTATTATAGAACTATTTTGCAATTTCTTGTCTTAGCTTCTTTAAATAGATACATATGTAGTCTTCCCTTTATCCTATACTATCGGTATAAGGATAATTTTCAGTTAAAAATCAATATTTACTCTATGACTATATTCATATTGTTAATGTCACAGCAAACTAGTACATACTATTCTGTCTTGATAAGCTTTTAATTTTCTTAAGGGACATAATTGCATCATTTATCCTGCGTATACCTTTTCTATGTACCTATTCTTACTTTTTTTTCCAATTATTTATCAATTATGTCATATGCCTAATACTAGTTCTCGTCCTCATTGCTCAGATGTATCAGATAATCCATTAATTCCACTTGTATTTTCTTAAGAGACCTCCTTCTGGAGCCCTTCACCCCAATGCTCCAGTCTGGACTAGTTACTTTCTAAGCTCTTGCTATCTGTCATCTAGAACTTCCCTTTGCTATTTCCTATCTTACTATCCTTGTTTCCTGAATCCTGTGTTTTCATCTGTCTTGCTACTTCCTCATTAGTAGCTTCTTGAGAAAGGGTCAGTGGAAGTAAACTCTTTGAGATCTTGGATATCTGAAAAGTGTTTTATTCTATTCCAGTGGTTTTCAACCCTGGTTGAATATTGGAATTATAAGGGAAATTAAAAACAAAAACAAAAGCAAAACTTCTCAAGCCCTGCTTCAGACCAACTAAGTGAGGAGTCTGATGTTAGGATTTAATAGTTTCCCAGGAGATTCTAATGTGATAACAGAGTTGAGAACCAGATTACCTCAAACTTGAAATGAAGTTTTGGTTGGATTTGTTAGGCAGAATTCTAAGATGGCCCTCAAGATTTCCTCTCCCCGATGTACATGACTTGCATAATACCTTTCTGTTGATTATGAGTGATACTAGTACATATAATGGGATATTATTCCCATGAATAAGTTGCTAATCAGTTGACTTTGAGTTAATCAAACAGAGATTATCCTGGTTGAGTCTACCTACTTAGGTGAGTCTTTCAAGCGAAGGAGTTTATTTATATTTTTCAAGAATCCATTTAATGTCATTTTTAGATGGGAATTTGGAGGAAGAGGAATTAAACTTCCATGGTCAATGTGCTATCTGTTTCCATTTCGATGCATTATTCTTCTTGATAAGAATTTGTAAGCAGTTGTCCATGTTATTCTAACTCACCTACCATCATACACATAGGAATCTATTTAGAACTGCATTAAATCTATAGATTAATTTCAGAGAAACTGGTATCTTTATAACACTGAGTCTTCTGTTCTGGAATTATTTGTTTATTCCAGTGTTCTTTGATATATTTTAGTAAATTACCACCGGTTCTTCATATAGAGCTTGTATATTTCCTGTATTCTTATTGATAGATATCTCATCTTTTTTATTGCGTTAGAGAATAGACCTCTACTCAAACCCCCTCACTTCTTTTTTAACTGATTATAGAAAAGATTTGTATATTTATTTTTATCTGATCACCTTGATGAACTGCAAGTTCTAAAAAATACAGTTGACTGTTTTATTTAAATGTGTATAAATGTAATTTGTAAATGTGTATCATGTTTTATAATAAAAATATGAGATGAAAGCTATTATACTAAGCTTGATAAATTTTGTTTTTGTAGGTAGGCTCCACATCCAGTGTGGAGCCCAACGTGGGGGTTTGAATCATGACTGTGAGATCAAAACCTGAGCTGAGATCAAGGTCAATGCTTAACTGACTGAGCCACCCAGGCGCCCCTTGATAAATTTTGTTAATAAATATTTTTTTTTTGTTTTCTTGCAGCAATTCATCTGCGAAATTTTTTTCTGTTTCCTTTTTATGAATATAACTATTATATGTTAGAAATTCCTCTTGATGGAGACATACTCACATACCTTCATTCGAGAAGTATTATATAATCAAATTAATTTGAAAAATGCTGTCTTGAAATACCCAACACCAGCACAGTGCCAGGCACTTAGCAGTAGCTCAGTAAGAACTTCTTGTATGAATGAATGTATTCAGTCTTTCTAACCATCTTCTTTCCTTAAGGCTTTTTCTCTAAACTCAGACAGATGGAAATGTTTTCTAAAAACTCTCGAAGGTGAAATTTTTATAACATCCCTAGAAACCTATGTTAGTGTTTAACAAATCTCAATGTCAGGAAACTTCCTTACCCTAAGGCTATTTTGCTGTAGTTTAAGTCATTTCCTTTTATTCTTCCTTTATAGTGCTGTTAAAGAACAGGTTACCATTCCCTGTGTATAAGAATGTTACATGGAACTAAAATTTAGTTTAAGATGCGCTTTAAATTTTTTTTCTCCCCTCTCCACCATGATTCTATCAAATTAGGAAAATTCTGCCACTCATTAAAAAAAGTGGATTAATTTGTAGCATAATATTAGAAAAACATGTCCAACAATTTTAGGGAAAGGAAATCCTTAAATATGAAGATGTTTATCTCATTCTCCTCAGAGCTCTTTAAACCAATTATTTCTAGGCTTGGCTCATCTTTAAAAGTGCTTGGGGAACTTAATAGATATAAAGATTTTTAGTATCCACTGCAAACATACTGAATTTGAATACCAGATGGGTGGTTCTTGGAAACTTGTCATTAAAAAAACCAATTTTACTTTAGAAACTTTTATGATCCCATCTTTATTTCTAGTGTTATCAAGTTTTCATTTGGGTCATTTTTTATACTTTGTACTAGGCAGTAAGGGATCTCTTTTACAAAGTCGGAGATTTGTATCCTTTGAGTCAAGGGAAATTTTTTCTTTAATTATTTTCCCCCTCTTGTTTTCTTTGTTTTCTCTTCCTGAAATTCCAACAAGTTGGGAATTTGAGCTTCTGGATTATAGCACTATTTTTCTTACCATTTTTCTTATGATAACCATTTCTGACTTTTTATTAACTCTTCTCAAATTCACCTTTTAATGTTCCTATTGAATTTTTATTTTGATGGTTACACTTTGATCATATTTTAATTTCCTGGAGCTATTTTTCTTCTTGTGTGGTGATTTACAGTATGTCCACAAATTCTTTGATGCTCCCATCAGAAAATAGAGCCTAATAACACTACCTGTAAGTATGGGCTGGACCTAGTGACTTGCTTCTAATGAATAGAAAAAAAGTGCAAGCGATAGTGTGTGACTTTTGGATACCAGGTCATAAAGACAGTGTGGCTTTCTTATTGTTGTTTCTCTGCAATACTTGCTCTAGGAGAATCCACTTGCCATGTTATAAGAACACACATAGTATTATGGAAAATTCCATGCAGTGAGAAACTGAGGTTTCCTGCCAACAGCTATGTAGTGAGCCATCTGAAAGAGGATTTTCTAGTCCCTGTCAAGTTCTCAGAAAGTTGCAGTCCCAGCTGACTGCTTGACTGCAATCTCATGAGAGAGCCTGAGCCAGATATCCAGCTAAATTGCTCCCAGATTCTTGACCTACAGAAACTGTGTGAGATAGTAAATGTTTGTTGCAAGTTGCTAAGTTTTGGGGTAAATTGTCATGCAGCAATAGATAAGTAACATATCTTGCCTCTACATGTTCCTTTTTATAGAATCCTGTTCTTGTTTCATAAATGCTTATCATTTGTAATTTCATAGCACATTAATAATTTTTGTTTATCTTAAATTTTCTTTTCCTCACTGCATTGTCTCTTTTCCCTCTAAGTTTTTCTTTAAATTCCAGTTGGCTAACATAGAGTATAATATTAGTTTCAGGTATAGAATTTAGTGATTCAACACTTACATACATCACTCAGTGCTCATCATGACATGTGCTCTCCTTAGTCCTCATTATCTATTTCACCCATCTCCCCCCCCCCACCTCCCATCACCTCGTCTCTGGTAACCATCAGTTTGTTCTCTATAATGAAGAGTCTGTTTCTTGTTTTGTCTCTCTCTCTCTCTTTTTTCCCTTTGCTCATTTGTTTTGTTTCTTAAATTCCACATATCAGTGAAATCATAGTATTTGTCTTTTTATGACTTATTTTGCTTGCATAATACTCTCCAGTTCCATCAACATTGTTGCAAATGGCAAGATTTCATTTTTTTATGGCTGAATAATATTCCTTGTGTGTCTGTGCATACACACATATATATGTATATATATGTATGTGTATATATATATATATATGTATATATATATATCTGGCATATATCTGGCATATATCTGGCATATATCTATATCTATATCTATATCTATATCTATATCTATATCTATATCTATATCTACCACCTCTTCTTTATCCATTCATCAACTAATGGACATTTGGGCTCTCTCCATAATGTTGCTATAAACATCAGGATACATGTATCTCTTTGATTTAGTATTTTTGTATTCTTCGGGTAAATATCTAAGAGTGCAATTGCTGGATCACAGGGTAGTTCTATTTTTAGATGTTTGAGGAAACTCCATACTGCTTTCCAGAGTGGCTGTACCAGTTTGCATTACCACCAGCAGTGTAAGTGGGTTCCCCTTTCTCCGCATCCTTACCAACACCTGTTGTTTCCTATGTTGTTAATTTTAGCAATTCTGACAGGTGTGAGGTGGCAGCTCATTGTGGTTTTGATTTGTATGTCCCTGATGATGAGTGATGCTGAGCATCTTTTCATGTATCTGTTGGCCATCTGGATGCCTTCTTTGGAAAAATGTCTATTTATGTCTTCTGCCCATTTCTTAACTGGATTATCCATCTTTGGGGTATTGAGTTTTATGAGTTCTTCAAATATTTTGGTTACCAACCTTTCATCAGATATGTCATTTGCAAATATCCTCTCCTGTTACAAAGGTTGCCTTCAGTTTTTTTTTAAGTGTATTTTGTTATTTATTTATTTAGAGAGAGCACGACCAGGGAAGGGGCAGAGAGAGAGAAGAGAGAATCCCAAGCAGGCTCCATGCTGTCAGCACAGAGCCTGAAGCAGGACTTGAACTCACAAACTGTGAGATCATGACTTGAGCCAAAATCAAGAGTTGGACGCTTAACCGAGCCACACAGGCATCCTTTAGTTTTCTAATTGTTCCCTTTGCTGTGCAGAAACTTTTTATTTTGATGAAGTCCCAATAGTTTATTTTCCCTTTTGTTTCCTTTGCTTCAGGAGACATATCCAGTAAGATGTTGCTACTGCCACTGTCAAAGAGGTTACTGCCTGTGTTCTCCTCTAGGATTTTAATGGTTTCCTGTCTCACATTTAAGTCCTTAATCCATTTTGAATTGATTTTTGTATGATGTAAGAAAGTGGTCCATTTTCATTCTTTTGCATGTTGCTGTCCAGTTTTCCCAACACCATTTGTTGAAGAGACTCTTTTCCACTGGATATTCTTTCCTGCTTTGACAAAGATTAATTGCCCATATAGTTGTGGATTAATTTCTGGTTTTCCTGTTCTGTTCTATTGATCTATGTGTCTATTTTTGTGTCAGTACCATACTGTCTTGATCACACCTGTTTTGTTGTTGTTGTTTAAAATTTTTTTTTAAATATTTATTATTGAGAGACAGAGAGAGACAGA
Organism: Panthera leo; assembly: GCF_018350215.1. Lineage (NCBI taxonomy): Eukaryota > Metazoa > Chordata > Mammalia > Carnivora > Felidae > Panthera > Panthera leo. The sequence continues at coordinate 87,603,537 of NC_056687.1, forward strand.
GCGTAAGCAGGGGAGGGGCAGAGGGAGAAGGAGACACAGAATCTGAAGCAGGCTCCAGGCTCTGAGCTGTCAGCACAGAGCCCAACACAGGGCTCAAACTCACGAACCGCGAGATTATGACCTGAGTCGAAGTCGGAAGCTTAACCGACTGAGCCAGCCAGGCGCCCTGATCACTACACCTTTGTAATATAACTTGAAGTCTAGAATTGTGATGCCTCCAGTTTGCTTCTCTTTTTCAGGATTGCTTTGGCTATTCAGGGTCTTTTGTGTGTGGTTCCATGTAAATTTTAGGATAATTTGTTCTAGCTCTGTGAAAAATGCTGGTGATATTTTAAAAAAATGTTTATTTTTGAGAGAGAGAAACAGAGCATGAACAGGGGAGGGGCGGAGAGAGAGGGAGTCACAGAATCCAAGGCAGGCTCCAGGCTCTGAGCTGTTAGCACAGATCAGCACGGAGCCCGATGCGGGGCTCAAACCCATGAACCGTGAAATTATGACCTGAGCTGAGGTTGGATACTAATGGACTGAGCCACTCAGGCACCCCTTCTGGTGGTATTTTGATAGGGATTGCATTAAATGTGTAGTTTGCTTTGGGTAATATAGATATGTTAACAATATTTGTTCTTCCAACCCATGAGTATGTAATGTCTTTTCATTTGTTTACATCATCTTCAATTTCTTTCATCAGTGTTTTATACTTTTCAGAGCACAGATTTTTTACCTCTTTGGCTAGGTTTATTCCTAGATATCTTATGGTTGTTCATGCAGTTGTTAATGGGGTTAATTCCTTGATTTCTCTTTCTGCTGATTCATTATTGGTGTATAGAAAACTGCATTGTATCTACTTCCTTTGAGTTTCTTTTTTTGGAGTCAGGATAGTTGACAAAAAGCCAAAAAAAAAAAAAAAATGGAAGGGGATACAGATTCTGGGAGTCAAGTGCGAGGAGAGGAGACAAATGGCAAATGTCTGTTATAGGATTCAAGAAAAGTAAAGTTGGAAGAAAAAATTGAATATCCTATAAGAGAAAAAGATCTATGAATATATTCTAGAAGTTTTTGTTTGTTTCACTCATGATTTTGTTAACTATCACCACACTGAAATTCCATAATCCACGCTATCTCTGGCAAAGATTTTTATTGTAGCATAAGTTAGAAGTACTCATGGTGATTTTGCACTGTTTTACTAAAGCCATATGATGGATAAGCCAAGAAGCTATATGGTTATGGTAAGATAACCCACATATTGTTTGCATATTAGATTGAGTGTTGACTTAGTATGACAGTGGTTTCCAGACAAAGCTAAAGGTCTATGGAATCATTGGAGATCCCATCACCTATTGTCTATGACTTTGAGTAAGTTTCCCACATTTTAAGAGCCTCTTTTATAAAATGGGAATATTAATAGTATCTACCCTAGGGGGATAAAGATTTAATGAAATAAGATCCTTAGAATAGTGCCTGGTGAAGTGTTCTGTGCCTATTTTCCTCTTCTTCTGTTTCCCCTCCTCTCTCTTTCTTCTCCTTATTCTCATTCTTCTTGTCCTTTTCTGCTTATCCTCCTTGACCTCATATTTCTCTTTAGTATTAATATTATATAACAATGTATTATCATGAACCTTGAGACTGTCTTGGAGGCACTTCTGGCTTATTGGCCACTTTCACAAGTCTTATCCATATGTTACCACATCACATTATAAAATATTGGTATCTACATTTGTAAGTTATTATCAGACCTCTGACACAGAAGGTTGATTTCCTGTAACACACCTAAATCTCTCAACAAAGTTTTACAGAAGACCTCTTTGTGAAAGAAACTGTCCTGGATAGTGGCTATATAAAAACACTACTCAGAGTCTAGTGGAAGAGACAGTCAAATATAACACAGAACTCTCCACGATTATAGGCATTCTCAGAATTCTGTGGGAACAGGGAAGAAGGAGCTCTGCTTTACTTATGATGGTTGTTAAAGCTGATCTGAAAGAGATAATAGTGCAGTGTGTATGGGGGGCATTGGACTAATTCCAGATACAGAACATGATATGCAAAGCTACAGAGGTACAACTCTCATACTGTGATTGGAAGCTAACAAGTAACTGAATGTGAAATCTGAACCTACTATGTATCAGTTATATAGTAGCACAGAGTATTCAAAGAGAAAACATAGTTCTTGCCTATACAAGAGCAACAAATTAAGTCCTCATGTGCTGTTTAAGGATTATAAAATCAGCATGAAGTACTCACATTGCACTTTGTAAAAGTTAAAGGGTTTGTTAAATAATTTGGTAATGTTTGTTGAATGAAGGAATACATAAATGGTAAATATCAAAGAGTTCAGGGGGTTCCTGGGTGGCTCAGTTGGTTAAGCCTCCAACTCTTGATTTTTGCTCAGGTCATGATCTCATAGTCGTGTGATTGAGTCCTGGGTGGGGTTCCATGCTGAATGTGGAACCTGCTTGGGATCCTCTCTCCCATTCTCTCTGCCCCCCCCCCCCCCCCACCGGCTCATGCCCTATCTCTCACTCTCAAAATAAATAAATAAACATTTAAAAAATAAGAATGTTCAGGAGTCATATAGAAGTTTTATTTTTCTGTCTCAAATATCATTTCTCTATTCAATCCAGTGCCTCAATATTTATGATACTCAAATGTTTGCCTTTATTTGGCCCTCCTAATTATTTGCTGCCACCTAGTGTAATAAAATTGATGTAATTTTTCCCAGTTTCATTGAAAAATAACTGATATGCATTATTGTATAAGTTTAAGGCATATAGCAAAATGGTTTGATTTATATATATTGTGAAATGATTATAGTTGGTTCAGCTAACATCAATTTTCCCATATAGATGCAATAAAAAGAAAACAAAGAAGGAAAAAAGAAAAAAAAATCTCCTTTTGGTAAGAGCTCTTAGGATTTACTTTCTTAACAACTTTTCTATATATCCTGCATCAGTGTCAGCTATAGTCATCATGTAGTACATTACATCCATAGTACTTAAATGTAATTTACATTTTGTACCTCTTGACCACCTTCCTTCATTCACCTCTCCCTCAGCCTGCCTTGAGGAACCACAAGTCTGATCTTTTTTCTGTGAATATTTTTTAGATTGCATGCATAAGTGAGATTATCAGCTGTCTTTCTCTGTCTGATTTATTTCACTTTGAATGATGCCTTCAAATTCCATCTATGTTGTCCCCGGTAGTAGGATTTCCTCATTATTTTTTATGGCTGAGTATTATTCCAGTGTGTGTGTGTGTACCATTTCTTCATTCATCTGTTAATGGACACTTAGGTTGTTTCCAGGTCTTGGATTATAAATAATGCTGCTATGAACCTGAGGATGCAGATGTCTTTTTGAGTTAGTGTTTTTGTTTCCTTAGGATGTATTCTCTGAAGTGTAACTGCTGGATCATAAGGTAGTTTTAGTTTTAATTTTTTGAGTATCCTCCATACTGTTTTCCATAGTTGCTGCACCAATTTATAATCCCACCAACAGTGCACAAGGGTTCCCTTTTCTCCACATCCACGTCAGCGTTTGTTATCTCTTGTCTTTTTGATGATGACCCTTCTAACAGGTGTCAGGTGATATCTTATTGTGGTTTTAATTTGCATTTCTCTAATGACTAGTATGTTAAACATCTTTTCACGTACCTGTTGTCCTTTTGCATATATTCTTTGTAATGTTGTTCTTAATTAACCTGTTGCTCTGTTGGTTTTTGAGGAGTACTTCCCTTCATAATTCATTTTAAAATTTAAGCCATAATTAAAATTTGAAAAAAAAAGTGTGAAAGTATCATAAATGATGGCGCTCCTTTTTTCTTATTTATTTATTTATAACTTGTTTTATTTTTTATTTTTTTAAATTTACATCCAAATTAGTTAGCATATAGTGCAACAATGATTTCAGGAGTAGATTGTTAGTGCCCCTTACCCATTTAGCCCACCCCCCCCCCCCCACAACCCCTCCTGTAACCCTCAGTTTATTCTCCATATTTATGAGTCTCTTCTGTTTTGTCCTCTTTCCTGTTTTTATATTATTTTGGTTTCCCTTCCCTTACGTTCATCTGTTTTATCTCTTAAAGTCCTCATATGAGTCAAGTCATATGACTTTTGTCTTTCTCTGACTAATTTCACTTAGCATAATACCCTCCAGTTCCATCCACGTTGTTGCAAATGGCAAGATTTCATTCTTTTTGATTGCCGAGTAATACTCCATTGTCTACCACATCTTCTTTAGGCATTCATCCATTGATGGACATTTGGGCTCTTTCCATACTTTGGCTATTGTTGATAGTGCTGCTATAAACATGCGGGTGCATGTGTCCCTTTGAAACAGCACACCTGTTTCCCTTGGATAAGTGCCTAGTAGTGCAATTGCTGGGTCATAGGGTAGTTCTATTTTTAGTTTTTTTGAGGAACCTCAATACTGTTTTCCAGAGTGGCTGCACCACCTTGTATTCCCAGATGGTGGTCTTTAATAGTGTATAATGATGATTTTTCAGATTAGAGTCTATGTATTAAAGCTAAATCAGTGAAAGAATCTGATATAAAATTCAAGGGATGGTGGGTACAAAAAAAGATAATTAACGTAGTTTTAAAAATTAAGAACACTCTAAAGTAATGTAATGGAATTTAGTTGCAATTTGGAATACCCTCTGTCCTGTGTTTCTGTCTCCTTGGTTCTGTACTCTATCTGCCCCAAGTTTGTTAATATTTTCCTGATGACAATTTTTAATGTTTTAAGATGAGGTAAGTCATATCATTTTTTGATAATTCAAAATATCCTAAGTAAATTAAGTTCAGAAAATACTATTTAATTTATTCGCTGGCTTTAGTGGTCATATAGGTATGGTTACGTCATTTTCTATTTCTCCCTCCATCCCCTCTCCTTTCTTTTGTATTCTGTGCAAAGGAAAATACTGTTTTGTTTTTTATTTCAGTTCTAGAAAACCTGTGGCCCTGAAGGAAATGTTGGCTGGGTAGGTCTGCCATGACATCATTACTAGACTTTTAAGGCAAGTGTAAAATTAAGTTGTTTTTGAAGCCAGCACTTGCTGTGATGGAAGAGACTCCGGAAGGAGGACTTCCTGCCCTTCCAGGCTTAGGGCCCCTCACAGTTTCCTCTGAGAGGTACCAAATTAGAATGGGAATGCTTTATTAGAATATTTCATCTTCCTTCTTTTCCCCACTTCTCTCTTGAGTTATACCATTAACATGATGAATTCCTACATGGGAAAAACTAAGTTGGTACCAGGAGACCTTGAATTCTAATCCTGGCTCCTGTTACGAGTGGTGGTACGACACTAGTTAAGACAGATAGGCCACCCTGGGCCCCACTTTCCTTTTTTTTAGAAGTTCAAGCAATTAATTTAGAAAAAAATTTTTTGGGTCCTTTCCATTTCCAAGATGCAGTGATTTTTCTTACCATTTATTGAACTTGATATATTCTCCAGATTTGAAAGGAATGCAAACCTTGGCTAGAAAACAATTCCTGAAGAGGGAGGGTTGAGCAGTGGAAGAGCTGTTGGAGAAATAAGGAAGGTTAATTGGTTGCCATTCTCCTCTTAGGTCCATCTGCTAAGAGGCAGCAGAAGAGCTTCAGACATCCTCCCACGATTCAAAAAGCTGGTTATATTAAGTCTGAACATGTGTTTCTGTTAGTAAAGGATACAATCTCCAGTGTCAGGAAAGATGTGAGTCTACACTATGCAGTTTATCACAGAGAGCCTCGTGCTCCGGTAAGATAAAATGAACTGGAAGGCACAGGACAGTCCTGGAGTCAAGTTGAAACATTCAGAACACCACAGGGGATGCTGAATATCCTGACTCCTCACTGATAAGCTGTAGGCTGTAACCATCTACTTGCATTACTTGTGGAAACTGGAGCTCTTTTTTATGAAATAATTACTGATTTTCTGGAGTGGTTTATGAAAATTGGTCTTATTATCGGCTCATAAATAGGATATTAGACTTAATGAACACATTCTTCAGATTATCTGAGAATAGAAAGAATTTCACCTTTAAAAGTGAGGCAATTTTGCTTCATTTGGAGATAGCAGCACGGAACCACTTGACCTTATAAAGAAAATAAAGAGTTATGTGTCAGATTGAGAGTCTATCACGGTTAAGAACTTTTCCCAGGAGTTGTATTATGGGAAAGAAGATTCAAGCACTTCACTCTTTCTTTTCCATTTTTTTTTTTCTTTTTGGATCCTATTATCTATCCAAAAACATTTACTTAGTTCCCTATTATTTCAAAGGTCCCCTTTTAAAAACATAAAAAAAATAATGAGATGCTCATCTCATAGCAATGACATTTTTGTATCTAGTAATTAGATGACACAATATGTAAAAACCTGCTATGAATTTAGACCACTTTTAATGGAATTTGATTCATTATGCATACCAATTCTATGCATTTGAAAGAGTGCATATATTATCTGATGATACTCTTCAGACTATAGATAATGTTAAGTGAGCAAAAAGATTGGGTAATCTCTTGTATTGTCTCCAAGGGCCAAAGATAGGAACCAGTCTACTTCTCTGGAATAATGGAACTCAACCAGGTTGGGGAAGGGAAGCTCTGCGATGCAAGTTGGTTAAGCTTTTGCTTCTGTAGTTAGTGTTATGAAAACAGAGTGTATTGAAAGTATGTATGTTCTTGTCCCTCAGACATTCCCCTGCCTTGAGATTTGTGCACTGCTTTGCCATCTTCCTCACCGTCCTTCAATACTTCCTTAGGAGCTGAGAGGTTCCTGCAGTCAGTGGTTTCATGCACAGGGAACATTTAATAAGACAAAACCAAACAAAAACACATAATGCTAGGGGAAATGAGAAAATGGTATGATTAAGAATATTAAAAAAACAAAAACCCACACCATAGAGGCACCTGGGTGGCTTGGTTGGTTAATCGTCCGATTCTTGGTTTCGGCTCAGGTCATGATCTCACAGTTCATGAGTTTGAGCCCCGCATTGGGCCCTGCACTGGTGGTACCCATCTGTCTCCACAGGACTGCCTGGGTGCCCTTAAAACATGGCAGATGGATTTTCCAGAGTGAGTGATTTAAGAGAGAAGGCAAGAGCATATTGCTTTTAATGATTTAGTCTTGGAAATGACATACTATTATTTTTATGGTATTCTGTTGGTGACATAGACCAACCCTATTACATTGTGGGATGAAACTACCCAAGAATGTGAGTATCAGGAGATGGGGATCATTGGAGATACCTTGGTGGATGGTGCCACAATGATCAAATTAGGGATTCAGTGTTATTAATTTAAGAAACAAAGAAGTTTTGGGGCGCCTGGGTGGCTTGGTCGGTTGAGCATCCGACTTCAGCTCAGGTCATGATCTCACGGTCCGTGAGTTCAAGCCCCGCGTCAGGCTCTGTGCTGACAGCTCAGAGCCTGAAGCCTGTTTCAGATTCTGTGTCTCCCTCTCTCTCTGCCCCTCCCCTGTTCATGCTCTGTCTCTCTCTGTCTCAAAAATAAATAAACATTAAAAAAAAAAAAAAGAAACAAAGAAGTTTTGTGGGAAAAGTTTGTTCCTGACCACCCCCAGACTGAGATATAGAAGAAATTTATTTCATGGAACTACATAAAGGGGACATTATATGAAATTATAAAAGATGATCTCAACAATCTAAAAGAGCTCTAGTATGAGTTACATATCAATGTTTTTTACGTTACTTCTTACTGGGAACTGAATGATTGTGTCCTCCCAAAATTCATGTGTTGAAATTCTAACCCCCAATGTGATGATATTAGGAAATGGGTCCTTGAAGAGGTAATTAAGTTTAGATGAGATCATAGGAGTGGGTTCCTCATGATGGGAACTGTGCCCTCATAAGAAGAGTCCGGAGAACTCCCCGCCTCTGAGCCGAGCCAAGGGAGGATACAGAAAGAAGATGGCCATCTGCCAACTGGGAAAAGGGCTCTCACCACACACGGAATCTGCTGACACCTGGATCTTGGATTTCTCAGCCTCGAGAACTGTGAGAAATACATTTCTGGTTTTTAAGTCACCCAGTCTCTGGTATTCTGTTATAGCAACCTGAACTAAGTCACTCTTTAGTGTAAACTAATGGCATAAAAACAAAGTAACACTAAGTGAAAGCAGTGATATGAGAAATCTATACAATCAGTCAAGACCCAAAGCATTCAAGAGTGTAATACAAAGATAATTTTTAGGAAAACTAAAGTGATGCTTCTCAAATTGGGGTAATTTTATTCTTAAAAGTATACATATCAGTGTTCTGGGGATACATAAAACCAAAGAATTAACATGTCCCATCTTTCTGAAGCATTAAATTTATATAAATATTATAGAGAAAAAACTGTGAATATTTTTTATTAAACATTTTGTCACATAAATCTACAAGAACAATCAGCAGTTACCTTGTTATGGTTTGTGTGTGTTTGTGTTGTGTATTTTACCAATTTTGTTTTACATGTGTTCGATTTTTGCACATTTTAATATTTTTATATACCAGGAATTACTGGGAAATTTGAACTTTGTATCACTGAAGAAATCTGGTTTATTTTGCCCTTCCCTCCTCCCAGCTGGGTGCATTATGGCTGTGAGTCCACTTCCTCCCTGTTATCTACCTCTGCCCCTTCCGCTTTGTAGTGCTTAGAACTGGACCATGTGATTTCTCAGTCAGCCTGTGGAAGTCCACACATTAAGTATTTTGAAGAACAAGATGGCCTCTTTTCAAACCCCTACATACATTTGTGTATTTATTTATTTATTTATTTATTTATGATTTTAATTATAGAAAATAATTTTCTTACAAATCAGCCCAACTTCCTAACACAATTTCCCATAACCAAATGTAACCCTTAATATTACTTGCTGTGGCAGTGAGTTAGTTCCCTTGTAATAAAAATATACCTGAAATTCTGCTTTATTTATTTATTTATCAAAACCAATTTTTTTTAATGTTTTTATTTTATTTTTGAGAGAGAGAGAGAGAGAGAGAGAGAGGCAGTGAGAGCAGGGGAGGGGCAGAGAGAGATAGAGACAGAAACTGAAGCAGGCTCCAGGCTCTGAGCTGTCAGTGCAGAGCCCAACATGGGGCTTGAACTCACAGACTGCAAGATCATGACCTGAGCTGAAGTCGGATGCCCAACCAACCGAGCCACCCAGGCACCCCTGAAATTCTGCTTTAAAATGACTGCAATGCCTCTCTTCATCTTCTTAAAAATGTAATATTTAAAATTGTATTTTCAATTAGGGCCACACATTGCTGGCGGCAAATGAAAAATTTGATGATTAAGCTTAAAACCTATGAATATGTGAACTGTTCATACTCAAATAGAGAAAATAATGGAAATGATCAAAGCTTGTGAGCAAGTGGCATTTTCGTTAAAGACTCCCTTGTTGGCAGGAAAAAAAAGAGTTAGCCTTACTCCAGTGATAGGTTGTGAGTCAGCAACAGTAAGAAGCAGCAGTTAATCAAAAAAGGTAGAATACACTCAGATGCTAGGTTTTGTGTGATAGAAAATTACTCTTAGGGACTGAACAGTACAACAGCCCAAAGCTAGTCACACAGGCTTATCTACCTGCAAGTGTATCAGGAAATGTGGAGGAGCCCAAGTTTATTTGGTGAGTAGTATATGTCTCTGCCATAGATGCATCTCTAAGCATGAGTCTTACTATTACAGAGATACAAAATAGCTTGAACCTTAGTATGACTTATAGGGGTAAATTCTGAGTACATACCACCACCCATTTTTCAGTGACTTTTAAAAACTGAAGAAAGAAAATAATTAAAGAAGGTAAACAAAAACAAAATTTAAAATAAATTTCAGAATTATTGTGGGCAATGAAGCTATTGAGTAGGAGAAAATTTGGTGAAGATTTGGCATTATAGATTTGGTGAAAATGTTTGGCCCCCCAAATTGGTATTCGAGCTGAAATAATGGAACTATCCCATCAAAAAACACATTCTGGGGGCACCTGGGTGGCTCAGTCGGCTAAGCGTCCAACTTCAGCTCAGGTCACGATCTCACAGTTCGTGGGTTCGAGCCCCGCGTCGGGCTCTGTGCTGACAGCTCAGAGCCTGGAGCCTGTTTCAGATTCTGTGTCTCCCTCTCTCTCTGACCCTCCCCCGTTCATGCTCTATCTCTCTCTGTCTCAAAAATAAATAAACGTTAAAAAAAAATTAAAAAAAAACCACATTCTGACATGCTCAAAACATGTACTCAAACAAATATAACGATATGTTGAAGACAAATTATTGATCTAGCTTTTCATTTGTTTTTCTTTACTATTGTTGACAATGAGAATATTTGTGGAGTCATCTTTATTTGCCAAGGGCAAACAAAAATATTTTCGACAAGATATGTGAATTTTAAGTGAACAGAGTAGCAACTGAAAAAAATGAATAAATGGGCATCACATATAAAGCTGCAGGAGTGCTTATCTCCTGAATTTATTAACTAATCCTGCATCATTTGCTAAGAACATTTCATCTGAAAAAAATTTGCCTCTTTACTTAGCATGTTTAACAGAATGGTAAAAATAACAGGCTGTGAACTTTCCAAAATAAAAAACAATAGCATTGCTTCAATGAAAAACGATTTTTGAGGGTATGTGAAGGAAGTTGATCTTGAGGATCATGAACCATTGGAGACTTTTAAATTTACACGTGATAAAAATTATAGATTTAAGGATAAATCTCACTTTCTTCATTAAAACCGTCTTTTGACAAGTAATCCCAAGATTGTAAAGGATACTGACCCTGGATTAAGGAGCCTATCAGTCTTTCCTATGTCACTAGTGATGTGTTCCCGTAGAATGCCTGAATGACATTAGCCTGAATTTCTGCTTGCACCTTATTATATTTGTGACTACATTTTGAGTGTCTCCCCTTAATGATTTCCCTTCTTATCTTGTGATGGAGTAGAAACAAACAAACATCTTTTCAGTCTCTATTCATATATTTGTGGGATTCTGGGGTCTCCAAAATATTGTCACCTCAGGAGAGAAGAGAAAATTGACAAGAAATTAAAAATGTGTTTGGTAGGAGTTTGCTTCAATCCAATTTTATAAAATCAATGCATTCACTGCTATAGCATTTTGTCCATTTACCACAAGACACGCCTTTACTCACTTCTTCCCCCACCCCCAGCAAGTAATTTAAAACATTGTTTCTATACACAAACATACATGTTTTGAAGTAGGATGCAAGAGTTCTACCAGGATCTAGAGGTTCTACTAGTTTTTATCCTCGTAGTCTGCAATCAGGCGATTAAGACTGTCAGATCTGCATTGTTCTTTAATTTTTATTTTTGAGAGAGAGAAAGAGAGATAGCATGAGTGGCAGAGGGGTAGAGAGAGATGGAGACAGAATCTGAAGCAGGCTCCAGGCTCCGAGCTGTCAGTACAGAGCCCAGTGTGGGGTTTGAACTCACAATCTGTGAGTCATGACCTGAGCTGAAGTTGGACGCTTAACCAACTGAGCCACCCAGGTTCCCCAAGATCTGCAGTGTTTTTTTTGAAGGTTTTCCTGCCTAGTCCTGCTTCATTCCCTTTAAATTTTGCAGACATCAACCTCTACTAAACCTCTTGCCTTCCTAATATTGCCTTGGTGTCTGTCTACTCAGGCACCTGAAGTAATGTAGTAAGGCACCAGCTGTGAAGCCTGCGGATTGGATCATTCATCAATTGGCTGGCAATAGCAGCCCCATTCCAGGTGGTATACAAGGCAAAGATAGTTTATGTACAAGATGGCAGCCAAATTGCTAAAACTTCCACCAGTGGTGATTTAGGAAAATGTTCTGGTGGAGGAGAGCATCTTCGATGGTGCAATTATTCAGGTTTTTGGAAAGTTGCCAGGTAGTGGGTGGACAATGCATACAAAGATATGAAACTGGTTGGCTGTTATTAAGTTGCGCTGATGCCCCAACAACAGAGGGATAATGGAATGTTGAGGGCATTTAACAAAGAATTGAAAACTAAGTGTGAAGGTCATAGGACCTCCTTGGTAACTCCTACAGTCCATTGTTTCCTAAATTAACAGAGCAGAGATTATAAAAACCATACTTGGGACTTAAAAGTTTGAATCACCAAGCTACAAAGATGAATTGACCACTCAGCTAAGGTAGGACTGCTGTGCTAAGGTTGGGGCTGTTGTTGGGAAGCTTGGGTCCCTGACGATTTGTGTGGATAACCTCAACGACTTTGAATCCCCAGACTCCTCTCAACCCTCAGAGCTAGCACATTTGGCCCTCTCTATTAAAAGCTAGTACACAGGGCACCTGGCTGGCTCAACTGGTAGAGCACAGGACTCTTGATCTCAGGGTTGTGAGTTGAGCCCCACATTGGGTGTAGAGATTACTTAAAAATAAAATCTTAAAAAAAAAGTTAGCACTCCAATCTCTTATTCCCCATAGCCTCTCCTCTGCAAGGCAAAAGTTTCCCTCAAGATCTGCCCTTGTTTACTCTCCTGGCTTTCAGGCCAGTAACCAAGATTAAATCACAGTATAGCCAGTCCAATGACATACTAGACATGATGTGGGAAGAAAGAGATCATACCACAAAGGAACTGCAGGAATTAGTCAACATGTACTCTCAGGACCCAGGAAAATTTCTTGATCAAAATGGCTAAAATTTACGGGTCACCTGGGTGGCTCAGTCAGTTAAGCGTCTGATTCTTGATCTCAGCTCCTGTCTTGATCTCAGGGTCATGACTTCAAGCTCTGCACTGGGCTTCCCGTTGGGCTCGAAGCCTACTCAAAAAAAAAAAAAAAAAAAAAAAGGCTAAAATTTAAAACTAGATAAGGAAGATATTGCTAGGGTGACTCCAAGAAGCTTGAAGAAGGCAAGGGCCCATGCTGAATGAAATTGAAATGCCTGAATTCTACAGCTAATGGTGGAGGAAGGGATTAAAGGGCTTAGAGATTAGGCATGCCAAAATGTTTATATTGTATGCTGCTAGAAAAACCAACTGGGAATTACAGTCCAAGACCCAGAGGGTCACCCTATTTAACAAGGCCATCATAAATGTACAGGTGAGAGGAGCATCACTAATAAGGTCAGTGGTGACTCTCCTTTGCAGGCTGTGACAAATGATAAGAGTGGTTGCCACATAGCTTGGCTCATGGTGGCAATGGGAACAATAGGGCCTCAAAGCTGTAGAGCCCTGGGGGTAATGATCATCTGCTGCAAACCAGGGAATTCAAATTATTATAATGTCCAGAGAGGCTGGAATGACAGCTGTCTTGCTCAGTTTGGGCTGCTGTAACAAACACCATATAGTGGTTGGCTTAAACAACAGAAATTTATTTCTCACAGTTCTGGAGGCTAGAAATCAGCAATCAGGGTGCCAGAATGGGTTGTGGTTTCTGGTGAGGGCCCTTTTTCTGGTTTGCATACAGCCTTTTTGTTGTATCCTCACGTGGAAGGGAGAGGAAGAAGCTCTGGTCCCCCTTTCTTCTTAAAAGGACATTAATCCCATCATGGGGATTCATCTAAACCCAATTACCTCCCAAAGTCTCCACCAGATACCATCACTTTGGGTTTTAAGGCTTTCAACATATGGCTTTGGTGGGAGGGGACACAAACATTCAATTCATAGTAACAGGCTTGAGCTACAAAGAATTGTAGAGATGGTTAATACAGCATGGTATCCCTAGGGACAAAATAGATGAGTTGACAATGAGGGTGTTGTTTAATACATGTGATCAAAAGAGAGTGGCAATGGATGAACAGGAGGCTGAGTTATCTTCCACTAAAAAGTAATGATCAAAGGTGACATATAACTCTATTTATATGAAATGTCTACTATAGGCAAATTAATAGAGGTAGAAAGTAGATTAGGGGTTGTCCAGGCTGGTGGAGTGGGGGGTGGTGGAGAATAGTCCCTATTACTCAATGAGTACAGGGTTTCTTTTTAGAGGTTTGAAAATATTTTGGAATTAGATAGTGGTGGTAGTTGTACAACATTGTGAATATGTTAAAAATCACTTAATTGTACACGCAAATGGTTTAAACAATGAATTTTATGCTACTTGGATTTTATCTCAGTGAAAAAAAAGAAAGAGACTCTCTTGTCCAGACATGAGTCAATTTTCAGGTCCAGGATCCACTGACTGAAAAGTGGTCAGATCCTAACAGGAAGGACCCTGAAGTACCACAGGAAGTATATCCTGTGATCATAGTCTGAGTCCTTGCCTAAAGGGATCTATGGCCATTTACTGAGGTGACTGTTCATTGAGGAAAAGGGACTATCCAAACATTTTGAAGACCACTGCACACCATAGGTAGTAAGACCCTTATGACCTAGTTTAATCTTAATTTTTTCCTCCAGGACCCATCTCCAACTATAGTCATACTAGAAGTTATGGCTTCAACATATGAATTTTGTGGGGCCCCATTCAATCCATAACACCTGCTATTATAGTAAGGGCACAGGAGGGCTGGGTAATAAATGGAATCCTGGCCAAAGCCTGGCTTCCTATGGGTCCATTAAACTGCAGACCTACCTTGTGTTCATTTTTATTTTTTTGAATTGGGAACGATATTCTTGGTTATGTCAAGTATGTCATAGTAACATACTGTGTCCTTGGTTTGTGAGGTAAGAACTCTCATACTGGGAAAAGCAAGTGGAAACCTTTTAAATTTCCCACCCTTATGTCCAGCCAGAATAGTAAATTGAAAACAATGTTGCATCCCAGGAAAGACAGAAGAGATTAGTACCTCACTTAAGTATCTAAAGGATGCACATATGATGATCCTGTAGGTCTCCATTTAATCCACCAGTTTGGCCTCTGCAGAAAACAGATTTATCCTGGAAAATAACTACAGACTACCTCAAGCAGTAGTCTGACTTCATAAGTCATGCTGGCTGTAGTATTTTTGCTAGAACAGATGAATATGACCGCATGTACATCATGTGTATCTGTTTATTTGGCGAATAAATTCTTTTTCATCTCAGTGAGGAAAGAGGATCATATATGCTCATATGAAATGTATAACAAAACAACTTCAGGGCTCAGGGCTGTACTAATTCTTCTATTCCCTGTCATAAGGTAGTCAATAGAAATCCAAATCGTCTAGCATCCCACATAACTTCACATTCAGCTGTTGCATCAATGACATTATGCTGATTGACCAGGATAAATAAGAAGTTGCTAGCATGCTGAAGGTATTCATAACACATATACACTCTGAGATCCCTATCATGATTCACATTAATACAAATTTTAGGGATCTAGTTGTCAGGGGCATCCCAAGAAACTTCCACCAAAGTAAAGACATATGGCTTCATCTTACAACCCTCAGTGTGAAGAAGGAGACAATGCCTGACAGGACTGACTGATTTATTTATTTATTTATTTATTTATTTATTTATTTATTTATTTATTTATGAGAGGCAGCACGAGCAGGGGTGGGCAAAGGGAGAGGAAGAGAGAATTTTAAGCAGGCTCCGCACCCAGTGTGGAGCTGGACACAGGGCTTGATCTCATGACTGTGAGATCATGACCTGAGCCAAAATCAAGAGTCAGAGGCTTAACCAACTGAGCCACCCAGGCACCCCTTGAAAATACTGTTCTATCCAGGGAAAGAATATGCACAGGCTCATGAGCAATGGTGAATGGGCTGGCACACTGGTCTGGAAAGAAAAAAAAAACACTGGAAGATCAGAGAAAAGAAAGTTAGGAGTAGAGAGATGTGGATGGATGTAATGAGAATAGTTATGAAGTGTGAAAATTTCTGAACCACACCCACAAGAAAGCATTCACTTTAGAAGAAGCCCTGAATATAGTTGGGTGTGCTGGCCAACTTTTCTCATCAGCCATTTGAAACTGAATGATGACACAAATGAAATTGTCATGGTGGCAGAGAGATGGAATCTCTCTTATGGGCCTGATAGCTCTGCTTACCAAAGCTGCTAGATATTATTGCCTTCGAATATCCAAACTGCCAAGCAACAGAGAACAATCCATGCTGAGCTCCTGATATCATTCTATTCCTTGATGGGCCAATCAACCAATTGGTGGCAAGTTGACTATATGGGGCTTCTTTCATTCTAGAAGGTCCTCATGAGAATAGACACTTAATGTTCAAATGCAATATTCTGTAAGATTGAAGCATCGTCTTGCCTGATGCTGAATGTACATATGATTTAGAGGCCCTCCATTGGACACTGTGTTCCCAATAAGAAGTATACATGGGCCCAGGAACTGAGGACCAAGGGATTGAGATAGGACTAAGCCTCACTTATCAATATTCATAATGATCCATTGGAGGAAATAGCACTTCCTATCCCTGCAACTGTGGGATAGAGGTCCTGATCCCTAAAGGGGCGCACTCTCCAGAAGACACAGCTATAATCTCACTGAACTGCAAGATATGGATATTTCCTATGCAATTTAGACATTTTCTACCTAGGAATCCGCAGGTGGAAGAGAAGTATTCATCTTCGCAGGGGTAATTATCTCTGATCAGTAGGATACTGTTATATCATGGGGAACAATGTGGGAAGAACAATGTGGAACTCAAGTGATCCATTTGGGTACTTCTTGCTTCTCTCTTGCCAAGTTGGATCTGTGACTGGAGAAGTACAACAACCATAGCCTGAAAGCGAATGGTTGCCTGGGGCTCAGACCCCTCAGTAATGAAGGTGGTAGATCACACAATGGTAAGCCATGGAGACCTGCAGGGATGACAGCTGAGGGTGAGAGGGAATGGAGGAGGTTAGAGGGTGAGTGCCCATCACAGTCTAACGATCATTTCTAAGAATGGGGCTATAGTTTTTCCCACTAACCTCCTTCTACTAATTTTCTCCCTTAGCAGGAGAGGAGAGGCTGCTGCCTAAATGAGTGTGAAACAATGGATCTATTTGGTGCAAGGGATGGACTGTGGCAGCCTTGAGGTGTGCCACTTAGATCTCCCTTTAAGAAAGAAGCTGCCATTCACCTGTGAGGTGTGCAGTTAGCCGACAGCCTCCACTGTAGCACCTTCAGAATCTCTTGCAGCATTTGAGACAAAGCTGCACTCTTCAGCCTATGACTAGGTACATGGAGATATTGAGGTCTGGTTTTTTTTTCCCTGCCTACTTCTGTTGGGCAATCTCTGCCTTCAAGTTTCTCATTGGATTGGATGAGACTTATTAGATCTGTATCTTGTGTAGTTGTTCCACAGTTCTTGGACATTCTGTTCTGGTTTTTTTTTTCCCCTCAGTCTCTTTTCTCTTTGCATTTTAGTTTTGGAGGTTTCAGTTGAGATATCCTCAAGCTTAGACGTTCTTTTCTTTGGTATGTCCAGTTTACTAATAAACACAAAAAGGAATTCTTCTTTTCTGTTATGGAGTTTTTGATCTTTAGCATTTCTTTTTGGTTCTTTCTTAGAATTTCCATCTCTCTGCTTATATTGCCTGTGTGTTATTGCATTCTTGCACGTTATCTACTTCATCCATTAGAGCCCTTAGCATACTCATCATAGTTGTTTTAAATTCCCAGTCTGACAATTCCAACATCCTGCCATATCTGAGTCTGGTTCTGATGCCTGCTCTTTCTCTTCAAATTGTGTTTTTTTTGCTTTTTAGTATGCCTTGTAATTTTTTCCTTTGATATCTGGACGTGATATACTGGGCAGAAGGAACTTCTATAAATAGGCCTTTAGTAATGTGGTGGTAGGTGTGGGTGGGGAGGGGGAGTTTTACAGTCCTATGAGTAGGTCTTAGTCTTTGAGCCTGTGCCTCTGGGCTGTGAACTTCACACATACTTCTTAGTCACCCCCACTTCCTTCTATTCTTTAGGGGGGACAAATTGGCTAGAGTGGGCTGCAGTTGGGTAATTCTCTTCTCCCAGGCCAGTTAGGCTTTCTTAAGACCCTAGCAGGTTAGTCTCTACTTAAATAGTTTCTCCTGAGGGCAGATCTTGTCAAGAAGAACATGATGCTCTTGCACATTCCAAAAGATTTCTTTTTTCCTTCCCACTGCCGGAAGTGCATGGGGACTTTTCTCTGACATTCACTTTGAGAAACTGGTGGAACTCTAGGAGCTAAAACTTACAAAAGTGTGCCTCTCTGCCCCACCCTGTGATGAGGTCTTCCTGGAGATTTTAACTCTCAGAATGGTCTATACTGAACTTCCAGTAATTGTCAATTACAGTGTCACTTTGCCTACTCCAGCCACTCGTTCCCAAGGAGGTTTCTGATTACGGGTTTTTGGTCCACTAAATTGTGATTCTCTATATTCCCTTGTTGGTCTCTCCACTTTAGGGACAGTGATTTACCCTTGACCTCATTTATCTTCAACTCTCTGAGGAGAGTTGTTGATTTTTCAGTTTATTCAGTTTTTGACTTGTTAGTATGAAGTGGTGACTTCTAAGCTTCTTACGTCCCGGACTGGAAAGTGGAAGCGCTAACTTTTAAAATCATAAATAGCGCTTGCATTTTTAATCAAATGCTTTTCTTGCACCTATTGAAATTATCATGGATTTTGTCTTTTAATATGCTAGCTGGCTTAATTACATAATTGGTTTTCTAATGTTAAACTAATATCATATTTCTGGAATTAAAAAAAAATTAAAGGGGTGCCTGGGTGGCTCAGTAGGGTAAGCATCCGACTTTGGCTCAGGTCATGATCTTACCGCTCATGAGTTTGAGCCTCGTGTCTGGCTCTGTGCTGACAGCTCAGAGCCTGGAGCTTGCTTCGGATTCTGCGTCTCCCTCTCTCTCTGCCCCTCCCCTGCTCACACTCTGTCTCTCAAAAATAAATAAATATTAAAAAAATTTATTTTTTAATGTTATATGTATTTTTGGAAGGGGGGGGGATGAGCAGAGAGAGAGGGAGACAGAGAATCCGAAGCAGGTTCTGCACTATCAGTGCAAAGCCCAACACGGAGCTCAAACCCACAAACCATGAGATCATGACCTGAGCCAAAGTCAGATGCTCAACTGACTGAGCCACCCAGGTGCCCCTTAAATTTTTTATTTTTCAAGTAATCTACACCCAACGTGAGGCTTGAACTCACGACCCTGAGATCAAGAGTCACTTGCTCTACCAACTGAGGTAGCCAGGCACTCCCAGATCATTTTTCACACAGTTAATAAAGTGATTATAAAATAAGAATCAGGTCATGTTACTCTCTGTTCAAACTGAACCTTCGCATTGTACTTAGAATAAAACTCAAATTCTTTCTGTGGCTTCCAATATCTGGCCTTGCCTCTTTTTCCAACATCATTTTCTGTCACTCTCCTTTTATTTTTTTATTTAATTATTTTTAAAGTTTTTTTATTTTGAGAGAGATGAAGACAGCACATGAGGGAGGGGCAGAGACAGAGGGAGAGGGAGAATCCCAAGCAGGCTCCACACTGCCAGTGCAGAGGTGACATGGGGTTCGAACTCAGGAAACCAAGAGATCATGACCTGAGTTGAAACCAAGAGTCAAACGCTTAACTGACTGAGCCAGTCAGGTGCCCCTCTATTATTTTCCTTTTAATTCGTATTGAACTTTTTCGATTTCTCCACTACATCGTGCTTATTCCTGCCTCAATGTTCTTGCCTTTGGACATATGCTTTTCCTTTAAATCTTCCAGTGGCAGACTATTGCTTATCTAGGCCTCTGTTCAACTGTCACCTGCTTTGAAACATCTTCTCCATTGACTCCTCTCTCAGGTTTCTTCTGTTATGTGTTCTCTAGTTGCTTTTTTTAAAGCTACGTTTTCTTCATAGCACTATGGCTCTTTGGTATTATTTTATCCATGAGTTTACTAGGCATTTATTATTTATCTTCTTAATTAGCATATAAACACCAAGAACTGAGTGATCTTGTTTGCCTTCTTCTCTGCTGTGTCCCCAACACCTAGAACAGTGTCTGAAACATAGCTGACTTTGATTGATATTTGCTAAATAAATACATGAATGAGGTGATATAATCCTCTAAAGTAATAGCAACCTTCTTGGAAGCTAGTCAACAGGGTCTTTTTTTTTTATTTTTAAATTTTATTTAAATCCAAGTCAGTTAACATTTAGGGGAGTAATGATTTCAGAAGTAGAATTTAGTGATTCATCACTTGCATGTAGCACCCAGTGCCCATCACAACAAGTGCCCTCCTTCTTGCCCATCACCCTTTTAGCCCAGCCCCCCATCCAACACTCCTCCAGCAACCCAAGTTTGTTCTCTGTATTTAAGAGTCTCTTATGGATTTGCCTCCCTCTCTCTTTTTATCTTATTTTTCCTTCCCTTCCATGTTCATCTATAGCAGGGTCTTTTCTATTCATACTATGGATATGTTTTCATTACCTGTGGTGATTGTTTTCCAGACCCCTGCTTGTTAAGCAAAGGGAGGGTGATGTCCTCCTTGAAAATAAGAACTAATTTGATAGTGAAGACCAGGGACAGGTTATAGCAAACCATAAATAGTTCCATCAACTTTGAGTGCCCTTTCCTTTCAAATGCAACTTGTGAGGCACACTGACTGATGTTAAAGAACACTAGCACTGGAACGGTTCATTGGGACCTCGTCAGGTGTGCCTACCATTCTTTAATAGCTTGAAACATACTAATGGAAGATGGTGCTATTTGATAGATTAAAAAAAAAAAAAACTAACGGTTAGGGGCACCTGGGTGGCTCAGTTCGTTGAACCTCTGACTCTTGATTTTGGCTTCAAGGTCATGATCCTGGGGTCATGGGATTTAACTCCACTTTGACCTCCACTCTGAGTGTGGAGCCTGCTTAGGATTCTCTCTCTTTCTCTCTCTCTCTCTCTCTCTCCCTCCCTCTGTCTTCCTGCCCCTCTCCTCTGCTCTTGCTCTTTCTCTTAAAAAAAAAAAAGCTAACAGTTAAACTGAAAGGAATTCTACATTTTTATCACATATATGTATAGGCTTATAAAATTTTATATTTGGATATGCGTTCAGACATCTAATCCAAAGCATTTATTACGCATATAAGGAAGATGATACTCAAAGCTATTAAGTGATTTACCCACAGTCACTTAGAAAAAGGGTGTCACAACTGAGACAATTACCTAGGTTTCTTCCAGTTCTTTCCTTTGGCGCTAATGTCTTTCACTGTAGTCATCACCAATTGACAGTTGAAGTAGCTAGTACTTCCAGCAATATCCCCTCTTTCTGGCCAGAGATGTTGGATTCAGGGTGGACATTTGACCCACTCCAGTCCAAGTAAACTCTGTTTCAAGAGTTTGTTTGTTTGTTTATTTATTTACAAGTTTTATTTAAATCCAAGTTCATTAACATATAGCGTAATAAGGATTCAGGAGTAGAATTTAGTCATCCCAACTAGTGCCCTCCTTAATGCTGTTTTCAAGGGTTTTAAAATTTGGAACAAAAACAAAAAGGCCTGAGATTCAGTCTTCTCTCATGGTGGAAGTCTTAAGCTGTAATGTTTTGGAGCTATTAGCATCCAGGCCTTCTACCTGTGAGAAACAAAACTGCAGTGAAACAGCCTGAATCCCATTAGCCTTAGGGGAGAAACAGATCCTAGAGAGAGATTCCTGGCAGCATCTGAGTCCTTGTTTCTAGGAGCCCAGCTGCCTTTCCCATAGTTGTACTACTACGAAATCTGAGATCCTTCCATTCCTTCTCAGTTTTAGTTGTTTTCTGTCATTGCCACCAAGAAGTACATGTATTAAACAGCTATAATTTTTATAGCAATATTCTAAGTTCCCAAGAAGAGGCAAATTAAGGAGAGGCCTCTGCTATGTGTCAGATATTAGACATACGTTATTATTATTTTTTTTATCCTAACTATCCTGTGAAGCTGGTCTGATTTTCTCCACATTTCATATGAGGGAACTGAGGTTCAGAAAGAATCTATGTTAGGTTAGAAGGCTAGTGAGTAACTGCATTAGAATTTGAATTCAGATGATCAAATTCCAAAGCCTGTGCTCCTTCCAATGAGTCAGATCATCTTAAATTCTGTGCTTTCAGTTTTGCTAATCAAAGTGTGGTATTGAGACTACTAGTATTGAGACTACTAGACTACAGTGAGAGACTGTGTTGGCATCACCAGTGAGCTTGTTAGAAATGCCGAATCTCAGTCCTTACCTCAGACATACTGAGACATTATCTGCATTTTAGCAAGATCTTCAGGTGACTTATGTACATATGAGTTTGAGAAGCTCTGAATGGAAACCAAGACTTTGGGGGCCAAGAGACCTAAGCGAAACAACTTTAAACTATAATCCAAAATTTCAGAATCATTTCTCTCATCTACAAAATGGATAAATTAATACCTACCTCAATGGAGTTATTGTAAGGATCATAAAGCCACCAGTACAGTGTCTGATATGGTAGAATCTTATTTCACATTAGTGTCCTTCCTTTCCAACATTAAATAATTGTATGATTCTTGCCATTATTGGATGTCACTGATAAGCACATACACAAAATGGTACAGAAAAGAATATGTGGATGCATAATGGTTTCTCCCAAACAGAGTAGTGACTGCAAGGGTGAAGGGTCAAGAAAAAGTATGGTTTGGCTTTCTTTTTCATAATGGATACACAAAATTGAGCTCACATTAGTAGTATCAATGACAGAGAAACAGAGGGAAACTAACTGGTCTGAATAAGAAACACATATTTTTTGAATAAGAATTAACTCTAGTATTTTTTAGAATTGGCAGAGAAGTTATGATTGTGAAGGGAGCAAGGTATACGGCCAGGGAAGAAATATGGAGTTTTTAGGAAAATAGCCAATTATTTCTGCTGCCTGTAGATCTTAAGACCAAAACTGGATAATCTGAAATCTCACAGGATAGAGAAAAGAAATATGATTGCCATTATATTAAAAGTACTCATTTTTGTCTCTTGTATGTTGATAGATTTGTTCACAAGGCAGAGTATATGATTCTAGTGATAATATAAGAAGATAATAAAGTTACTTAAATCCTTGAGCATAATACAAGGCTTTGGTAATTTTTCTATATGTCAGCAATAATTACTTAAAAGAAAGTAGATTTCATTCAGTAAAACAAAATGTATATTTTACTTATTTGAATAATTATAATAATATGTCGAATATTGTACCTATGATGAAAAAAAATCACAAAATCTTAGCGAAGGACATACAAGTCTTGAATCATTACAGAATGGTTAGGAAGATAATGCTATAAAATTTTAACTTCTCCCCAAATTAATAATTAATTAATTAATTAATGCAATTTGGATTAAAATCCCAATGAGGTTTTTCTTGGGCAATTTGACAATGTGATTATAACATTAACCAGGAAGTACAAACAGCAAAGAATAGGCAAGAAAACAAGAACAAAAAAGAGTAGTGAGATATATATTTTTATTTTTATTGAAGTAATATATATATACAGTTTAAATTTTTTTAATGGGGATGCTTATATTAGTTATCTTTGCTAACACATTAACCAATTTTAGCAGCTTAAAATAGCATTCATTATCTTACATAATGTGATTATTTATTTATTTGAAAGAATTTTTTTTAACACTTATTCATTTTTTGAGAGATGGAGACAGACACAGATATGAGCAGGGGAGGGACAGAGAGAGAGGGAGACACAGAATCTGAAGCAGGCTCCAGGCTCTGAGCTGTCAGCACAGAGCCGACACGGGAGCTCAGGCCCACAAACCACAAGATCATGACCTGAGCCGAAGTCAGACGCTCAACTGATTGAGCCACCCAGGCGCCCCTGTGATTGTTTATTTTATGTGTCAACTTGACTGGATCATGAGATCTCTACGTATCTGGTAGACATTATTTCAGGGTGTTTCTGAGGGTGTTTCTGGAAGAGATTAGCATTGGAATCAGTAGACTGAGTAAAGTGAATTGCCTTCCCCAATGTGGGTGGGCATTACGCACTGTATTGAGGACTGAATAGAAGAGAAAGATGGAGGAAGAAGAATTTACTCTCTCTCTTCCTGACCGCTTGAGCTGGAGTATCAGTCTTCTCTTGACCTTTGATGCTCCTAGTTCTATAGAGATGTCTTCCTCCCAGAGGGAGATGTTAATCTGCAGGTTAAAGACTTTTAACTGACCCCCCTCCCCACACCCCCCCAAGTCTCTTTCCCTGTCCCTGTTTTGCTGCGTAATTTAAGCTTGAAGAAATCAGGTAATTTGTTCTATGTCTAGATTTTATTGAATGCATCCCCATAGTGCAGTTTAACATGTTTCTCTGCCCTGTTATGTCTTGCTAGCTGGCAGTTGAATCTACAGGTTCGATCAGGAGCTGGAGGATGGTGATTTAAGATACCTTTTCAGTGTCCGACTTCAGAGCTCACTCTTCCCTTCTCCTCATGTAGTATCACCAGGCTGCTGGCTTACTTTCTGAGATCTCCTGGCTCTTTTCCCTCTTCAAGTCTGGATCTCCTCTCTCCTATTTCTGTCACCTGCAGCGTTTGGATTCTATTCCCAGCACTTTCTCCTCAGTTGGGGAAATGGAGTTAGGGTTAGTTAGCTCTGAGAGTTTATGGGCCCTGATGTGCTCCAGTCCCTTCTGAACTCATCACGTACCCATTGCATGCACCTGCTTCTGGACTATGCATGGCTCTTCTCCATTTCAGCTGCTGTCCTCAAATTGGCCCACTGAGCTTTCCGGTGCATCCCTGTCAGCTTGATTGGTATTCTCAGTCTGTCTCATGTCCCTGCTGTTTTTCTCTGCTTTCTCTTGCTAATACCACACAGCTCTGTAGCTATTGGTGGTTTGTCTCTGTTGTTACTTATATTTTGAGGTGGTGGGGATACTTTGTGGTAGTAGTTGTCCAAAGACTTTTGGGCTTGCTACTTACTTTGTCTACTTTTTTAATCGGGGGAATTTAGGGAGGTTAAAAACTCATGCCAGTGATGTTGCCATTTTCCCACTATTTCTTCACACTTTATTTTTAAGTAAAAAATGTTAAAATGTTATTAAAATTCCTGAGAGATTATGTTGCTTGATTTGAGTACAACAAAAGTTGTACTGCTTTGATTATAAAGGATGGATTGTGTTGAAAAGCAGAGGTTAGTGTCAGAGACAAATAATTTTGGAGGCTTTCTCTGATAATTTAAAGAAGGAAGTAGGTCTGGAAGACATAATGTGTTATGGCCTGGGCATGAGAGTAAAGGATGTGGTCTCAAAAGATGACGGAAATTTATATTCCAAAGGGGGTCTGAACTGACAAATTGCATCAGTCCATGGAGAGGAATGAGTGTTTCTCCTTTTTTTGATTTTGAGTATAACATGAAGACTTCTGGCTTAGATTCCCCATAGGCTCACACCATGACACCAAAAGTGTGTTAGAGCCGTCTTCTTGGTAAATAAACTAATGAAAAGTGTAGATTTTATCATATGGGATCTAACAGAATGAAAAATCATTATCCTTATTTTAATATGGAAGTTTCCTCTTGATAAATTGAGAGTTTCCCACATAATAGTTATACCAAAGAGACAACATTCCTATGAAGTATAATTGTCAAGCACTATAATCCCCATTACAGAGGAAGGAAACAGAAATACCTCATTCATTAGTTTATTCATTCATCCATTTATCCAATTGAGCATGGTGATACAAACATACTAGTTATGTTAAATCAAGTAATAAAACTCAAGAGTGCAAAAAAAATTAAAAGAAAATTGTCTCAACGTTGAGATCTCGCTCTTCCTAAGGCCAGAAAACTTCACTTGGTCAATTCCACCTGCACTTCTGTTACTCACAAATCTCTTCTGTCCCCACATAATTTCTGGCTAAAATGTAATCACTTTAGAATGATCTGATTCCCCTTGTTCTTCTCAGGGTAGCAACTAAACTCTTTGGGATGGAGTGCATAGGGAGGGGGTAAGAAGAGATATCTGATTTCAGATGTGAACATCCTTGCCTTTGACCTCAGAAGCTGATGTCCACGTTTCCATTGCTTTTGGATCACTGATCTATGCACTTAGCTGTGTCCTTAATTTTGACCTCTAGGCCGTTCAACCCTTTGTAGTCCTCCCAGCCTCTTTGAAGGGTCTTTATTGCCATAGATACTAAAGAACAGGTTTGAGGGCTTTCCTCTGGCTCTTCATACACAAATGCTTCATGCCAACATGCTGCTGTCTGTTGGCTTATTAAAGAAAACCCCCAGGACCTTGGTTGTTTTCCTGATCGCTGTGCTAGTAATAGAACTCAGATATTTTCTGTCTTCAGATCTTAGGAACATATCTCGGGGTTCTGTTATTTTTAACTCCATAGTTTCTTTTAGGCTAATCTTGACTGTGAAGACGAGGCACAAGTCCCTTCTTGGGAGATACACACTAATACCTCTAGGATGAGAAAATTGGTTCCTCTTTGCGGCAGACTGCATTACTGTTTATAATTAAACCACCACCCATCACTGCCCTGTAAGATTGTATTTCATGCCTATTGACATGTGATTTGCCTCTGGAAGCTGTCAACTTCTCCAGTGACTTGGGGTTTGGATCTATGAAAGGTTTTGGCCAATAGGATTTGAGTGGACATGTCATGATACATTGGAGAAGCAGCTTTAAGAGGTCTCATGTGTTTCCACCAGCCCTCTGGCTCTTCCCATATGCTGTGAGAATTGCCAAGTCCCAAATAGGGGCTGCTTCTTCAGCCTGGGACCTGGAACAAGAAGACCCAGGGAGCTGATCCACAGCATGTTATTAATACAAACAAGAAACCTTGTGGCAATTCGCCATCGGGATTTGGGCGTTATTTGCTTTTACAGCAAAACTAATACATTATGGTCTAATGTCTGTCTTTCTTTCAGCTCTTTAGAAGCTGAAACTCATGAAGTATAGCTACTGCAAAACCAAACCTTTGACTTATGAGACTATTGTCACACCATGAGCTTGAAATCTATTAAACAAACATCTGAGAGTTGCTTCTTCTTTCTTCCTGAGGCAGGGAAGGAAGTGCTCTGGCTGTTTGGGAAGAGTCTGAGACCAGAGGTAGAGGACATGGAAATGTAGGTGTATGTGTACAGAGCTGGGGGATGACACGCCTCAGTTAATATTTCATATTTTTGTCCTGACATACAAAACTGCACAAAAGAATGAAATATACCACTTGAAAACTCCAAGATAGCTATCCTTTCTATGCTTAAGGGATTTATAGGGCAGATTAGTCATTTCTTTAAGCAACTGTAACACGAGGCAATAAATATTAAGCGTGTCAGCGAGGTGTGCAGAGAAAGTGCTATGGAGCTCATTGAAGAAGAGGCCTTTAAGGATAGGTGGGATTTAGAAATGCAGGGATAGGCGAGAAAAAGCACTTTGCACTCAAGATGCAGATAGAGCTAAATTACAGAGGAGGGTGAGTGCCATGGATGGGGCCCATCCATGAGTAAACAAGTAAATGTGAGTGACTTTATTTTGTTCATTATTTAGGAGACTGGTGCGAGGGTCAGGTCAGAAAGGTTAGCAGAGGTCCAGTTGCAGTCCTAGCTAAAGAGTGTAGACTGTGACATGGCTAAAGAGCATGCAGAAAAAGGACTGGAAAGTGGATTTCAGCAGCATTTATTATTTTAAAAACAATGTGTCCATGTAAAATTTTGACACATAAAGTATGTATACATAAACAGTTGGAGAATCAATTCAGAAAAATTCTGTTATCTATTTAACCCTGATAGATTACTCTCCCCAAATGGCTTGGGTATACTAGCTGTGTGTGTATGATTGCTAAACAGTCACTGTATTTATGAAGTCATTTCTGGAAAACAGTCAATCTGGTTTGTTGTTAGTGGTACTGGATGGTATGTTTCAGTCAAAGAAGCAGCCTTAATTGCCTGCAGTAGTTGCTTGCTATGAGGGCACATCTTGCTATACTTAGATCTCCTTGACATTTTAATTAATGATTAAAAAATAAGCACATGAATGTGTGAATATACCTAATGGCACTGAAGTGTACACTTAAATGGTGAAAATAATAAATTTATGTATATTTTGCCACCCTCGCCCCCCCCCCCATCTTCTTATGGAATAGTTTACAAATTAATAGAAGTTTGGAGCTGGAAATTCCTCAGCTCATCTAAGTCAACTCTACAGGTGTTGAAGTTGCCCACGTGAAGATGTGACATTCTAGCATTAGATAACCTCTTCCTGGTCTTTCCTACTCTGCAGATAGGGATCCAGGGGTCAGGAGAAAGCCTTCTCTTTCTCTTGCCCACTGTAGCATAGGAGAGAGGGTGTGTGTGTGTGTCTGTGTGCCCTGGCGCGCACACGCGCTCTTGTCTGATTGGAGACCTCTGAACCGTCAGCCACGCTCTTCTTCCATCCTGGGGAGAGGTGTAGTTTAAAGGTTCTGTCACAGCACTTTAAAGGATCCTGGGCAATTTGGCAGGAGCTTAGGAGGCAACCATCGGACTGAAGGCACGGCTGGAGTGAAAAGGTTTGGATCTCAACGACAGGAGATGAAAGTTGGCAAAAGCTCTGCCCAAGCTTTTGCTCTGGATCAACTTTCCAGCGTGTTTGTGATGAACAGCACTTAGGACCTGTCCGCTGGGTGGTGCACCCTCCTTCCGCCCTGTGCTTGTTTCCCATTCCCGCCCCAGGGGCCCTGCTATCGCAGTGCCCGCAATTGTCCCGCGCGCACCCGGCCTGTCAGGGATGCTGGAGACACGCGTGCAGCCGCCGCGGCCGCCGCCGCGGCCGGGCTGCCCCGCCTGGCACATGCGCAGTGGAGACGCCGGGCCGGCGCCTTCAGTCTCCTCCTCCGCCGCCTCCCGGTTCCGCAGTCACTTCCTGCAGCTGTTTCCCAGTGGGTACGGCTGGACTGACTTTTGACAGTCAGCCTTCAGCTGCGGAGGGGGCTTGGCGGGGGCCAGCCGGAAAAGTTGCGTCGAGAGAGGCGGAGTTGAGCCGGGCCGAGCCGGGTGCGCGGGGCAGACGGTGGCGGGCGCCCGGCGTGGACACGGCGCCCAGACTCCCCGCGCGTCCCGAGGGTTCCGGTAAGTGCCGGCGATCGCGAGCCGCGGGGCATTTAGGACGAGCCCCGGAGCGACGGCGGCTAGCGGTTCTTTCGGGTGCGGGCTTTCCACCTGCCCTCCACGTGACAGGCTTGCGCTGCTGATATTTGTGTTTGTTTTTGAGCATTTCACGTGCACCTTTTGGATGGTCTAGGCGTGCTGCTGCCTTGGCCCTCACGCTTGCCCCCGCCCGGTGGGAGACCGGGGATTCCATCTTTCGTGATGGCATCCTTATGGGATCGAGGTGCGTGAGTGTGTGCGCGCTCGTGTTTATGCAGGCACATATTAGGAATGTAAGGTATACGTGGGCGATACTGAAGTGTATGTAGCTTAGATTCAAACGTGTAAATGGTTCCCTTGGGTTCGGAACCGTCTTAGCTGAGACTGGAAAACATTCGCCAATTCACCAAGGCCTCTTCTCCCCCAGATCCCTGCATTCTTCTGAATCTTCCTTATATGATAGACCTTGCCTCAGCTGATTATTTTTCTATTTTTCTCTCTTTCATTACTTCTCGCTGCGTTCTGATGACCTCTGAGTAATGCTCACCATTTCCCCCTCATTTCCTGAATTCCCAATTACTGTAGACTTCCCTAGTTTGCTGTGGTACCAATAACCTGTTCCTTTACACTGTATTCTTTCCTCTGTAGGTTTCTCCAACTGAGAAAGTGATTGTCTTTAATACAGTATGTGAAAAGTAGGCCCCAGTCTGATCATGAAAACTATGCCATGATCATTCCTTTTCTTCAAACAGGGTACACCATGAAAGCTTGACTTTCTTTATTGTTCCCTCAACCCCTTCCAAACCAGGACGTTAACCACCATAAGTCCTTCGTTTATGCCACTTAAAGCATCAGATTGAATGGTTTTTAAGGTCTGAGGAATATATTATTTACATTAGCCATCAAGTTAGTTTCTTTTACTCTAATGCAGTAGTTGAACGGATCCGAGTCGCATACGCTTTGGGTTTCTCTATATTCTATCACTAAAGACTTTCACTAAACACTAGGTTTTATTTCTTTCAGATTTAATTTTTATGTTAGGTCCCCCCCCCCCCCCCCCAGCATGGTAATACTTGATGTAGTTGTCATGCACATATCCTTTTTGGGAGTTGACGTTATCATTTTGCTTGTTAAATATCACAAGAAATAATTTTGGAATATCTGGCCATTCTTTAAAAATTATAAAGATAAAATGTGATAATGGGTAGTTCGTACTTGGCAAGAATTTTTTCCGTAATGCACAGGATTTTATCACCTCTGGAAGGGCCCTCTTGGACCTTTGTGCTTTGAGACTGGACTTTATTTTGATGGAAACCTGTAGGCAACACTGGGGGGATGCGTGCTGGAATTTCCTCAAGTGGGAGTGAGCTTTCATAAAACAAGTCCAGACATGTCTAGGCAATCAGTAGTGTTTGATTTTGTTTGTATTGTCGATTTCCTTTATCCAGATGTTTCAACACTCTCCTCCATTTTCTGAACTGGCAGCTTGTTTGTGGCAGTTTGGTAGCAGTATGTCTCTGTACAGGTGGCATGTGTAGTCTTTTAATATTACGAATTATTATAATTAGATAGCTAACTTTTTGAAAAAGTGGCTTTGTCTCCTTAGTTTCCCTTTTTCAAATATCCATGCCTGTCTTGTTTCATTTAATCGAGAAGAATAATATGATTATAGAGAATCTGACTTTTTAAAGGTTCTAAATCTGTATTGCTTTTCTTTATGTTCTTAGAGATATGGACAGTATACTTCTGCTTAAGAATAAAATAATATTCTTTTAAATATTATGATGAATGAGAAGTATTGTTGAATATCATGACTAATAATTTTTGTATTTTGCTCTTAACTCCGTTATTTTGCCATTGCCCTGATATCCTCTGCTGCCCCCAGACCCTGAATTTAGTATAAAAGTTACTACTTGATTGCAGTTTCCACAGGTATACTTATAATTGTGCTAAAAGAGATGTTTAACTTTTTAAAATTTTGGTTAATTTTAGTAAATCTATTATCGTCAGAAAATGTACACATTTCTATTGCAGCTGGAAAATTTCAGCAGTTTAAAATAGCCATATTTTATTGACCAAGAAAAGAGGTTTTAGTAGTGTTGAGAGAGTGGAAGGAATTGTGTGTTTTGGAGTAAGGATTTTAATTTGGGTTAATTAGAATCATGGGAACTCAGAGCGTGTACTGTGGTTCATTTTGAGATACTCAGGGTTAGAAGATGCCAGCTGGGTGGGAGGCTGGAGAAACCATGTATAAAATTGAGGAGGTATTGGAACGTATTGGATCTTTTCCAGAATTGAGATTATCAGTTACTTAATAAAAAGGAGAAAGGAAATTGCTGAAAGACCGATGAGGAACTAGAATTAAATTGGGCTAATGGTAGTGTGATCCATTACCTCATAGGACATTTAGTTGATACATTATTTTATGCAGGTAATTTATGGCTAGAAGAAGAGAAAATATTCTGATTTTTTAGGCAACTCATGAATGTAAGGCCATACAAAGTGGGGTCCTATGCTTAAGGGCCTACAGGGAGCAGGCAAGTAGCACAGATACAGACAGCAGGCCAAGTGGGGAAGAAGGTGGCCCCAAGAAGGCAAGCCTGGCTACTGGCCTCTCAGCCTCTCAGCACTGACTAGCTAATTGTCCATATAGGACCAGGTGCCAAGTGTTGCCAGATCATCCTTTTGTCAGGAGAAGCCAGGAATTTCTTGATTTTTAAATGTTGATGACTAATTCAATTTAAAAAGTGAAAGCAAAACAAAACACTGTATATTCCAAACAGAGGACATCTGAAGTTGCATGTGGCCCACACGCTGTCTACAGCCTCTGCTGGGAGGAATCATTGGCTTACCTATTTAACTATTACTGGTTGATGGGAAGGAACTCTTTTATTTATTTTTGTTACACTGTAACTGAGTTATTCCTAAACTTCCTTGATATTTTAGCTAGCTCTCAGAGTGTTTTCAGGGTTCCAAGACATGACAGTCTTTATTTTGCTCTTTTTGACATCATCTGGATGGAAAGACTAGTTTGGATGGAAAGGAGACATTTGCTAAGGTTCTTAGCCTGTAGTGTTTTTGTCTATGCGTAATTATCATCAAGAGTATTTAAGTGTAAGTGTGCCTGAGGGAAGGGGTCTGGACTAGGTGACCTT
The DNA here is from genome assembly GCF_018350215.1 of Panthera leo. Lineage (NCBI taxonomy): Eukaryota > Metazoa > Chordata > Mammalia > Carnivora > Felidae > Panthera > Panthera leo. Next base: position 87,635,581 of record NC_056687.1, read on the forward strand.
TGATGTCCATTTCAGCCATGTGACTTTTAGATTTAATTAGCCATGGATGCAATGCTATTAATGTTCATGGGCCAGAGGGACCGCAGTTGGAGCTGTGCCAAGCAAAATAAAGCGAAATCTATAAAGCTGTTCTCAGTGGAAGAGCATAGTGTCAGTGTGGATTAACAGACAGGGGAGGTCTGCTAGAGGAGGCAAAAAGAAATCCCAAAGGTGGCTTGGAGAAGTAGAGGAAGGGGTCAGGTGGTGTGGTCATTTACATGTCATATTGCTGAGGTCACATTTTTAAGTGAGCATTTTTTTTTCCCCTCTTGATTCAGATTTGAAGACCTGACTTCTCATCGCCCATTGGATTATGCCCAAGGCTTTCCTACCCAATGATCCTCTTGCAACACGCCGGGCTTCCTCTGCCTAAGCGGCCCTCATCCTCTCCTCCTATGTCAGTGGCCGCCAGGTCTACAGGAACCTTGCAGCTTCCGCCACAGAAGCCTTTTGGGCAGGAGGCTTCCTTGCCTCTGGCAGGGGAAGAGGAGTTACCTAAGGGAGGAGAGCAAGACTCTGCCCTGGAGGAGCTATGTAAGCCCCTGTACTGCAAACTCTGCAATGTCACCTTGAACTCAGCGCAGCAAGCCCAGGCTCATTATCAGGTAAGGAAAGAAAAGAAAACCAGGAATTTAGTGAGAGAATGTTTTAGGGCTTTGCTCATTTCAGAGTCATGTCTCCAGATATGACCAATTGTGCCTGGAATAATCAAGATGGCTTAGTGAAGAACTAGATATTTGTCTGATTAAAAAGCATAAGGTTCCTACATTAAAAGAGAGCATCACGTTTCACAGAATGGACTCTCAACGTAACTGTGTGGCATTTGATAGCTTACTACTTGTTGTAGGCAAATGTGCATCATCTGTGCTCGTGGACCAGGGCGCAATCCTCAGGTGAATAGGTATTTGAAACATAATGTACCAAACTCAGTTCAAATGGTTTATAAGAATTAGTCTTATAAATATTATCTTGTAGCTAATACAGTTTATCTCAGTGCAAGGTAATCTCTATGAATCTTACACTTTGTCTCTTTGACCTCTGACTCTTCTTATATAACCTGTCACTCCTAAGGAAAACATGTATTTTTCTGTCGTTAGAATAAAATGACGTTGGAATATTGAGCCTTACCCTTCATAGGAAGCATACTGTGGTTTCTTTTAGCCCGTTAGTGTGAACTGATAATCATTTCTAAGGTTTAAAGCTTTCACCTCCATGTAGAATGGCTAGCAGAAAGGAAAATTTTAAAGGGTGTTATTACCTAAGAACAAATAGAAAGCTAACTTTTGGCTCGAAAGAGAGGGTACGGTATTTCTTTTTATTGTAGATTGCTATCCGTATACAATTATGTAATTTCCTTTTTTGGAAAAAGGCGACCTGAGAAGCAACTGGGGCCAAACACCACTGAATGAAAGGATGTCTTCTGGGTCAGCATTGATTTGGCTGTTTATTCTTTGCACGAGTAGCTGCGATAATAAGACGTAAGGTAGAAAGATGACTTATACAAGTATTTCTTCCATCGTGCCACTATAACCATCTCTAACTTACGGGTTTTATTCACTGTAAGTGTAAATCTTTTTTGTTTTGTTTTAATCCTAAAGACTGATGACTGTGTCACTTTGTGATTGTACATCAGAAATATTGTGATGGTATATTGTTTTCCTGGGGATTTGGGGGAAGAGACAATGTGTGGCTTCCCTGGAGTTCCCTTTGTTTGGGTTTGTTTGGCCCTCAGGTGCAGAGGATTGAGTTAATTATATCTCAGATCTTGGCACATGTCCTCATTGGTGCATGGAGTCATCTTCTGGTTTTATTTTTACATTTTCTCCCCTTCCCCAGCCCCACTCTCATTCTCTCTGTGTACCACTCTCCACCACAGTGTTTGATACAGGGTCTTCCTTTGCCTCTTTTACTGTTTGAGGGGAGTCAGGATGATGCTTGTCAAACCCAAGACTCAGTGCTAGTTTTCCTCTTCATTTATTCCTGCAGAATGGCCAGTTTTATAGGCTAAGACTCACTTTGAAAAATCAAGCTTAAGTTCTCAAGGTTTGATTTTTAAGTCATTAACTTGAGAGAAAACCTACCTGTGTGTGCCCTTTAAAGAAGAGTTGTTTACTTTTATGAGGTAAAACTCTTGGGCAATGTGTAATTTTAATCTGTGTGTATGGATTATATCTGTATCTCCTGCCTTTTTTCCCCTCCTAATATCACTTTATGGCTCTATAGACAGTAATGGATGCTTCTGGTTATGAATAGAGAGAATTCAATTTGAAGAGGGTCATTGGATTATAAGGCTTAACCTAGATAAGAAACAATCTGCATTTATTTGTTGTTGTTTTTTCTTTGATTCTACATTTGTGTGTGTGTGTGTGTGTGTGCGCGTGCACGTGTGTGCTCTGAACTTTTTAGTTGATAAGATTAGTAATTGTACTTAATTTCAGCTCTGTTCATGATATGGTAAATATGTAAATTAGAAAACATGAGAACAGGGAAGTGAAATTTAGATAAATGTCTCTATAATCAGAATTTTTAAGGGGAAAAGTTGGAGAAGGATAGCCTGTCATAGTGGATAATTTAAGCAGCCAAGAACTAGGGTAAAAATAGAGTAAAGAGAAGCAAGTGGGTATAAAGAAAGTAGAACCTAATGGAAAATTAAAAGTTTGGGTTTTTTCTAAGTTTGTTTCTAAGAGCTTAGAAGCAAAGATTTGAAAGAAGTCAGTGTTATTGTTAAAGAGGGAGGTTTTTTGTTTTTGTTTTCCCTTTACAGAGAAACAAGGGAAAGCAGTTAATGTATGAGCGTGTGAAAGTATGGAACAATTTTATTAGCATAGTATAGAAGGAAAGTTAATTTTATTTATTTATTTATTTAAAGTTTATTTATTTATTTTGAGAGAGAGAGAGGGAGAGAGAGAGAATCCCAAACAGGCTCTGTGCTGTCAGCGTAGAGCCTGATGCAGGGCTCAATCTCATGAACTGTGAGAGTGTGACCTGAGCTGAAATCAAGAGCCAGATGCTGAATGGACTGAGCCACCCAGGCACCTGGAAGAAAGTTAATTTTAGAAGTAAAATCTGAATGTCAACAAGATAGATGTGGTTGAGATGAGTGAGTGTGGATCAAAGAGCAGGTCAGAATAATAAACAGTCAGAGCATGGACATAACTTAGAGGTGGGTGAAACCACTACAGAAGGGAAACAGAAATGTCAGCCTGTAAGATTCATCAAAGGCTAATAGACAGTACACCAATAGACAATGATTAAAAACGGCTACTGAAGGGGCGCCTGAGTGGCTCAGTCGGTTGAACTTCCGACTTCGGTTCAGGTCATGATCTCACGGTTCAGTTCAGTTGCTGAGTTTGAGCCCTGCATCGCCATCTCAGCTGTCAGCACAGAGTCTGCTTCAGATCCTCTGACCCCTTCTCCCTCTGCCCCTGCCCTGCTCGCTCGCTCTCTCTCTCAAACATAAACATTAAAAAAAATTAAAAAGAAAAGGGCTACTGAAGACCAGGGTAAGACCAGTGAGTAAGGCTTACCAAGAACCAGGAATAGGCAGAACAGTAATGATTGTAAGTAGGCTAATAAAACGAAGTGGTTGATGAGGTGATGGAAAGTTTTACTTCTGAAAACCTGCTTTATAATTTTTAATACCGAGTGATACCAAGACCACAAATTCACTATTTCTCTTATGCGTGAGATAAAAGGGGTCAGTGGTAGCCTGTTTATAAGCTAGAAACAGGTTTGTGTGAAATGATAAATCACGGTGATTACATTACTCAAAACGTTTTAGTCAGTTGGTGCCATTGTTGAAATCGCAAAGTTTCAAATTGCCCAGGGTATTATAAACAACCTTCAGTGTGGTGTGGGCAGTGTTATGCTAGAGTCTAACTGTATCATGTTCCAGAAATCCAGGACACACAATGGAAGCTGCTCATTATTTCCCTTTAAACTCACCACCTTCTTTCCCTGACATCCTGATGTTCCTGTGTTGGGGCTGCCTTCGCAATGACCCCTGGGTATCTGTGGTCACCACAGATTTAGTTTTATTCCCAGGTCTTTTTAACCCAGTCCATCTGCTTCAAAATACCCTGAGTTGTTTTACTTTTAATGAGATTACCTATTTTTACAGTCTCACAATTATGGCTTCAGTTATATCTTAATTTAAAATAAAACCTTTGGAGGAAAAACATATCTTCATTTTATTAAAATCTGTCTGCAGGCTTCAGGTCACTTAGGGCAAGCCTGGCATGGAGTAACACAACACTGTTTTAGCAGCAGACATGCCCAGAGGAAGAACTACTTTGGATAGAAGGTCGTTAGCAGAAATAAAACAAGCAACCAAAAATGGATAAATTTTGCCAGTGCATCCACGATTGAAAATAAAGTCAGCCAATTTATTTGCTAATTTGTGTGTCGATTTGAAAAATAACTGCTCACTCAAGGTGCATTTCCAAAGTTTGTCATAAACATAGATCTATTTCTATTTGTAATATTTAGCAGCCAAATAACAATGTACTGTATTAATTAGATTAATTTGAAAGGGAGACAGAATGCAGGTTAAAAAAAGTAGTTCTACAGTTGTGATGCTGATTGTAGTGATGTTAATTGATAATGCAGAGAATGCAATTGATGTTATCCCAAAGTTTGGAGTACTGATTTTGGTATTTATATTTTAACATTGGCTACCCGGTTTCATGATCAGCAACTCTAATCGCAGCTAATTTTTATGTTTTTCAAAATTCTCCCATCTGGTTGTTTTCCAAACGAACTTGCAGTGGACTGAGTTTAGTCAAAATGCACTTACTAGAAGACAGGAGGTCTCCATGATCCTGCCGGTGGCTGTGTCTCACCAGCTTTCTGCCTCTCCATCCTAGTCCCCTTGACCTCATTCCTTCTTATTTCAGAAGAGTACATATCCCTTCTTCTGTACGAGGCTGATTCCTTGCCCTAACTGTGGATTTCATCACCTGTCATCACTTCTTTACTTCGATCAAATTAAAAACCTGCTCAGGTTTTTCTATATAAATAAAAATAGCAACAGCAACCTTTCCTGTGCTTTTAATCCCTTTCTTTGGCAACTTTTCTCTTCTCTCCTAAGAGTTCTGACAGGTATAATTGTCCTCTCCTGGTCTTAATTTTCTATTCATTCACTGCATTCTGATTTCCGTTCCAATATTCTACTGAAATGGTCCTTTCCAAGGTCACCTGTGGTCTTACAGGTCAAATTTAGTTCTTTCTCGACCTTTTGTAGCATTTGCCACTAGGAACAGCTTCCTCAAAACATTTAAAGAAATTTTAACTCAAAATAATGCATATAGAACAAAGGGCATATAATGAAAAGTGGTAATCACCTGTTCTCTCTTCCTCTTCTATCCCTTCCTTTTCTTCTCCATTCTGCCTTCCAACTCTCATCTTGTGTTGGCAATAGTTTTACTTTGACACTGTTAAGGTTGATCACATTTTTGTTTATTTGATAATCAAATTAAAATTTCTGTTGCTCTATTTATAAGGTTGATTCCAATTGTTGAAAGTTGACATTCAGCTTTTGCATTACTATGAGTAGGGAACTATTGTCCACAGTAGAACTGTTTTCTTCTCTGTTTCCAATGTCACGATCCCATGCTACTCAAAAGCGAAGTTCAAATGGATGACCCTTTCTTGAATGCCACCAGTTGCTCAAAATCATGCCCTTTTTAGTTCGTTTTATATGTGGATTTTAACTGCGAAATAACCTTTTGTTTTTCCTCGAGTTTCTGATACTTTAAAAACATAGGGAGAAGAATCTTATGAATTTATAACAATTGCTAGCTTCTTAATCTTTGTTTTTATTGCTTACAATCCGTTTTATTTATCCTTATTAGACCCACTGATTTCCTGTTCTAGTTTGGACTAGTTGTTTCACATTTGGATCCTGACTTCATTGTGCAGCTTATTGTATATCCTAGAGTTTTTCATTGCTTTTCTTCTTGTGCCTTCTTTTTCTTACATAATATATCTTTATCATATCCCCATTTTCCCCTCCAGTGCGTCGCACTTTCCACTGTGTGGAATCCCCCCTTTATCCCAGATCCCTCCATCCTCCCATGCCCTCTGGGTTTGCTGCATCGATGTCAATTTTGGATTTCTCTTCTTCGCTCTCTGGCTTGGACAACGCTTTTCTAAATATACATGTTTTCTTCCTTTCTTTCTATTTTCCAATCTTGTTTTATTGAAGTACCTCTTCACATTACTTGAAGGAAGAAAGAATAAATATAAATGTACGTTACAATACATCTCTCTCTTTAAAATAAAGTGAGGGAGTAATAAGAAATAAATTTTTCTGAGCCCTTGTATGTCTAAAAATGTGTGTATTATGTTTTCTTATGTGACAGTTTATTTTCATTTTGAAATTTTTTTTCCTAAGAATGTTAAAGGCTATATACCTCATTGTGTCTGCATGTGTGTGTGTGTGTGTGTGTGTGTGTGTGTGTGTGTGTGTGTGTTTTGTAATCTAGAATCGCTGAAGAGAAATCTTACTCTGATTCTTACTCTTCTGTGGGTGACCTACTTTAATTTTGGAACTTTTCTCCTTGGAAGCTTTTAGGCTCTCCTTTTGATCCCCAATATCTGAAATTTCACAGTGATGGATGTGTTTAGTTGTGCCTCTTTTCCCATTGGCCTTGGTCAGTGCTAGTAGTTCCTTTCAATTTGCATATTCCTGTTTCTCTTGAGCTCTGGGGGATTTTCTTTGATGCTGTTTCCTTGATAAAATTCTTCTCTATACTTTCTCTCTTTTCCTGGTAATTCTGGTAGCCCTTGCCTAGACTAGCTGGATCAATTCTCTATATTGCTTATCTCTTCTCTCTTTCATCATTCCTTTATTTCTAAGAGGTATTGAATTCTAACTCTATATTGAATTTTTTTACTTTGGCATTTATGTCTTTAATTTTTAAGGGTTTCTTGTTTTCTTACCGTTTCCTTTGCTAGTATCTGTTCTGTAGGCTATTAGTTAAGAACATGAAATCATGGACTTTGGGGTCAGACTAGTCTTCAAATTGTAGTCTCACTAGTTACTAGATGTATGACATTGGAAATATATCCTAACTCCTCTCTGCCTCATGATGAAGAAGATGATGATGTCACTAGTAATAGTATGTGTAAGACATTTAGAACAGTTTCTGGTACCTGAGATGGTCCTTAACACTGTTGACTTTTCCTAGGGTGCAGTGAGGCGTGGTGGCTCAGGATTGATCCCAGCTCTGCCACTTACTTGTGGCTTTGGGCAAGTTTTATCCTATTTGATTAACTTTTCAGTTTGAATAACCTTTAACTTACAAGCTGGTTCCAGAAACACTACCAAAAATTTCTGCATGTACCTCATCCGGATTCCCCAAATGTGAATGTTTTTATAATTATAGTACAATGATCAAAATCAGAAAATTAACACTGATAACAATAATATTATCTACAGACTACATTTCACCAGTTGTCTAATGGGGTCCTTTTCCTGGTTCCAGGATCCAATCCAGGATGAAATTTTGCATGGGGTTGTTATGTCTCCTTTAATCTAGACAGGTTGAGTTTTTTCTTTGTTTTTTACAATCTTGCAATTTTTGAAGAGTAGTTTTGTAGAATATCCCAATTTGGGTTTGATTGATGTTTTCTCATTATTAAGCTCAGATTCTGTGTGTGTGTGTGTGTGTGTGTGTGTGTGTGTTTGACACAAATACCACAGAAGTGATGTTGCATCATTCCCCGTGCATCATACTGGGAAGGAGATGACATGAAAATTTTGCATCATTGGTGCTGTTGACTTCGGTCACTGGTTAAGGTGGTGCCTGCCAGGGTTCTTCTTTATAAAGTTACTATTTTTCTTCTTGTGTTTAATAAGTATCATGTGGGGAGGTACTTTGAGACTCTGTATTTTATTTCTTATGGTATTTTCACTGAGTAATTTTAACATCCATTGATGATTCTTCCCTGCAGTGATTATTACTGTGGTGTTTGCCAAATGGTGATTTTTCTGTTTTAATGATTCTTTCTACCTTTATTAGTTGGAATTTTACCTTAAGGAAGAACTTTCTGCTTTCATTCAATCACCATAGATTATGGATTCTTATTTTATTCTACGGATATAATGTATTACTATCAGTATTTATTCCGATGTTTATGTTGTCCCAGATTTGAAAAGTGTGAGAATCTTCAAGCTGGTGCCTGTGTCCTTTTAACACATCCCTGTAATTTTTGTCATGCTTCCTTAATTCCTGAATACAAAAGATTCTAGGATTTTCTTGTATTTTCCCTATGCTAGCCACTTCTTCAAGGAGCCAGGTATACTTTTATTGGAAAATGGTGTTTAGAAACCAAAATCTGAGTGCAAGGCATACTCTTTGCTACTGGGATGTTAGTGTTTCTAGATCATCTCAGTGGCAGAGCTAGTTATATATATTTATGTGTACACACATTTATATATACTTATGTGCATGTATGTTGAAAACTGAGTTCAGATTGAAACTTCCAATTTCAGTACAATAGGACAGTGTTCATTCCAGCCTTTCATCTTTTCTTAATGTTTAATTTCTTTCTAGGATAGTGAAAAACTTAGGCACTCATTAACCACAACACACTCTCTCTCTCTCTCTCTCTCTCTCTCTCTCTCTCTCTCTCAGTATACATAGTTTGCAGATTGATAAGCTACATCCCCATGAAAAACCTACTAACCAGAGGATAATATTTGTGTATTGTTCTTTTTGTCTTTAGCATGATATATAGTAAAAATATTGCTTTAAAAAGTTACTTAGGTTACAGAGATGCTGCCTGGTATAAGGTTCTTGTTTTGTAAAGTTACTATTTTTCTTTTTGTGTTTAATAAATATCGTGGGGGTGATACTTTAAGACCATGTGAATAGTTCCCCCCCCCCATTCAGTATTGTTGTGTTACTCATTTTTTTATACAAAAGGTTTGTTTGTTTCTGTTTGTATTTTGAGTCCTCCCCAATTCTTGTTGACTTTGATTCTTTTTCTAAGTTTGTGAAATGTTAATACAGTTCTAAAAGTAAGAACTATACAAAAACGTATACTTAGGAATGTATATCACATCCTACTATACCTTGTAGTCCATTCTCATATCCCTATTATTTATACACTTTAAGTGATCTTACTATCCCGTTCAGTTATTTAATGTATTGTCTGGTTTGTCAGTTAAGGGTTTTTATTTTAACGTTTATTTATTTTTGAGAGAGAGAAAGGGAGAGGGGCAGAGAGAGAGAGGGAGATACAGAACCTGAAGCAGGCTCCAGGCTCTGAGCTGTCAGCACAGAGCCCGACACGGGGCTCAAACCCACAAACCGCGAGATCATGACCTGAGCCAAAGTCAGACACTTAACCAACTGAGCCACACAGGCCCCCCTCTGGTTTGTCAGTTTTCAGTGGTGTTCCAGCTAAATTACCTATTTGCAGAATCAATGGGCTTGTTCTACTTTCCTCTTCCTTTTTCTGTTTTTTGTTGCATGATTTCCATTGTGTCGTGTAATATTTGAACATCAATCTTTCATCCTGATCTCCACCTTTTATTTAGTTTTTGATCTAGAATTATATCTATGAAAATACTTACCATCAGCCCTTTTGCTGAAGTTTTCCCAGTCATTTTTTGGTTGGACGAAGCTCCAAAAGATTCCTCAAGCAGGACTTACACGTACTGAGTTCCTAAGGTTGTGTATGTTGAAAATGTTTTTCTGTAGTCCTGACCCTTGACACAGGGACAGTGGGCTATACATAAAATCCTTGGTTGACACTTTCATTAAGTGTCATTAAAAAAAAAATGCTTCTCAGCTACTGCCTTGTTTTACATATTGTGGATGCCATTCTAATTCTTATGCATTTGTAAGTTATTTGCTCTTTTTGCCTGGAAAGCTTGAGGCTTTTTCTTTTCTTTTTCTTTGAAATCTCATACCTTTTGAAAAATATACTTCAGATCTGATTGTTCTAAGTTGATTTTCCCAGAAACCTGGCGTGCCTTTTCAATATGTAGATTCAGGTCTTGATTTACTTTTGGACAATTTTCTTGGGTTGTAATTTCAAATATTAGTTCTATTTGAATATGGTTTCAAATATTCTATTTGGCTGTTTAGTTTTTTTTGTCTTTCAGGGGCTCCAGTTTTGCATAAAGTATTCCTTCTTGTCCTCCATTTCCATTGCTTCCTCTCTGAGCCTTTAAGATTTTTGTCTTTATATTGTTTTATTTTCTTGACTGCTTTTCTGTCTTTCTTCAGTGTCTCTTAGTACATTTTCATTTGTGTCTGTTTTCCTTTGGCACGCATTTACTTCTCATTTTTGATAAAATTCTCTTTTTTCTTTCCTAAGTTTAATTACCCTTCTTTTCATTTCTTACTCTTTTGTCCATTTTTCCTTGTACCTCTTGGATTCTGATTGAAGGTGATAACGTGATGTTTCAGATTTCCAAATAAATGACTATATTAGTTCAAATTGGAGTATTGTCTTAATGGTTTTCTTCTGTTTCATATGTTTTTTTGGGGGGTGGAGTTCATTGGCTGAGATGTGTTAATTTTTTTGGTAATAACTTTGTATAGAATTGATTAGTTTTCAAAAATAAAATAAAATAAAGAACTGACTAGTGTTTTCATCTGTTCATTATGAGGATTTGGGGTGCTTTATGAGAGTCTTAATTCAGTGACAGTCTCTTCTGTGACCGTAGCAAAGTTCAGTTCTTCAGGTTTTGTTGTTGTTGTTGTTTTTTTTTTTTTTTTTTTTTTTTTTTTTGTGATTTGTATGTCCTGTAATTTTTGTTGTTGTTGTTTTGTAGGATGCTAGCTTTTCCTGTTTTGTTGTTTCCCGCCCTTTGCCTCCCATGTGCCAAAAGGTGCCTCTCCCTTCCTTTTTGTCTTTTTCTCCTCCAGAAGCCACTTTGCTGCCTCAGATCATGTGTACATTTAAGCCCCGTTCAGTAGTGAGTGCTCTGCTCCACCAGATCATGTTTTAGTGTTTACAAACTTAGGGTGGGTTTATTTTTCCTGGTGGTGGTTTGAAAGCAATTTTAGGTCTGCTGCTAGCTTCCTCTTCTCTCTTTCCTGCAGAAAGACTCTCTTGCTTACTGTGAATGCATGTGGCAGAAGTGTGAGTGAGTGCTCCCTGGGATTTGATGTTTTCTCCATTTTTACTTATAGTTATGTTGAAGTCTGGGCATTCTGTGCCTTCTCGTTATGTGGAGGGCATGGCTTTTGTGTAGTTTTATTTGTTTTCCTTACTGTTCTGTATTGTTTGTAGAGGGTAGATGGGGACACACAAGCCCAGGTACCTGCTGCCTAGCTATCTGGAAACTCTTGGGCAAGTTTTTAACTCTCCTGAGTTCCGTTTCCTCATGTGTAGAATGGGGATGGTAATTATACCTACTTGATGGAGATTTCATGAAGATTACATGAGATAATATATATGAAGTATTTAGAGCACCGCTTATCACATGAATGCTAAAAAACATTAGTTGCCATGATTGTCATTTTGTGATGGACGTAACGTCAGCTTGAAACTTGTGAATAGTGTCTAATGTTGGCTCTTCCTGTAGTACCATGTGTCTCATCTTCTTCTGCCTTTTCACGGACATGCTTTGGCTCCTGTACCATCTGTTCTTCAGGTTTTACTGACTTCCTTCTGTTGTCATGCAAATGAGCCTAAGTAAAACCCAAATTTAAAACCAGCCTTCCCTTGACCCACTTCCCTTTCTCACTCTCCACCCTATATGTCTGCTCCCTGCCCTGTCATAGAACCCTTCTAAACATTTGCCTATACTAGTTATTTCTGTTTTCACATCTCCCGTTGTCTCGCCAAGCCCCTCCATGTCACCTCTTAACCCCTCTATTGAAATGGTTCTAGCAAAGTTACTCAACCTCTGATTTTAAATCCAAGCATTACTTCTCTGTCCTGACGTTACTCAACCCCACAATAGCATTTGACCTGGTGAACAACTCTTTTTTTTCTTGTCGTTGTTAGTATTGTTTTAAATTTTTATGAGATACTTCAGACATAAAAAAGCACAAAAATAACATAATGAACCTACATATTTGCCATCAAGCTGAGTGACAATTATCCATTCAGTTGAAGCCTCCATGCATCCCTTCCCAAATTGTATCCTCTCCTGTGTCCTAAGTGTAGCTACGGTACTGAATTGATATTTATTGTTCCATTACTTTTTTGTACTTTTGCTACATACTGTTTCCTTATGTAAACTGTAGTGGCTCTTCATATTTTTAACTCCCATATTAAAAAATTATTGTTATATATCTCCTTTTGCAACTTGATCTTTTCATTCAGTGTTTTGTTAGAATCATTCACGTTGCCATGCATGGCCCTGGAATGTTTATTTTTCACTACTGTATAGTGTTTCATTGTAGGAACAGACTATGATTTATGCATTATCCTGTAGATGGACACTTCAGTTATTTTTACTTTTCAGTGTTACTAACAGTCCTTCTAGGAACACGCTTTAAGAAAAATTTTTTTAATGTTTATTTTTGAGAGAGAGAGACAGAGTGTGAGCAGGGGAGGTGCAGAGAGAGAGGGAGACACAGAATCTGAAGCAGGCTCCAGGCTCTGAGCTATCAGCACAGAGCCTGAAGTGGGGCTCAAACTCACAAATGGTGAGATCATGACCTGAGCTGAAGTTGGACGCCCAACTGACTGAGCCACCCAGGTGCCCCCTAGGAACACTTATAGATATCTCCTTATACGTATGTTTCTGTTTGGTCATAATGTATCTAATTAGACTCTTCTTTTGAAACACTTTATTCTAGCTTCCATAATACCATACTTGTCTGGTTTTCATTTTATTTGATGGACCAGACATTTTCAATCTCATTTTCTTGATCCTCCTTCTTACTACACTGTTACATTATATTGTCCCAGGGCTTTGTCCTTAGCTCTGTTTCATCTATCCAGCTGCAGCTTTGATCTACTCTGACTTATCCCCCGTGCTAATTCCAGGTTGATTTTTATCAAATGCAATCCAGTCATGTAACTACTTTGCTTAGAGTCCTTCAGGGGCTCCCTGCTGCCTCTGAAGTCCAAGATCTGTTTCGCCATTAAGCCCACTATGTATCTCAAGTCCTTCTCTTCTCCAGAAGACTGTCTCTCTTGTGATTCCTCAATAGGGCAGGATGGGCTTTTGCTTACAGTATTTGCTTACAGTATTTCTTCTGTTCACGATTTTCTTTCCCCTCACTCCTTACCTGCCTGGTAAACTTTTGCTCATTTTAAAAGATGACTTGATTGTCCCCTTTTCAGGGAAGCCTTCTCTGACACATTCAGCCAGAGTTAACAAATTCCTTTTCTGCATTCTCTTGGCAGTGTATTTGTTATCTCCATTATAATACTTGGTTCATTTAGCCAACAAATCTTTACTGATTGCCTGCTATATGCTACAAACTGTTCTAGATCTATTTATTTACTTACTATTTTATTTTCAAGTAATCTCTACATCTGACGTGAGGCTCAAACTCACGAACCCGAGCTGCACACTCTACTGGCTGAACCAGACAGGTGCCTAGAAGCTGTTCTAGACATTGGAGATAGAAGAGTAAACAAGACAAGTCCTTATTTTTAAGGAGTCTACATTCCAGAAAGTACAAAAGAGATAAAAAACAAACCAAACGATGTCATTTCAGATCATGCTAAGTGGAACTAGGATAGACCAGACAGTGTGGTAACGTGTTAGAGAGTATGTGTGTGCAGAGTAGGGGAGGATGGCATTCAGTGAGATGCCATTTGAGTTAAGACCTGAAAGATAAGAAGGAGCTAGCCATGCAGAGAACTGAAAGAAGAACATTCCAGGCAAAAGGAACAGCAAGTACAAAAGCCCTGGAGCTAGAATGAGTTTCATTTCTCATAGTTCTGGAGGCCGAAAGTCTGAGATCAGGGTATTAGCATGGTTGGATTCTGGCAAGGTCCTCTTCCACGTTACAGACAGCCAACGTCTCCCTGGATCCTCACATGGCAGAATGAGGAGGGTGAGGGAGCTCTTGGCCTTCTTTTTATAAGGACAGTGATTAATCACCTCCCAAAGGCTCCACCTCCAGATTAGATGTCCACATACAAATTTTGGTGGGACACAATCCTTCAGTCCAAAATCAGGATGGAGATAGATAATTTGGGAGCTACTAACTTGTTGATTATTTTAAAGCTATGAGGGTAAAATAATGTAGATGGAGAAGAGGGCCAACGGTGGAGCTTTGGATGTTGCAGAGTTTAGAGTATGAGAAGTCAGGAGGTAAGTGGGAGTCACAGAAGACAATAGAAGGGAGTAGCAATGGTGTCATGCTGCTTAGAGTTAGAATGTGGTGAAGCCACAGATGTGAGTTTGACTACGAGGTCACGTGACTTTGGCAAAAGCACCTTTAGGGCATTCCAGTGGTCAGAAGGTAGAATTTATCGCCTTACTTTAATTACCTGCTTATATATCTGTCTCCTCCTCTTGAGTGTGTGCTAGGTCTTTTCATTTCTAGGGCTTAGCCTGTAGTAGATGGTGAATGAATGTTTGCCTACAGGCTTGAAGTTTCTATCAGTTCAGGGAATATAATCGTGTGAATAACAACTTAAAACACACCGAGAGAGGCAAATGCATTTTAGTAGAGGTACACAGTGCCTCCTGAAGCCATCCTGATATAGTCAAAAGGGCCTTGCTCTCAATTCAGAGGGCCTGTCCCAAGCTCTGGCTCCACTTCTCACCCCAGCTGAAGGTGCCAGGGACAAGTCCTCCACCGTCTCCAGACTGAGTTCCTCAGCTATCATGTGTGGGAAATACTAACAAATTCCTCTTACAGGAAATTTTGTGAGCAGCAAATGAGCTGATGCACAGGAGAGCCCTTTGCAAGTAAAAAGATACTCTGCAAGTGCTATTTTTGTAAAAATAACTGGATTATCCATTTCATTACTGACTTATAAAGTAGATTAGATCAGAGTGTAATAAAACTCATATTTAGGCAGTGGCATATGAATGGCAACAAGTTGGGGGAGGACATAGATCACTGGGAAATGCGATACTTTTCCAGAAATAATAGGAAATTCATATTTTTTTGGCTTTGTTCCCTCATCTTTCCCAGATAAATCATTCTATTGGAACCAAAGAGTAGACTCTTTTACTTTAAGATCTAGTAGTCTCTTTACCCCACTGTTGCATATATCTGAAAAAATAAAATGTAGGTAACATCGCTTGGGTTTTTCTCCGCTTATTTCTATGTTTTTAGTGAGTACATTAACTCAATTTGACAGATTTTCTTCATGGTGATTACTCATTTCATTTTACTTCTAGGGTAAAAATCACGGTAAGAAACTCCGAAATTACTATGCAGCAAACAGTTGTCCTCCTGCTGCCAGAATGAGCAGCGTGGTGGAACCTGTGGCCACCCCAGCGGTTCCAGTCCCTCCACAGGTGAGATGGGTGTGTCAGGGTGGAAGCTGTCCTGTGCACAAGTGGTCATGGATGAAATTTGTCATCCATGAGCCCATCAAGGTACAGTTGGGCAAATACTCCCAAAAGGTTCTCCTTGGTACTTTTAACTCCTTGAACTGTAGTGCTGGATGTAAAGCTTGCCAACATCCATGGCCCTCGAGATTTCTCGTTGGCTTTGGTTGCGATGCATGAAATGATGAAACAAATATTGGTACATGTACTTTTCTCTAAGCATTTCTCAAAATTCTGGGTTAAATAACTCTGAATGTCTAGGCTAAGCTCTGAATGAAAAGAGAGGTTCTTAAACACTTACATCTTTATTACAGTTAATCCCCCTGACTTCCTATTTGCCTTCCAGCAAGGTCAGTTTTCTCAGATTACCGCTTTCTTACCTCTATGGCAAGAGCCTGTATAAACTTTATCTGGACTTTGGTGTAATGACACATACTGGTGAGCCAAGTTCTTTCACTCTTTGGTAGGTAAAGCAGGTGTTTGAGGCAAGAAATCCTGTACTCGGTAACAGTCTCTGAAATATGGATTGTATTCCTTCATCTGTCTTTGTCTGTAGAACAATACATGGTCATAGATAATAATAACTCTAATTGAGCTCTTACTATGCCAGGCACTCTGCTAAGCACTTTCCATGCGTCACTTCATTCAGCGCTGGGACTAAGATGATGTCAGGGATGTACTTGACTTAGGCACAAAAATTAAGAGGGAGCCAAAACATTAAGTTATCAAGATAAATATTTTAATGTCGTATTGTAAAAATCCAAAATTAATTTGAAAAAATCAGTAGTAAACAAAATGTCAACAACTTAAAGACGGGGTAGGTATTACTGATTTTCCTTCTGCCTTGGCTGCCATATGGCTTGGCATGGCGCTATTCCTGATCCTGTCTGTATTTAAAATTTTGATACTTTGTTTACATTGATTTCTTTTGGCATCAGGTTTGATTTGTAAGAATGTTCCGTTAAAATATTATTTATCTTGATGGCTGAGTTTTTTGATACACCCTTAAATTTCATGCCCCTGGCAAATGCTTGTCTTGCCTCATTCTAGTCCTGGACCCTGATTGCATTTAGTGCTTCCAAGAACGTAGAGGTATTGGCCTTATTAGTGGGCGTGTAATCCGTGGGCCAGCAACATTTGTCTCAGCTGGGCATTTATTGGAAGCTCAGGTAAGCTAAGTAACTTGTCCATGGCATTACATGTTTTGTGAATTGGCGGAACAAGAATTTCTTTTGACCTTGGACCTCTACTAACCATGACAGCATAATTTTACTTGTCTGAACATCAGTTTTCCAGTATTTAAAGTGTGGACAGCCATTCCAGGTATCTTTCCATCCTCACGAGTTTGTGGGGTAAATGAGAGAAGGTAAAAACAGAGTCAAAGGACAGGAAAATACCCAGACAGATTTTCAGGCTGAGCAGTTTACAGGGCCCTTATTCCTCAAGGCTGCTCTGGAACAAGATGGTCACTCCTGGCTGGGGACTGTTTTCAGCTGGTGTCTGCCTCCTGAGCAAATAGCCATCACCTTCTTTCACAGCCTAGCCCTTTGTGATTTTTGGAGACAGCTATCCTGTCCCCAGAAAATCTTTCTGACCGGATGAAACAATACTGTTTCCCTCAGTTGGTCCTAATACGATATGCTTTCCAGGCTCCTTATTATGTATTTTATTCTCCTCTAGCCAAAATCTAGTTTGTCTTTTTTTGTTAACAGTATTTATTGAGTAGATACTATCTTCCAGGCACTGTGTTAGGTTTCTCATAACTCGTTTCTCAGCTGAATACAGTTGTCTGAATCTGTTGGTTATTTTTCCCCAGCTACATCTGTAGCTAATTTTTAGACTCTTTGGGAGAGGGGCTCATTTGTAAATATATGTCTGTATATCCCTTCTGCATTAGGTAGCAATCCCTAAAAGCAGTAGGCATTCATTAAAGGCTTGCTGATGGATTCTGGATGGATTTTACCTTTCTGATAATGTGATATTAGGCCTTACCTGTACTGCCCTGAATCTTTTATGCTTCTTTTAAAAAATTTCTCCATGGAGACAGCAACAAGCCATTAACCAGTTCGGTACATAGGTGATTGTAATACAAAACCACATTGTCTCTCAACATTTTTTTTTCTCTCTGTTGTTGTTGCTTTTTTTTCTGGAATGAATTATGTCCTTTCCTTATAAAGCCGAATGCTGTGGTCATACCGTAACCTTTGGTTATCTTTCAACACTTAGAGGGAACTTTGAAGGAAAGAAGGGAATAAACTTCACATTTTTTTTTTTTTAACTTTGTCTCTTGTGTCTTTGATGTCAGATGGGCTCCTTTAAGCCAGGAGGCAGAGTGATCCTGGCCACAGAGAACGATTACTGTAAGCTCTGTGATGCCTCCTTTAGTTCTCCGGCTGTGGCTCAGGCTCACTATCAAGGGAAGAATCATGCCAAGAGGCTGCGGCTGGCGGAAGCTCAGAGTAACTCATTCTCGTAGGTATTGCCACTTTCTCTGAGGCCAAAGTGTTGTGTAAGACTGACTGTCTAGAGAAAAAGAGTTGAAAGGGATCCTTGTTTAGAAGTCTCACTCTTTTAAAATTTCTTTTCTCCAGGGAATCCTCAGAGGCGGGTCAGCGGCGGACCCGGAAAGAAGGGAATGAGTATAAGATGATGCCTAATAGGAGGAATATGTATACGGTACAGAATAATTCAGGTATCCTGTGGATTTCCACATACCTTGGCTACATTCTACAGATGGTCTTCTTTATTTTTATTTCCTTTAATGGGAATAAGTAGTCCTGGGAATTTGGGGCTAGCTAATGGTTTTGTTCAATTTGTCTAGTGGCTTTTCAAGTTGGCATTTATTTCCAAGCATTTATTTATTTATTTATTTATTCATTCATTCATTCATTCATTTATTTATGCTGAGGTATATTATTTATTTTTATTTTAAGGTCTCTGATCATAGTCCTTTATACTGCTCCTGGTGTTTGCCTGCTGAGAAATGTAAAATGCATTATAAAAATGGGCTGTTTGGTTTAAAGTTGTACAATGTTAAATCTTCATTTTGGGGGGAAAATAAAAAAAGATTATAGCAGTGGCTTTTAAGTAGGGTGGTGAATCAGATTTATTGGGGGAATTTTTACAAAATACACATGCCTGAACCATGACTTAGAGATTTTCAGTCAATAAATTGGGAGTGGGACCCAGACATATGTGTGGTATGAAAATGCTTCTTCAGTGATTCTCATATACACCTTCAGGTTAGAACTGCCACTTTAGAGGAATGTTGTCTGCATTTTCTGATTATCTCCAGTAGGGGAGAGTTGAACTGAATAGTCCTTCATTCTCTCCCCATCACAGCCTCCAGTGCACACACATATCAGCAGAGGTAATTCACGTGAACAGTAAATCAAACAAAAAAACAAAAAAAAGTTAGTTGGAAAGGCAAGAGAAGCATAGAAAAAAGGGACATATAGAAAGCACAATGTAATAGGATTAATAGAAGTTCAGATATATGTCAGTAATTATAGTAAGTGTAAATTTACTGAAGTCCCAGTTTAAAGACAAGTGTTATAAGATTAGATAAAAAATTCAGCTGAAAGGAAGCTGAGATAGCTGTATTGATTTTAGATAAAGTAGGGTGCCTCGGTGGCTCCATCAGTTAAGCATCCGACTTCGGCTCAGGTCATGATCTTACAGCTTGTGAGTTTCAGCCCTGCGTCAGGCTCTATGCTGACAGCTCGGAGCCTGGAGCCTGCTTCGGATTTTGTATCTTCTTCTGTCTCTGCCCCTGCTTGCTTGCACTCTGTGTTTTTTTCTCTCTCTCTCTCTCATAAGTAAACATTTAAAAAATTAAAAATTAGATGAAATAAACTTTAGGACAGATGGCAGTTTAGACTACATTCTCTGGCCAGAATACAATTAAATGAGAAATCAATATCAAAAAATACATTTAAAAAAATGTTATGAAATTTCCATTTGGAAATTTTAAAATACTTCTAAATGACTCATGGATCAAAGAAGTAATCGTACTGGAAATTAAAAATTCTTAAAACCAAACAGTAATAAAAATAGATCAAACTGTAGGATTCAGTGAAAATAATATCTTGAGGAAAGTCTTAAGTATTTCTTACAGTAGAAAAGAAAAGCAGAAAATTAATAAGCAGTTGTCCAACTTAAGTCAGTTACATAACTGAGTATTGACCCAAAGAAAACAAAAACACTATTTTTTAAAAATGTTTATTTATTTTTGAGAGAGAGAAGGAGAGAGAGAGACAGAGCGCGAATGGGGGAAGGGCAGAGAGAGAGGGAGACAGAATTGCAGGCAGGCTCCTGGCTCTGAGCTGTTAGCACAGAGCATGATGTGGGGCTTGAACTCACCAGCTGTGAGATCATCACCTGAGCTGAAGTTGGATACTTAACCAACTGAGCCACCCAGGCACCCCCAAAAACACTATTTTGAAAAGATATATGTACCCCTGTTTATTGCAGCATTATTTGCAATAGCCAAAATATGGAGGCAACCCAAGTATCCATTAGTATATGAATGGATAAAGATGTGGTGTGTACATGCATGTGCGCGCGCGCACACACACACACACACACACACACACACACACACACTATGGAATATTAATCATAAAAAAGGATGAGATCTTGCTCTTTGAAAAAACATGGATGGACCTAGAGGGTATTATGCTAAGTAAATATAGAGAACAAATAGTTAGTAGGGGAGGGGAGGGCGGCTTGGGCAAAATGGTGAAGGGGAGTGGGAGATACAGCCTTCCAGTTATGGAATGAATAAGTCAGAGGATAATAGGTATAACATAGGAAATATAGTCAATGGTATTATAATAGTGTTGTATGGTAACAGATGGCAGCTACACTGGTGGTGAGCATCGCATAATGTATAGAATCGTCGAATCGCTATGTTGTACACTTGAAACTAAGGTAACATGATGTGTCAGGTATACTTCAATAAAAACAAACAACCCTCCCAAGGAGCGCGTGGGTGGCACAGTTGGTTAAGCATCCAACTTTGGCTCAGGTCATGATCTCACGGTTTGTGAGTTTGAGCCCCACCGTGGGCTCTGTGCTGACAGCTCCGGAGCCTGAAACCTGCTTCAGATTCTGTGTCTCCCTCTCTCTCTGCCCCTCCCCCCATTTGCACTCTGTCTCTCTCTCTCAAAAAACAAACAAACAAAAAACAAACAAAAAAACAACCTCCCCAACTTAAAATACATTAGTTATAATTTGGTTTACCTATAAATACGTCACATTGCATATTTTGAATTCTAAAGAATTTATTTACATAATTATAGATTAACTTTTTTCTTTTTGAGAGAGAGAGGGAGAGAGTATGGGTGTAAGCTGAGTTGAGGGGCAGAGAGAGAGAATCCCAAGCAGGCTTCATGCTCAGTGGAGAGCCTGATGCAGGGCTCAATCCCACGACCCTGGGGTCATGACCTGAGTTGATACCAAGAGTCAGATGCTCAGCTGACTGAGCCACCCAGGAGCCCCTAGATTACCTTTTTTTTGAATGCACAGGCTAGTAAATTCAATTTAACATAGTTAAAAAAAAAAAGAAGTCAGTTATGTAAAAAGAAGAAAATAAAATTATTAGTAATCCCACCAACATTTTTGTATATGTCGTTCCCATCTCTCTGTATACTTCTTTAAAATAGAAATGCGATTATATTTTGTGATATTCTTGTTTCACTTAGTAGCTTATTATAATTACGTTTGCATGTAATCAAAAGAGTTTTTGTTACTTATGGTGACTGCATGGATTTCCATTGCATCCATTACCGTAATTGTTCAAATCATGTGTTTGATCTCTCCTTTCCCCACATCCTCTGATAAAAACTTATATGAACACTGGTCATAAATAATGTCCTTGTTGACAAATCTCCGTGCAAAAATTCTCAGTATTTTTTTGGGATAATTCTTAGAAGTCGAAGTTTTGGATTAAAGAGTTAGCATAATCACAAAAGTTTCCATGCAATGTTTGGAAGTTAAACAGTTTTTAAAATTTTATTTACTTTTTAGAGACATTGCCATTTTGAGCTTGGGTTTGGCCCTATGGTAACCTTTCTGATGATAGTCGGAGGAATCATTTTAGCTTTTTAGATTGCACCTGTATAAAAATGTAATTTAAGAAAATCTGGGAATTTTGCATTCTTTTAAAGCTGGGAGTTCAGTGAATTTTATAATTTGAACTTAGAGTGACAAATTACAGTGATAATCAGCCAGACTGCCATCGTTTATTGAGTAAATATTTTGAAGTGACTACACTACTTTCATCTCTTGCTTTAGCAGGTCCTTACTTCAATCCCCGCTCTCGGCAGAGAATCCCCCGTGATCTGGCCATGTGTGTGACTCCAAGTGGCCGGTTTTACTGCTCCATGTGTAATGTCGGGGCCGGCGAAGAGATGGAGTTCCGGCAGCATTTAGAGAGCAAGCAACATAAAAGCAAGGTGTCTGAGCAGCGGTACAGGAACGAGATGGAGAACCTGGGATATGTATAGTGCTTGTTACATTCAGAGAGAGCAGCTTTGCCTGCCTGGTGTTTTGCCTTCTGTCGACATGCCCTGCTTTTGTGGTCCTTTTGATATAAGTACATTCCTCTGCTTAATGTTAATATATGTAACCTGCAGTGGTACCGTGAGATGTCAAAACTGGGGAAGGTAAAGAATGTGCTTCTTAGGTCACGATGCGTTTTCAGGTCAGTTGTGTTGAGCTACTTAGAGCATGTGACCTACCTACCCCATGAGAAATAACTTTTTATCTTGACCGAGTTCTGGTCAACTAGTAGCCTGATCACTTAGAGCTTTAACTATTTGAAAATTTCACCTTCTTTTGCAATTTTAGTTTTATGTACTGTTAAGAATATTCTTGAGTTCTTACTTCAGATAACGGTGACAACAGGTAAGCAGAGATTTTGGTTTCCCAAGGCTTCTTTGGAACCACCTCAACGCAATGCCTTGTCAGTAGGATATACTATTATTGTAAACTGCATTAGGGTCTTTCCCAGGACACGTTTTCCCATTATCATGTCTTCCCATTTTTGAAATGCAGATTTTCATGGATTCATACACTTCCAATGTGCTTGTAGACTTCCAAATGGTGAAATTTCATTTCCAGTCATGGATTTCATTCATTTAAATGCCACCTTCTTCCTTTCCCCTCCCCTGCCCCTCCCCGTCCTGGTTGAATTAGCTCGTAAAATAAGCTCATTCTCATGCCCCAGCCATATTATGGGCTTTCCAAGCCCCCCATTCCAATATCCAGTGAGTGTAAGATAGATATGCTATTTTTTACAAAGATATTTTTTGGATGGTTTTAGAGTTATTCACTGATAATATGTACTTGTATGATGGTCTTGATCCTAAATTCAGTTCTCTTGACATTTGTTTTGGCAGACTTTTTTGATAAACTGATCCTTACATTGTACATTCTTTCCTGTCTTGCCAGTTTGTTGGCCGTCCTGAGAAAATACTACTACCTTACTGTTTCATAAATAGAGAGGACTTTAAAAAAAGTTAATCAAATTTTAGTAGCATCATTTCCAATAGTAAAATACGTGAACTTTGGTTTCTTTATAATTTAGCTTTCTAAAAGATAATAGAAATACATTATGGAGTACTTTGGTATCTGCTAATTACAACAGTATTATTATTTTCTTGTTTTCAAAATAAGAAGCTCTAGTGTATGGCTAGATTAACTAATGGAGTACCCTATGAACTTTCATTACTTGTATTTTATCTACTTACTATAGTTACATGGATAAGACTGGTGCTCATCCATAGTTCTTTGAAAGGCCACATTCACCAGGAAGTTTATATTGAGTAGTATCTTTGCACTATGGTCAATTCACATTTGATTGCTTACATTACTAATTAAAAATGAAACTCCTTTTTCCCTTGGGAATTCTATAAGCAAAGAGATGAGGAGAAGGAAATTATCATTGTCATTCTTTTCCTTTAATACTTATGAACAGTTTTTGAGCAATCTAGATATGTATTTAAAATTCAGTTTTGGGATTAACCTCTAGTTCAGTATCAAGTTGCCCTTTGGTTGAAGTGGTTTTTTGAAAAATAGTAGAATTGTTTAGTAATTTTTTTTCTCCCCAAAATAGAAGAATGAAATAACGTTATTGAGATTCTATCTAGACTTGTGACTCATAGTATAATCCTTTTATATAATTGATTTGTTTAGGGCAATTTAGAGCTTATTTCATTGGTCAGTAGGTTACTCATTTTGCTGCTAAGTATAATTTTTTGGTAGATTTTAATATAACAGTGCTGGCCACTTGGTTCTATAATTATTTAAAAATCTCATTTTCCCCTCTTTCTCTTTATGTCTCTGTGTGTGTGTGTGTGTATGTATATGTACACACACACACATATATATGTGTATATATTTATATACATATACACACATATGTTTATGTGATACCATAGAGAAAATTTCATTGGATCCTTATTTCAGATAACAGTAAAGGATTGTGAATAAGAATTTACAGTTTGTAAAAGTGGCATTTATCTATTTTCCATTTTTCCTTTACAAATAAAATTAAAGGAAGGATTTCGCCCACTCTCCCCACTTAACAATCTCATTACATATGTACAAAAAGCAGTGGACTTAAAGGCCTTGATGTTTTTCCTGGCCTTGCACATTCAGGTTTCCAGTCTCCCAGTGCCCTTAATGGATGTTATGAATGCATAAACGCATTTTCTTTAAAGAAAAGTTAGATTTATAGTGTTATTTCTTACTTGCTCTATTTCTTTGCACTAAAAAAGAGCTATGTGTTTGTTTTATATGACACTTTAGATACCATATTGCCTACAATAACTCAGTTTGCTCCTTAATTTCCAAACTGTAGGAAGTTGATAACTTCCATGATCATTTATGGAGGTTACATACACATCCAAAAAACAAAAAACAAAAAAACCCACAAATCTCTGGGACAGTGGGTTGTTTTGGGCTTGTTACCTTGCAATATTCTCCTATATTCTATAGGTGAAACAAAGGGTGACAGAGGTTGTCAGAAAGGAAATACCTAAATAAACACATCTCTGCATGGTACAATTTCTCATATTCATACATTCCCTGTAGACAGTGTTTTTTCCCCTGTCGAAGAAGGCTGTTGTTCCTGCTGCAGTGATAAGTGATCTCCATTGGTTTCATGTTGTGAAGTCCACTCCCGCTCTGTAATGTGCTTTAGAATTTGCACCCTGTGCTCCCCAGGAGTCATGTTAGTATCTTTTTATATTCTGTATACAACGATGGACAGAGGCCTAAACAGTGGAAAACCTTGAGTCAAACAAATAGATTTCAGTAATCATCTGCAAGAACTCATAGCATCAAAGTCTCTTTTCTCTGTGAATATCTTTGTGTAAGTTGTCATTCAAAGTCAATGTTAGAAGATAACAATTAGAAACTCTTAAGATATTGAGGGCAAGAAGTTGTAAAGGAAAAATTCCATGTTCCAATTAAAAGGTTGGATTGCATATGCCTTTGAAGTGTTTTTTTCAAAAAGTTAAGCTACAAAATTGAGTGTGCCATGTAATCCTTTTGACTCACATTGAACAGAAAAATACTTTGTTGGTCTTGTCTTTGTATATTATGTACTGCAACTTGTAAATATGTGCATGTTTTTTAATTACATTTGTCTGCTTGTCTCTTATTGCACTGGATTCTGCAAGATGAATAATATTTTATACCATTCATTTAGAAAAAGTAACTTCTCCAACTCCCTCATTATTTCCCCTTGTAATTAGTTGGTAAACTCAGAAAACCATTTAGGATTTTTGGAACCCTGAGATTGAATGAAGAATCATGGCTGTCTGAGATCATCCTTATGTTCCTCTGACTTAAACATGCTAAAGGGAAGCATGAAATCTTCCACCTTGTTTTATAAAGCTGTTCTATAGAACTGATAATGCTTGCTTATAGCTACCTATCTACACTTTCAATGAAGATAAATGGAGAAATATATATTTCATGTTTATATATAAACATATGTATATATATTTGGTTAAATCTTTCTCTGTAGATAGATTCTAAAGATTAGTGGTGGGATTTAGGATTTCTTCACTCCTGAATTGGCTGGGACCATGAGCAATGACAGCTTGAGGACTGTCCAGTGACCTGTGTAAAAAAGAGCCTTACTTGTGTCAGGGGAGACATGTAACCGTTAGGTGGAGTATCCTCTACAGAGAGGTCTAGGGATGGTATATTTGGAACCTGTTTTGTTTCCTTAATATCAGGATGTAGGCTGGAAGTGCTCTTTGAAGAACTTGGTGAGGCATATACTAAGAACAATAAAGCTTCCTTAGAAATAGAAATATTTTGTCAATATAGGCAAAAGTTTAATGCAGGCTTTTGAAGAAATGCTTGAAAAATATTCCACTTTGCCAACTTTTTTTTTTTAACAGCCAAATCATTGTTCAGGAGTTTCATACATAATAGTGTTTTGTTGTTGCTTTTGTTTTTTTGGTTTTTTTTTTTTTTTTGGGTTGTGGACCTCTACCATCGTAAGTTATTACTATCGGTCTAGCTGAATGGACAAATAGCTGTGTAAATAGCTTCTCATATGACGTTCCTACTGATAGCTCTTTGACCTTTTCTTCCCATTATGAATGGGAAGATCATTTGTAAACTCCCTTTCTGGGTAGCTACCAAAAAAACAATACTGGTTTGTGGTCCCATGTGACCCTGTCTCCGTTAAGCCCAGAATATGAGTGCCTTTAGCAAGTTTTAGCATTTTACAGAGAGAAGAGATGATAGAATTATTGCCATTAATCACAATTCATAAAACAGAAGCTTGGAATAGCAAAGGTCTGTGTGAATTGTGTTCTATGTCTTTTTTTTTTTTTTTTTTGCTTAGTGCAATTTCAATTTGATATTGAGTAAAATTGTTAACATTATTGATCAGGAACCATACCCCTGAAAATAAATCCAGTTATCCCAGGCTGGCAATAGTCAGATTATTTTTCACCTTAATCTGTGTTACGTTTATATTTAGTGAATAGTAGTGTGGTGGGTTGAAAAGTGCTTGACATTGATGTTTGGAAGAACTTTTTTCCAGTGGTCTTTTCCCAACATGTCTATCCAGGAGAGAATTATTTACTTGCAAATGAGATGTGTGAAGAGACGATCTTACCCTTGCCACAATACTTATGTTAATTCATCTCTATGTTAAAGAAAGGATCTTCACAAATCAGGGGTGAGGACTTTTAAAACAAAAATTCCCTACTTCAATTAATTTAAAATTCTAAATTGCCTGGGTACTTTGAGTCTTTAAAACACACTGCTAAATTAATTTTATTGTAGAAATATTAACATTTTCCTCAACATTTTATTATGAAAAATTTTAAATGTACATTGCAGTTGAAAAAATTTTACCATATATGCACCAGTAAATTCTACCATCATCATTTTACTAGGTTTGTATTACCACATGTCCATCCATCCCTGTATCCATCCATCCATGGAGTTTTTTAAAATCCATATTTCAGTGTAAATTTCAGACAGTACATTTCCCTTACACACTTCAGCATAGGTGTCATTAACTAGAGTTTATTATTTGTTTAAATTAATATCTTTTAAAAAGCAGTGTATTAAGTTGATAACCTGAACCAAATAACATGCATTTTTTTTTTTCTCTCGTGAACTTTAGCTTTCTAGGTTTCTGTTTTATATGTGCGTAGCATAAAGGAAGACAGTTCCTTTCCAACCTGACATTTTTGGGGGTTGGTCATTTTAAATGCTTAGTTGTCACACATTTTAAAATTCGATGATAAGAACTTTTTTCTTTACCCTTCTTCGATGATGTATTTTTGCTGAACTATGCAGCTTCTTAAAAAAACTGTAAATTACCAATTGGGGTTTATTAAATCAGTGTATACCTCATTTTAATCTATTGCTGCTTTTCTCCACGATACTACATCTCTGTCATTACTTTTACCTGCTCCACCAGAATGTAGAGAGGAGGAAAGTCAAACCTATACATGATTAGTGGTTTTAAACAACTTGAGAAGAACAGATTTTGTAGTTTAGAAAGTTGAAACCATTAACTTATTTAAGGACTTTGAATTCCCTGAGAATTGTAATTGTCCATGCTTCCTCTAGCCATAATTAGCAGGATCAAAAACGATTGTACTGTACAATGAGTTGTTGAAATTGTAAGCCTTAGTAAGCATCTTTAGCTTTACTCTAGTACTGTCTAGAAAAAAAGTTTTTTGACATATGCCTTTATTTTTATGCCAAATTTTTTTGTGGATAAAATCTGAAGAATTTAAGTGACTTGCTCCAGGTCATGAAGATTGAACAAATAAGTCAGAATTGAAACTTGACTATTCCTGATTCATATTCTTGTGCTTGTATGATACAAATCATGACTTCCAAAATAACTGAACATTCCTTTGGGGACCTTAACATGAAAGTATGTACTTTTAGTAGTTAGACTTTTGTTTTTAGGCATTTTACGGTTCTTTGAACTTAAAGATTTTTTTCATGGTCATGTTCCTCATTAAGCCAATGTAATTACTAAAAATCTCACTTCACTGTTGAATACTGACTAATAGTGCAGGTTTTATGAGATTTCTTTTTGCATTTGAATAACCTTCATGACTCACTCCTTTTTCTATGTAAGTGCTTAAGTGACCCCCTCACTAGTGAAAATAAATGTTCTATATCACTGATTCAGTGTATATTGTCGACATGATATATTTTTTTAAGGAAAAGTAACCCCATGTGTCAGGATGAGTGATATCCTAGGGCAAAGCACACATGAAGTTTATTTCTACTCTGCAAATCTGGCATTTACTGGAACAAAACTCTTTTAGAGCGGCTGGTCGTTGTTTTGCCTTCTTTTGGTACTTGAGCACCTTTCTGTGGTTTTGTAAATCAGTGTGTCATTTTGTAAGAATTTCTTGTTAATTCTGTGTACATTGGCGTTCACCTTGTGGTATCCTCGGCTGACCATAATAATTTAGTTTGGGTATGGTGTGTCTGCTTTGAAATGCCTTACTAGAGCATGTCCGATTCTGCTCTCAAGCATTCCATGCATCTGCTAGGGCAATACGTTGCCTGTCTTGGATGTATGCTCTAGATCCAGAAGCAAAACTGATTTTGCTTTCACTGTTAAGGTTGCATTTTAGTGTAGTTATTGTTTTAAATTAGAGAATAAAATCATAAAAAACCAAGGGAGACTTTAGAACACTTCATTTAATGGCATGGCAAACTTTTAAAATTGGCTTTTGCTGTTTCACTAGAACAATATCTAGTAAAGGATATGGCTAAAAAGCGCCAGCCAGAACCGTATGAAATTGGGGTTGTTTCCTAAAATTTTTTCTAAATGTCATTCAGGGGTTTAACATCTGTGTATGCTGTTGGGGCTAAGTGCCAGTCACTGATTTGGAAATCTTTGCATTCTGGGGCCATAAAATGGCAAAAGTATGGGATTAAAACCAATCAACTGTGGTTTTACACAACTGTGAATTGTGAAATTGAAATTGCTCTTTTGGTTTTTTTTTTTTTTTTTTTTTTTTTTTAGCATATCGAATATAGAAATCCAAAAGTTATTTAAAATTTACACTGCTTATGTTGATGGCTCATTTTGGCTGTGTATCCTCACTTCTGTACTGATTTATGATAAAAGCTTGACATTATTATAACAGGCATTTTGTGTTCAATTTAATAAAACAGTTTCTGAGTCTTGTCTGCAAATTGTTTGGTTATGAGTTGGAGATCACAGGGAAAAGGTACATTGTCAGCACTGAGGCGTTATTTTCAATGCTGATGGTCAATGACTAGGTTTCCCATTCATCAGTCTGCATATGATCTGCCAGACTTCTTGAACTGATACAGAGTATGTCAGCTCTTGGGCTTGCGGTAGAATTGACCTAGCTGCTCACACAACTTCTTCTGTACATCACTGGAGTTAGCCTGAGCCTGGAGCAAGTTCTTAATTTTATTGATGTATTTTAAAATTTATCTTTCCTTCAAATTCTAAGGAACTTTGGGCTTAGCAGGACCATAATCACTGCTTCTGAAAATAAACAATGTAAAAAGGGATCTACCCATTAATCTTTTGAGTGTTTCACATATAAAATACTCTTATAATTAGCTTATATATGCAAATATTGAGCTATGGTCATTTAAGTACTCTGGGTTACTATATGCAATGTGCTTTTGAATTTAAATACTCATTTTAAAAAGTAGATTATAGGGCTGGAAGGTGCTGTTATGGTTTGTTTAATCAGGATGCAAGACACATACACTTACTGTCGTGGGAAAAATTCTTGTGTCTGCACAAAAAAATGTTTCTGAATGAAGTGAATAGATCACATTGAATCTGTCTGTGTGTTGTAAAAATACTCAAGGCAGCACATTTTATTAAATCATTTCTAAGAGATTTTTAACTTAAAAGAAGGCTATGATAATGGGCATCAAAAAAGAGAGTCTTTAACCACTAGAGCTTTTCAGCTTTTCTTTCTTCAGGCATTTCTGAAGCTTATTTGCTGAAAATCTATTCAAGATCAATTGCTGGGTGTTATCCTTTACAATTGCCTGTATGTAAAAGACTAGTAATGAAATTTCACAGTCTGTTATAAATTAATACAAGATTGTAAAGAGATCAGAAATAGGTATTTTTGTGATGAATTTTAAGATTTTTATCATCTGAGTTGAAACTTAATCCACCAACTTTTATTCCTACTTGTGGGATATTCACAAACTGTTGAAAAGTAGAAAC
This sequence comes from Panthera leo, assembly GCF_018350215.1. Lineage (NCBI taxonomy): Eukaryota > Metazoa > Chordata > Mammalia > Carnivora > Felidae > Panthera > Panthera leo. The sequence continues at coordinate 87,665,802 of NC_056687.1, forward strand.
CTACAAAAAGATGAAGACAGGCAACAATTTTGAACTGTAAATATTTAATAGGGATGCGACTATGAATCTTTGCCAAAAAAAATCACTTAAAAGTACATACCATGGTGTGTAGATACATGTGGGTATGTGTGTGTAAGAGAGAAAGATGTGGAGATACATGGATAGAGAGAGAAAAGCGTATTAGGAGGAAGCGTACGGAAGTATGTTGTATGTATGTATAATGAAGTACGTTCAAAGGAACAGATGGATATTTGCCACTGGAAGAAATATGCTTCATCATAGGAGTCTATAACGTCTGCTTGGTACTTTGGTTGTCTTTAAGTATGTAATTAGAGCTTCAAATATACTTTGGCTGGCAGCCATCCCTCCAGACAGGAACAAGATGTCTTTCATAGTAGCTTTAATTTTTAATCTTTGCTAATGCCAGAGGCTCTTCTCTATCCCTGTTTTTTTAGAAATAGCTTACTGGGTTATGGACTTTGACCAAAGGTATCTAGTGCCACCCTGTGGACTCTCTAAATCTTAGCAGTTTGAATGTGGTTGGTACACTACTCTGGGAGCAGGATCTTTGGCTAAAAACCATCTAGTGGAGGAGAAGAGTTGTCAATCCATAAATAATGTAAGGGCATACATCATGTTAGGAAATAACAAGGGCTGTATTCTTTTTATAACTTTAGGTGCTAAATTATGCAGAATGGGAAAAATGGTGGATTGGGAATCAGAATGCACATATGTGTGTATGTATGATTTTTGTGATTTTAAAAAATGTCTATTTTGCTTTAAAAGAATCCATTATCCATGCATATTTGGATAGGTAAACAACAAATACGGAAGCTAAATAGAAATAATGATCAATGAGAGCCTCAAATTGGAAGGAAAGGACTAGAAAAATGTCTTATCAAAGGAGATTGTTAAAATTATAAAAAATTATATATGGGGCAAATGTTACAATATATGTGGAAATGATGCTGACAATATAAAAACTAAACTACAAAATGCAAAATACAAAAACTTTTCCCAAGCATAATTTATTTTGGGGAAAATATGATGTTTTCTGCTTCAATAAGCTGGCAGTACAGAAGTAGACATTTTTAAAGTCTCGTTAAATACTTCAAACATTTAGAAAAAGTGCATTCTAGGATAATCGGTGCCAATTCTGTCACCTGTGTCCCCCCGGGCATGTCACTTGACTCTTCAGTTACTCAGAATTGGGGTATTAAGTGTGATTTCCAGTTATTTATTTTCAGTCCTCTTAGTAGCATGGAGAACTTAGAGAATTGATCTTCTTTAAAAATCGGTTGAGGTTTTTGAATAGATAAGGCCAGTATTCACCCATGAACTCATGCTGCCATGTTTTCCTCTCACGAGGCAACGGCAGTTACCAGTTTCTTAGGTATTTTCCAGAGATCTCCTATGCAATGTGAATGGTGGCCTTCCATACATATTTTCATTTTTCTGGTGACCAGTGTGCCTTGGCAATCATTCTTTATCAGCACATGTGGATCTTACTCTTTTTGACTACATGGTATTCCCTCATATGATTTCCAAAATGTCTTTTACTGGTTCTTCTTTGACCCTCGATTTTTTAAATTAAAAACTTTAAAAAAAAGTTGTGGTAAAATGTACATAATATAAAATTTATCATTTTTAACCATTTTCAAGTCTGCCTTTCAGTGACATTGAGTACATTCACACTGTCTTACATTGTCACCACCAACTGTTTCCAGAACTTTTTTCATCTTCTCACACCAAAGCTCCATAACCCGTTAAACAATAACACCCATTTCTCCCTCTCTCCAGCCCCATGGCAACCACCATTTTACTCTCTTTCTCTATGACTTTGACTACTCTAGGTAGCTCATACAAGTTGAATCATACACTCTTTGTCCTTTTGTGACTGGTTTATTTTATTTAGCATATTTTCAAGGTTCATATGGTGGTGTTTGTTAACATTTTCTTCCTTTTTAGGCTGAGTGATATTCCAGTATATGTACTTGCCACATTTTGTTTATTCACCTGTTGATGGCTTTTTGGGCTGCTTCACCTTTAGGCTATGGTGAATAATGTTGCTCTGAACCAAGGTATACATTAATTAAAAACTTTTAAAAATTAGAAATTATTTCACAGATGCAAAGTAGAGAAGACAATGAAATAGACATACAGGCACTCATCATCAAGCTCCCCAGCACCATCAAGTCCTAACATTTTGCTATATTCTGTTATTTTTAGGAGAATAAAACATAGCTTCAGTTGAAGCCTACTGTGCACCTCTCCCCAGTTCTGATCTTTGTCCCTCCCAGATAAACCACAATCTTGAATCTGGTATTTATTATTTTCATGTATATTATGTTAATACCGTATCTATCCATAAAGAATACAGTGTTGTTGTTTATGCTTTCAAAATTAATGTAAATGGCATCATAATGTGCAAATACCTTTGTATTTTCCGTTTTTTCTCAACATTCTGAGATTTATCTATGATGATAACATGTAGCCATAGTTTATCCATTTTAAGTGCTCTATAGTGTTCCATTGTCCATATATACTGTAATTAATTCATCCTGTTGATGGACCTTTAGGTGGCTTTCAGTATTACTTTATTACAAACAATACTGCATTGAATGCTTTTTTTTTTTTTTTCTAAGCTTATTTATTTTGAGAGAGAGAGAGAGAACACAAGCAGAGGAGGGGCAGAGTGTGAGGGAGACAGAGAATCCCAAGCAGGCCCTGCGCTGTCAGCAAGGAGTCCAATGCAGGGCTCGAACCCACGAACCATGAACCGCAAGATCATGACCTGCCTGAACCGAAATCAAGAGTAGGATGCTTAACTGACTGAGCCACTCAGGCACCCCTACAGTGAATGCTTTTTACATATCTTTACAGGCCTATGTGTGAAAGACTCAGGAACCACATCCTTGCTACATCACCTAAGAGCTCATTAGAAATGCACCATCCCAGGGGCACCTGGGTGGCTGAGTGGGCTAAATGTCTCACTTTAGCTCAGGTCAGGATCTCGTACTGTGCATTTTCTTAATGTTTATTTATTTTTGAAAGAGCCGACAGAGAGAGACAGGGTGCAAGCAGGGGAGGGCAGAAAGAGAGGGAGACACAGAATCTGTAGCAGGTTCCAGGCTCTGAGCTGTCAGCACAGAGCCTACCATGGGGCTCAAACCCACGAACTGGAGATCCTGACCTGAGCCGAAGTCAGACCATTAAGCCACTGAGCCACCCAGGTGTGCCTAATAATGGAATTTCTAATCCAGCAAATATCAAAACACTTGAGCAAATGCTTTGTCCTATTTTAAGTGCAATTAGCTTTTCGTCCACAGAGTTTAATTTACTTAACAAATATTTGTAAGGCACTAACTGTATATCAGATAATCTCCTAAAAAGCACTCCATTAATATTATTTCTCTTAATATTGTTGGAAAATTTACTTTCCACTTAAGAAAACCTTGAGATTTTGACTGGGATAGTGCAGTTTATCAAAAAGCCAGAACATGTGAGTAAGGAGGAAGAATGCACCACAGGGCGGTGAACCCCCCTGCTTTGTGCCCAGACAGACCCTGCAGCACTCCTTGCTCAATATCCAGCCTGGGGTGCTTCCAGAAGGAAGCAGCCCTCCACCGACCGTGGTCAGGGTGTGCACACGGCAACAGATTCCTCAAGGAAGAGAACTCAGGACTTTGTCCATTGAGTGATGCGAGCTTTTCTGTCCAACAGTACATCGTTGTGGTCAAAACTGGGAAAATTTCTGGGGAGTCTTGGGGCTAATTATTCATCTATCCAGTCCCTCTGCATTTTTGTGAATAAGTTGCAGGACAGAGCACTTTAATCGCAACTGGATTGGCTACTTCAAAGTGTATTTACGTGACCTGAAAGAACCTTCTCAGAGATAGGAAATTCTTTATTTCCATTACTTAAATTCATGTTCAATCACATAAGTAGACCTACACACATTTTCACTATCTACTATTCAATACTTTTGAAAAGGGGAAATACTCCTTCAACTCCTCATTTCCCCAATCCTACTTTTTCCTTCCTAGAGGTAACTGGTATTATTAGCGCAATGCTTATCCTTCCAAACCTTTTTCTATGTATTTCTAAATATGTTGTCTTATAATTTATGGAGAAGAATTTCTATGCCCTCTACTTGAATATTTATTTAACCTCATACAGAAATGCCAGCCAATATGGACAGAAATCTAAATTTTTATGTTAAGTCCCTTGACCTTGGTCTCTTGGAAATTCTAATTTTTCTAAAACACGTTGGGGCCAAACAAAACATATCTGCAATACAAATTCAGTGCTAGGCTGCTGGTTTGTGGCCTCTGCTTTAAGAAGGCTTTGATTTAATTCTATAATAGAATTGAAATTTTTGGCACTGAGGAACCAGTGAAAGTTTTTAGGCAAAATTGTGTGATGGCAAGATTTTATTTGGATATATGCCCCTTCCTCACATGCTTGCCTTTTGTTCTTTGGCCCATTAGTCCATGAGTTCCAAAGCAGCAACCGCCTGCAATAGGGCAGTTAGGAGGGAAAATACAGGTCTCTCCTGAAATCCAGCACGGGCCATAGTTTTCCTAACTGGTAGTGACTTTGTAAAGTCCTTGAGCCCAGAGATGAAATCCTGTTTTGCTTGCCAGCTAGCAAGTGATAAAACGGTGATCACATGCAAAGAAATATGAAGCTGCTCATTCCCTTTCTTCCGTCCACTAAGAGAGACTTGGCAGGAGGGTATGTTGATGAAATGCACAGTGGCATTAGGCAACAGCCATTCTGGCAGCACTCATCTGCAGAACACGATGAATGTAATGTTTCTAAGGCCCCTGCTGGAAACACAGACCCGTTGGCGGGATGTTATCCTGTCAGCAATCAGAGAATTCCTTCGGAACAAAATTCATCAATGCTCCTGCAGAGGCGGAAGAAGGGAACAGAGGAAGAACCGCCTCACCATGAAAATCCCCCAGGCTGCTGATGGGGTGAGCCTCTGGCACCGGAGGAAAGGGAGTTGGGAAGCAAGCGTAGAGGCACATCTCTCCCCCCCAGGAAAGACTTTGGCTTTACAGTTTTGTCCATCTAAAACAGGATGTATCCTTTAAAATATAATTCTGACCCAGCAATGAACTCCAACTTTGGTTATTTGTTTTAATTCTCTAGAGTATGATTTTAAGCTGTTTCCTGGGGGAATAAATGCACAGCTCGTATAACACATGGGTTAAATAAGACACACAACATCTCTTCTGCGGGCTGAGAGCCAGGCAGAAGTCACTCATCTCTGTGATACAGGTGTGAAAGGGTTAATGCCCTGTGGGCAGCTTTTGAGTAAGGATCAGGAAGTGCCCTATGGGCAGCTTTTGAGTAAGGATCAAGAGCCAGTTGATAAGTGCATCCCACTTTTATGGCTCAGGTGAGTAATCCCGAAGTGTGTTCTACATAGTAATTCTATATAGTTCCTCCAGAGTCCCCGGTGGACGAGAGTCTCTGTTTTCCTCAGCAATATTGGCTTTCTCGCCTTGTTCCACTCTTTGTGATTCCTCACACTCAGTCCTTGGGAACACCTCCTGAAATACTCCTTGTACTTAGGCCCCTGTCACAGCCTCTGTGAGAGGTGAGACCAAGTGAGAGCTGAGGTGAAAGCTGAGGCCAAGACCTCCTCCATTCCTGATTTTCCTAACCAGCTTACTTGACTCATTCATTTCCCCTTCCTGGTTCTGTAGGCTTTTGAGGTTGTGACTCTGCCTTAGCGACACCTTGAGGAACTCATCCACTTGTTCGACACCAAGAGCACCCTGAACAACTCCTTAAGCACCCCATGCATGTCAAGGCTCTTAGCTAGAGCTGTTTCCTTTGCTTGAGACCCCACCCTAGCTGCCCTCCCACCCCCCACTAATCTCTTGGTACCCTCCTTTTCATGAAGCAAATTCTTACTTGGTCTTCAAGGCCAGCTTCAGTTTAGCTTCTCTGTGGACCCTTCCGTAACTCCTCTGCACACAAACAGCTTTAAAGGCTAAGGAGAGGGAGCTAGAGATTTGCACACAGGGGAAGAAGACACGGGGACAGCTCTTGTTGGAGATGAGGAGAATGGCATCAGGGGTACAGGGGCAGTGGCTTACCTCCAAAGAAGAAGGATTCTTCATTCTCTGAGATTGGAATAATGATAGCAAACACTGATATATACTTACTCTGTGCCAGCCTCTGTTCTGAATGCTTTCAAAATATTTGGTAAATGGTAGCCTTTCTTCCTCACAAGAACTTTCGGAGATATGAGTTATTATTGCTCCCTTTTTTCAGATTAGAAAATGGAGGCACAGTTGAGTAACTGCCCCAAATCACACAACTGGTGGATAGTCAGGTAGTTTGGTTTCAGAATTCATGCTTGGCCACTATATCTTATTACTTCTTAAGGGAAGCTAATGTAGAAAATAGACACATAGGGAAAAGAAAGCTGAGACAGTTTATGTCTGTTGGCCTAAAATTTCTCAGTGAAACAGGAGACAAGGGCAGCTAATATGACTGTAGAAGGCAGGGATCCTATTTGAATTTCACTAGGGAGAAAAAAAAAAGCAGGAAGAGTAAATTGGTCTTGGTCGTATTTTGCAAAAGCTCCTGAACTGTCAGTACTACTGTGCCTGCCTCTTGCCTCTTAGCACATTGCCAAGTATTTGGCAACCAAACTGGTTTTCCCAAATGGCATCATTCCTCTTTTGTTGGTTTCCCCTGTGACACTTCCGGAAACCACAGTACTCAAGGCTCTGGTATGTTTTGGAAATGATAGTTATAGGAATGCACCTCAGACTGTCCAGAAGCCTCAGTCCGGGAGGAGCATATGTCTGGAAAAAGGACCTTTGCTTTTCCCAACATTGCTGTAAAATACCTAGGAAGGATTTGGGAGTGTTGTGCAGGCAGGCATAGGCTGGGTGGTTTCCAGAACAGATAGGCATCAGATCTCCATGAGAATGGAAAAGGAGTCTCATCCTTAGCAAATTCTTATCCCCAAGAGGGTGGTTGGTCCACAGCAGGGCGTCTCCCTGTGAGATGTGGTGGAGGCCTGGGAAGTTTTGCTTCTGTTTGTGTTATTGCCTGCTTTATATGACCATCTTCGAAGTTTGCATGTCCTCTGCCATTAAAGAAACCTAATATCCTTGGTGTCTGTGGGAATCTTTCCATCATCTCATAACCACCCTTTGGGGACGCACACTGATTTACCACAACACAGGCAGGAATATAGCTGTGTGCGGCCATGGTAGAATAGTGTGCCTGATTCAGGGATGTAATACTTAAACTTGCTACATTTAATCAATTTAATCTGGAGCCTAAGCCAAAGTAAACAAACCAATATGTGGATGCATATGTGGGTAAAGTAATGGAAAAGAAAATGTGGGAAAGGGAAATTGCATTTCCCATTTCCCCACTGTGGCTAGCTTTTCCATATTTAGTTTTGTAAAAAAACTTGTCTGTCATAGTATTCTATTATCCTTGCCTTATTGAGAAAGCTAAAAGCCCTTCAGCTGCGGCAATTACCTTTCACTCATGTGATGGTGACAAAAGATAGGACAAAAGTGAAGAATAAAAGGCAACATTCTGTGTCATCTTCGATTTCTTTCATCAATGTTCTATAGCTTTCAGAGTACAAGTGTTCCACCTCTTTGGTTAAGTTTATTCCTAGGTATTTTATTATTTTTGGTGCAATTATAAAATGGGATAGTTTTCTTAATTTCTCTTTCTGCTGCTTCATCATTAGTGTGTAGAAATGCAACCAATTTCCGCGCTTTGATTTTGTATTCTGTGAACTTAATGAATTTGTTTATCAGTTCTAGTAGTTTTTGGGGGGAGTTTTCAGGTTTTCTGTATAAAGTATCATGTCATCTGCAAATAGGGAAAGTTTTACTTCTTCATTACCAATTTTGATGCCTTTGATTTCTTTTTGTTGTCTCTTTGCCATGGCTAGGAGTTTGAGTACTATGTAGTATAAAAGTTATGAGAGTGGACATCCTTCCCTTATTCCTGATCTTCGGGGAAAAGCTCTCAGTTTTTCCCCATTGAGTATGATGTTCACTGTGGGTTTTTTCATGTAAGGTGTTTATTATGTTGAGGCATGTTCCCTCTAAACCTACTTTGTTGAGAGTTTGCATCATGAATGGATGTGGTAGTGTGTCAAATGCTTTTCCTGCATCTATTGAAATGATCATATGGTTTTTATGTTAAGGAGTGTACTTGTCATGATGAGCACCAGGTGATGTATGGAATTGTTGAATCACTATATTGTATGCCTGAAACTAATATTACGTTGTATGTTAATGAACTGGAATTAAAATAAAAACTTTAAAAAATTGGGGCACCTGGGTGGCTCAGTCAGTTAAGCGTCCCATTTTGGCTCAGGTCATGTTCTCATGGCACAGGACTTTCAGCCCCATGTCGGGCTCTGTGCTGACAGCTCAGAGCCTGGAGCCTGCTTGGAATTCTGTGTCTCCCCTCTCTCTGCCCCTCCCCCACTTGCACTTTGTGTCTCCCTCTCTCAAAAATAAATAAACATTAAAAAACATTAAAAAAACTTAAAAAAATGGACAAACCTCTAGCAAAATTGACAAAAAAGAGAAGACACAAATTACCAATGTCAAGAATACGATGGGTATATCGCGACAGACTCTACAGCCAACAAAAGGATAGTAAGGGAATACAATGCATGACCCTACACACATAACAAACATTGACAACTTAGACAAACAGAACCGTATCTTCAAAAAACACAAACCTGTACAGCTCACCCAAAGTATGGATATAGTGTCAGTCTACTCATTTTAATAATCCCAGTAATGGGTTAATTGAAGCATTAGTGCAATTCCTTCTTTTCTTTAAAAAAAACTTTTTTTTTACTGTTCATTTATTTTTGACAGAGAGAGAAACAGAGCATGAGCGGGGGAGGGGCAGGGAGAGAGGGAGACACAGAATCTGAAGCAGGCTCCAGGCTCTGAGTTGTCAGCACAGAGCCTCCGCGGGGCTCAAACTCACAGACTGCAGAATCATGACCTGAGCCGAAGTCTGACGCTCAACCGACTGAGCCACCCAGGCGCCCCTATGCAATACCTTCTTTTCATTTTCTTTTCAAACAAAATGTAAACATTCCCTCTAAACCCCCTCTGGCCTCCCTCCATCAGGTTCATCTTAAGTTGTTCAAAATCAGAATCCTGGACTCAAGTCCTGGTTTACTTAATCCGTATCACTGAGGGTGGGGCTAAAGAACCAGCACCCTGGGTTCTACTGTGCCTCAAAGTTTGATGACTACAGCCTCCATCCCAAGAAGCCTCTAAGGCCAAAGAGCTGTCTGGTTGTTTTTAGAATGTTGCCTTTCTAATTTTTTTTTTTAACCTCCTTTTTTTTCTTTTTAAAAACATTTATTCTCGAGTTAGTTAACACATAGTGTAGTCTTGGCTTTAGGAGTAGAACCCATGATTCATCACCTACATATGATACCCAGTGCTCATCCCAACAAATGCCCTCCTTCATGCCCATCACCCATTTTCCTCACCCCCATCAACCCTCAGTTTGTGTTCTGTATTAAAGAGTCTCTTGTGTTGCCTTTTTTTAAATTAAGTTTTTAATTTCAGTTCCACTACAGTTAACACAGTGTTATATTAGTTTCAGGTGTACGATGTAGCAATTCCATACATCACCTGGTGCTCATCAAGGTGCTCCTTAATCTCCTTCACCTAGTTCACCCAACCTCTCTCCCCTCCCCTTGGTAACCATCAGTTTGTTCTCTATAGTTAAGAGACTGTTTCTTGGTTTCTCTCTCCCTCTTTCCTTTTGCTCATCTATTTTGTTTCTTAATTCCACATAGGAGTGAAATCATCTGGTATTTGTCTTTCTCTGACTGACTTATTTTGCTTAGCATTATACTCTGTATACTCTCTAGTTCCACCCATGTTGTTGCAAATAGCAAGATTTCATGGCTGAATAATATTCCATTGTAAATATATACCACATCTTTATCCATTCATCTATCCATGGACATTTGTACTGCTTCCATAATTTGGCTATTGTAAATAATGCTGCTATAAACATAGGGGTGCATATATCTTTTCAAGTTAGTGTTTTTGTATTCTTTGGGTAAATACCAAGTAGTGCAATTTGTGGGTCGAAGGGTAGTTCTATTTTTAACCTTCCGAAGAACGTGCGTACTGTTTTCCACAGTGGTTGTACCAGTTTGTGTTCCCATCAACAGTGCAAGAGGACTCCTTTTTCTCCACATCCTTGCCAACAGAGGTTTGTCAATTTTATTGATCTTTTCAGAGAACTAGTTCTGTCTTTTACTGATTTTTCTTTATTGTTTTTCTGTTTTCAGTTTTACTGATTTCCTCTCATGAAGATGAGAGGATTATTTCCTTCCTTAGGCTTTCTTTCTTTCTTTCTTTCTTTCTTTCTTTCTTTCTTTCTTTCTTTCTTGTTTATTTACTTAGAGAGAGCAAGCAGGGGAAGGGCACAGAGAGAGGGAGGCAGAGAGAGAATCCCAAGCAAGCTCTGCACTGTCAGCACAGAACCCAATGTGGGGCTTGAACTCACAAACTGAGATCATGACCTGAGCCAAAACCAAGACTCAGACACTTAACTGACTGAGCCACCCAGGCATCCCTTTCTTTGGGTTTATTTTGCTTTTCTTTTTCTAGATTGTTAATGTGGGAGCTTAGATTATCAATCTGAAATTTTCCCTTGTTTCCAATATCTGCAGTTAGTACCATAAACCTCACTCTCAGTACAGACTTACTGGTGTCTCACACATTGTGATATGTTGTATTTTCACTTTTGTTCAGTTTAATATATATATTTTTATTTCACTTGAAACTTCCTCTTTGACTCATGGATTATTCTAGTGAAGAGTGTGTAAACTTCCCAAGGGTTTGGAAATTTTCCTGTTATTTTTCTGTTGTTGATTTCTAGTTTGATCATACTCTGTCTGACTTCAATTTTTAAAAATTTATTGAGTTTTATTTTATGGCCTAGAATATGGTCTATCTTGGTATATGTTCTGTGGTAATGTGAAAAGAATGTGTATACTGTTGTTGAGTGGAATATTTTATAAATGTTGATTTAGATCATGTTGATTGATGTGTTTTTGAGTTCCAAGTCCTTGCTGATTTTCTCTCTTCTTGTCCTAGTAATTTGTTGAGAGAAGAGTGTTGAGGTCACCATCTGTAATTGCGGATTTGGCTATTTCTTCTTTCAGTCCGATAAGTTTTTGTGTGTAAAAATGTGTGTAAAATCACACATTTTACAGCTTTATTGTTTGGTATATCTATTTAAGGACAGCTATATCTTCTTGATGGATTGTTTTTATATATAATGCCTCTCTTTATCTTTATATAATGCCTCTCTTTGTCTCTATTGATTTTCTTTGCTCCAAAGTTTTCTTTATCTGATATGCATATAACCACTACTGCTTTTTTTTTGATGAATGTTTTCATGGTATACTTTCTTCCATTCTTTTACTTTCAACATGCTTATATTGCTATATTTAAAGTGAGTTTCTTGTTGACAACATTGAGTTAGGTCATGACTTTTTTATCCACTTTGTCAATCTTTGCCTTTTAATTGTTGTGTTTAGACCAGCCCCATTAAATGTAATTACTTATACGGTAGGGCTTAAATCTTCTATTTTATTTTCTGTTTATTTTTTCTTCCTTTTTCCCCTCTGTTTTCCTTTTCCCATCTGCCTGTGGGTTTTTGAACGTTGTTTAGATTTCATTTTGATTTATGTATAGTGTTTTGGTTTTATCTCTTTTATATAACCTTTTTGGTGGTTGCTTTAGTTATTACATTATACACACTTAAGTTACCACAGTTTACTGGGGTTGTCTTTTTACTAGCTCAAGTGAAGTATAGAAACCCTACCCACTGTTATGTTCTTTTACCCTCCACCATTTATAATTATCTTAGTGATTTCCTCCATATACATTTAGAACCACATCATATACTGTTAGGATTTTTGCTTCAACCCTCAAACCTAATTTAGAAAATGGAAGAGCAGAAGGAGTGTATAGTATTTATCCATATTTTTGGTTCTTGTGTTTTTCTTTTCTACTGATGTTCCAACATTCTGAATTTTATCATTTCTTCTTTGTTTCAAGAACTTCCCTTACCTATTCATTTAGGGTAGGTCTATTGGTGACACATTCTCTTAGTTTTCTTTCACCTGGGAATGACCTGATTTTCTCTTCCTTCCTACAGGTTATTTTTGCTGGGTATAGGATTTTGGGTTGACAGTTCTTTCTTTCAGCATTTGTAAAATGTTATGTCATTTCCTCTGGTCTCCAAGGTTTCTGATGAGAAATACACTGTCGTTCAAATTGTTAGCTTCTATACATAATGTGCATTTTCTCTCTTACTTCTTTCAAAAGTTTGTTTTTTTTTCAGAAATTTGACTATGATGTGTCCTGGTGTGGATTTCTTTGGATTTTCCTCTTTAGGATTTTATCAGCTTCTTGGATCACTAGATTTATGTCTTTTGCTAACTTTGGGAAATTTTCAGCCATTAACACCTTAAGTCCTTTTTCAGCCCCATCTTCTTTCTCCTCTCTTTTTACAATTCTGATGATATAAATGTTTGAGCTGTTTTTATAGTCCCACATGTCCTTGAGTCTATGTTCATTTCTTAAAAAATATATTTATTTATGGTTGTTCAGATTTGGTCATTTCTATTGTTCTATTTTCTATTTTATTGATTCTTTCCTCTGTCACTTTCATTCTTCAGGGCAGTGGTGAAGATCCTGCCTCATCTGTAGGCCTCCTCTGACACCACACCAGTGGGCGTCCATGGAGTCTCTCCTGACACTGCTGGAGGGCAGGCTTATAGGGATGAAATTCAAGGCTCTTTACTTGACCTTCTTGGACACAACTCTGGCAGCGGTATTGGGGTGTCTTGTGAGGGTGGAAGTCTAGGTTTCCTACTTAGCCTTTGTTGGAATGGGTAGGGTGGGGACAACAGTGTTTTTCTGTGGTGTTTGGATGGAATAGAGTAGTTACTGTCTAAAAGTTTTCTATCTTGCTTGGCTCTTCCTTTCCTAGTCTTTTTGGAAAGACAGCAAAAAATCTGCACTTGTTGGTGTTTAATGGGCACCTGGCTTCCTTAGCTGCAAATCTGAGATATATGAGGCAAACCAAAAATCCAGGGTACTAATGACCATATGACTCCTTGGGTCTTGAGATCCCTAGACATTCTGTTGTCTTTCTTCCACCTTTCCGATTATTCTTATGTTTGTTTTACATAAAACATTCAGAGCTTTTAGTTGTACTGAGCAAGAGGAATGAAAAAAGTACATCTACTCTGTCCTCCCAGAAGCAGAGGTTCAGAACTTCTTATATACATATCTCCACACAAAAAAGTGAGCTATGAACCATAGCTGCTATTTCTATCATTTTACTTTCACATTTTATTATGGGGATTCTCTTTAGGATATAAGTTCCTGAAAAATGCCACTTTTAATTGTTGTATAATATAGCATTGCTTTGATAGGTCTCAATTATTCAACTAATCTTATTTTAAAAAATATTTAGGCTATTTTCAGTTTTTCACTAGTTTAGATACTACTAAGTAAACATATGTTTTTCATAATAATTGCCTGATTTTCTGATTATTTTTCTTAGTATATATTTCTGGAAGGGGAGTTTCTAGAAGAGAGGGTATGAAATATTAAAAGATCCTTCATACACTTTTGTTTCCAGGACAGTTGTACTGATTTTGGCTTCTTAGAGCAGCATTCTCCTAAGACAGAGTGCTTGACTTACCGTACTCTGAAGCTGAACATTGTTAGTTAAAAATGTTAAAGGGGAAAAAGAGAATTTTAAAATTGTAAATAGGATTTCTTTGATTAATAGTGAGGTTGAACTTCACTATAATGCTAATTCAATAATTTTACCAAAAACATGAAAGTGTAAGAATAAATCACCATATTCAGGAAATTTAAAGCTTGATGATATCATAATTTGATCTTATGGTATTATAATATATCATGATAATGTATCATGATATAATATAATATTAATCTATATACATAATAAAATTACGTAGAACTACACACACACACACACACAGAAACACATACAAATGAGTGGATATAAAACAGGTTAAATCAGACACTTGTAATGAGTATTGGGTATTGTATGGAGTGTTGAATCATTATACAGTATACCTGAAACTAATATTACACTGTATGTTAATCAATTGGAATTTGAATAAAAACTTTAAAAAAAATCAAGGTATTTTTAAAAGAAAAAAAAACAGGTGAAATTTGAGTAAGATCTGTGGGTTGTACCAATGTTAACTCCTTAATTTTGATATTATACTATAGTTGAATAAATTGTTACCACTGGAGGAAACTGCCTGATGGGTACATGGTACCTCTCTGAACTATTTTATTAATGTTGGTAATCAGTATCCTCTGTTTTATTTCTATAAATGTTATTCTTTTGGAGTGTCTGAACCAGCCTGGTTCTTGAACTAGTTTTTTCCAAAGTTTCTCAGTTTAGATCAGAGACAAGAGAACTCTCTATTCTAGTAGACACGCCTGAATCTGATATGGACATTTGTCTTTTCTCATGGGGGAGGCCTCACTCCTGTTGGGTATATCAGATATCTGGCCAGGACAGAGCTTCATACCTTGTTCCTGACTCATACTTGAACCTGGGGTTTCTACTTCCCACCTTACTATTCTGCTGGGTAGGAGGACACTGAATCTCTTGCCATTTGACCCCAGCTGGAAATAGAGTCCGTTCTGTTCTTTGTTTTTCCCAGAAGAGGATCTTGTAATTTTCCACAGAACCTGTGACTTTGGAGGGTTATGAAGAATATTGACAGGGTGGTCTCTGATAAAAAGTAAGAATGGGCATATAAAATGATTAGCTTTTAAAATAGTAAATAACTTTCTAAAGACTATAATAATAGTAAAAAAGAATTTCAACTAGTGTGTAAGAATATTCCTAGGCTATCAGGAGTTTTCCCTGTCAGGCAGGACCAGGGTCAGGGCTTGTAATGTTGCTTTTGAATTATGTCTGCTCCCATAGCAATATACATCCAAATACAACTTTTATTGTTCTGATTTGGGCCATACATAAAGCATACTCACTTAGATATCAAACTTAATGTGCCTTGCAGTTATATTCCCAAAGGACAGAATTGACAAAATATTCTATTCAAAAGAAGTGAAGCTTTGGAAGTAGACACGCAAGAGGAGATCAGAGAAGTTCTCATTAGACCCTCAGTTAGTAGGAAGGGGTTTGGAGTACCACATCCAGTTTGTGGTATCGTACTTTGACGTGGCAAGAATGTACCAGTGCACTTTCTCAAGTGTGGTCTTCGGCTACCTGCATCAGGAAGGGGGACCTAAACATTCTGATTCAGGGCCCATTCCAGATATCCCCGCTGCATCAGAACATGGTGGCGGCTTGGGAGACTAGCAGTCTTCGTCTTTAACAAGCATTCCAGGTATTCATAGGCATACTGAAATTTGATGCCAAAACACAGCCTCTAGGGTTTTTGAGAAATCTAGAAACCATGCTGTCTGAGTTTCAAAGGGAACTATAACTCGTTTGGAGAAAAGCAGGCTTGGAGAGGGGCTGATGACTATCTGGTTTTCAAGGCCTGTCTTGGAGACTTAGTCTCATTATTGCAGAAGTCCTAGGATCAGCATATGCGAGTTATATAGTGGCAGATTGCAGCCCAATATAAAAAGAAAAAAAATTTTGTCTTTTAAATTAGCATTTAAAAATGTAAGGCTGCCTTGATACTAACCTTCTGAACACTGGAAATTTTCAGTCAAAGGGTACAGAACCATGTTGAGTAGAATCAGGGTCTACATCTCTAAAACATTTTCCAAGAATCTATGATCCCATGTCACTTCGTTGGTTCTTCTGCCTTCAGCATTTATGTCCCTCCAAATCTATAGAATTTACATCTTCCTTTGTTAAGCCTTGGAAAACCAGTGTGTTAACTACTTTCTGTTTTGAGGTACTTTTTAAACATTTTAAAAAATGTTTGTTTATTTATTTTGAGAGAGAGAGTGAGTGAGCAAGTGCTAGCATGGGCGAGCACAGGCAAGGAGAGAGAGAGAGAGAGAGAGAGAGAGAGGAATCCCAAGTAGGCTCCAGGCTATTGGCATGGAGCCCACTTGGGGCTTGATCTCCTGAACATTGAGATGATGACAGAAATCAAGAGTCCGACACTTAACTGGCTGCGCCAACAAGGCTCCCCTGTTTTGAGGTACTTTTTTGTATGATACTTACATCCCTTGATAAGTTGTGCTTCCTTCTAGACCCCATAGGTCTATGTGAAGAAAAGTTTCTAGGCACCCCACTGTTATTGATGCCCTCCATTGCCTTTCTGTTTCTTAAATGGCAGCCCTGTGTGGTTGGAAAGTATCACTGACAATGAGGCCTCATCTTTCTTGTCCATTTTGTAATCACACACCTTTCACCCCTTTACTTCACTTTTGAAAAAATATCTGGAATTATTTCTGTCTACTCTTTCACTTTTCTGAGGTGATTTTGGATTTGTTGTTTTGAGTACATGTCTGAACTGAGGGGCCTGGGATTAACCTTGGACCACTTGGGTGGCTCCTGTGAATTCAGTGAATCTCTTATCCATTCCATCTATGGCGTGAAGCTTACCAGCAAGTTCAGGGTCAGGATGGTGTATCTGCTCTCATACACTGTGTATGTGTGATGTGCTATGTGATGAGATCTGAGTGATAACAATAGACCCCGTGATCCTCCTCTTGTGTCTCTCCTTCTAGGTGAGGAGGTGTCACCTCCTTCTAGGTGTCTCTAGAAGATGGGGAGAAGGGTGTGATGGAGAGAAATGTTATACTTCTCAAGTTAGTACTACTAATATTTCTCAGAAGGGCAAATTATAGAAGACGGAGCCCATTATTTAGTCAGCATTTTCAAAAATAAATTGATACTTCCAAGTAAAAAGATCGTGCACGTTCCCTGATAGAGGAATCTTTTTCCTGGCAGGTGACATGGCTGTGGCTTTGTGTAGAAATGCCTAAATGTCTCTTCTTTTTATCTGTTATTACTATCAACAATTCTGACACCAAATGTGTGGGTTTTCCATGCCAAGCAATTCTCCTATTGTCTGTCAACACCAACTGGATGTCCTACACTTCAATTCAATTCTGATACTACCTACCCAGAGTTAAGAGACCCCATAGTCCCATAAGACTGCCTCCAACTTAACATGCCAATTGTAAGTAGTGGGTTCCCAGGGAACTCATGCTTTTATCTGACTTGACTACAAATCAGGAGTTCCTATGACCCCCTCCCCTGGTGTGGTAATTTGTTATAATGGCTCATAGGACTCAGGAAAACAAACACTTTGCTTACTATTACCAGTTTATTATAAAGGATATTATGAAGGATACAAATGTACAGGCTGATGAAGAGGTACATAAGGCAAGATCCAGAAGTGTCCTTAGTGCAGCAGCTTCTGTCCCAGTGGAGTTTGGGGTGTGCTTCTTTCCTGGCACATGAATACATACATTTGCCATCCTGGAAGCTCTTGGAACCCTACTATCTAGGTTTTTTATGAAGGTTTCATTACATAGGCGCGAGTGATCAAATCATTGGCCATTGATGATTAACTCAATTTCCAGCCCTTCTCCCTCCTTGGAGGTCAGGAGTGGGGCTGAAAGTGCCGACCTTCTAGTCACATGATTGGTGCCTCTGGCAACCAGCTCCCATCCAAAGTTATCCAACACCCACTCAGCACTTTAGCACAAACTCAGGTAGGGTTGGAAGGGGCTTATTTTGAATAACAAAACACAGTCCTCTCACCCCCTATCACTCAGAAAATTACTAGGACTGGGCACAAAGACAAAATTCATATTGGTTATTATATTACAGTTCCATTTATTCTTGTTTTGTTTAAATTTTCCCTTTCTTAAAAGTAGGCAACTAATAACAATGACCACTTAGTATGGGAGAAGGTGATTAACTAATGTGGTTAAACTTATTTGAAGCTCTTGGAGAAGACTGCTTTGGATGAGAAAACCTTATTAGTGTGAAAACTGTTAATTACCCTGTTAATTACCCTTTTTCTGATGGTTATTTTTTTCTAAATAATTATAAGTAAATTCTGAGATTTTCATCCCCCATTCCCCTATTAAAAAAATTAAATATCATGTCTCCTGCATAAAAGGAGTCCTTGTTGAGGCTAGGGATCACTTGCTGTAAGTCACCTTGTCTTTACCTCTATCATTATAGAGCCCTTCACAGTCCAGTAAGCGTGGGGGTCTCCTTGGGCCTTACGGTGACCCAGTGGAAAAGGCTGAGGCTCAGGTGGCTGGGGCTTTGAAGTTTGCTACTCTGAGCTGCTGTTCAGTGAGCTGAAAACCCTGGTCCAGACTTAGTGCTTTCATAGCCTTCTCCCTCCTGTGGAGGGGACACTTTGTGCTGTCCATCACTGCCTTCCTCACCCTCAACTTCTTATCAGTGGTAGGTGAGTCTATGTCACAGAGCCGGGCTTCTCAATTGAACAGCAGCATCTTAAGATTCTGTGTGATTATTTTCAAAAGGGTCTCAATGATGGGTTTTGAGTCTTCTTTTTTTTCCCTATACCCTGTTGTCTTTATTTCCTGGAGGGTGAAGAATGAAGAGGGTGAAAATGAGAAGCAGTAAAAATCCCACTGATTTGATCATTTTCTAGTGGTAATCAGCGAGTGTGAGGCATATGGTAGATGGTCCATACAGAACTGATGAATAAATGGACGCATAACAACACCTGACATTCACACTCGAAGGCAGTGTGTATAAAGGTGGCAGTGTCAGCTCTGGACCCAGACTAACTGGGTCTGAATCTCAGAGATTCCACTTAGCAGCTGGGAGACCTCGGGCAAATAAGTGACTTAATCTTTCCGCCTCACTCTTCTTATCTGTAAAATAGGGATAAAATAATCTTCACTTCATAAAGTTGTAAGGATTAAATGAGTTGATAAATAGTAAGTGCAAAGAATAGTATCAAAGTGCATTTCCATATGTATCTCATTGTATTCTGACAGCTCCTTGATTATGGAACTGAAACAGGGATTTCTGAATCTCACAGTGGACAGATCTTAAGTTCTCGGGACTGGTAAGAAGTAGAGAGGTGTCTAAAATTCAGTTCTGGTTCCAGAGTTCAACCTTCTAGATCAGAGTTGTTTGTTTAGTTTTGAAGATGATGAAAGACACACAAAAAAGCAATTAGCTTTGATTTCAGTAGAGTGTATGGGTCTTATGGAAGGACAAATCCTTTTCTGTAGTCAAACGAGATGAAAAGAGGTTGTGAGAAGTAACAAGGATGAGAACTGGGACTGCAGAAATAATGAGCCCTTATCAAAACACCTCAGTGACTCCAGGGAAGAGGCAAAGAAGCAGTTTAGAATAATCGAGGAAAAGAATCAATCAATCCAATTTAAAACGAAATAATACCTTCTTTATTCATTAGCGTTAGCACTGAGCTTTTGCTGAAAAATGCTTTGCTCTAAAATGGCCTAATTTTTCCTTTTCATTTGCATTTCCTTCCTGCCCAGATGCAACTGGCAGCAGCCCAGTGGCAGTTCCACTAAAACAACTGAACTCCAGCACCTCAATTTCGATCTCGGAACCGTCCTTTTACATTTGTTTCTTTGCATACATAATTTGTCAAACTTTGCAAGCCGCACACCAAAATTCTGCCAACAAAGAACAGGAAGTTTGCGCCATCCTTCTGGGTTTACTGCTATCTTCTTGGTTTTGCAGTGACTGGAATCGGGCCCTGGTGAAAGTATTAACACATTAGCAGTTTGGAATTGCGCTCAAGGCTTCTGGGCAATGAATTGAAAAAAAGAAAAAAAAAAAAAACCTGAGCAACAAGGGGACTTGGGCACATTATTTATACGTCTGGTGAGCTCATTCACTCGCCTAGGGAAATCAGGCGCACAGCCGCCTGCCCAAGGTTAATTTTATTTTCTTCTCAGCCAGGAACAGGGTGTGCTATTACACAGAGAGAGGAATGAGGACTTTTAATTGGCAAAGAGGAACTTCTGCTGTATAAGGAGATACTCCGGTCGCTGGAGGTCAATAGAGGTGCTTGAGGATTTTAAAATCCTGCTGTGTTCACAGTTTAATACGAAATCCTTCGAATAGCTAGGATTCAAAAAACCCTTGCATTAACTGTTTAGAAACAGAAGAGGGCATCTCATCATGCCTTATTTCAGGTTTCTTTTATTTATTTCTTTTCTTTTCTTTTTTTTTTTTTTAAGAATGGAAAGGAAGCTGGTCTTTGAATGAAAATGAACAGCATTTCCTTTTCAGAATGAATGAATGCAAATATTCTGTTAGTTTTCAAAAGCTTAATTTTGACTAAAAATGATGGATTTGCCTTCTAGTTTCAAGAGATTGGAATTTTAGCTGGAGACTAGCCATATAATAAGCTTTATTATATCACAAAGTGGCTGTCGAATACAACACACTTAGATTTTAAGGAAAATACCACATAGATACCCTTCTCCCCCACTGGCTAGGAAGCCCTTGTTAGGTACCCCCCCCCCCCCCCCCCCCCCATACTTCCCATATTCAGATTCTGTTTTTTCTCAGAATTTCATCTAAGGGTTTGTGAATCTCTTAAAATCTTACACAAAATGTGTGTTTGTGTATTTTTCTAGAGGAGGTGTGTAGTTTTAAATATACCATCTTCCTTCTTTCTCAGGTTAAACTCCTAGGAAGTTCCCATGCTTAATTCTACCTTCTACTAATTGATTCTTTATATACTGTATATATTTAGAGGCTCAGTTGGTGATACTCTGGATGAAGCCTGTTATAATAAACGCTGCTGAACTGAAAAATCTCAGGTTTTGCCTAGCAATTTAAACAACCATTATAGAATACAGCAGCAAGCCTTTTGAAAGTCTTTGGTATTCTTTGTATTAAGTTGTCAGAGCTTAAACAAAGTTTTAAAAAAATCTAATCTAGTCACTTCACTTCCTGGCCGAAGAGAGGAGCAGCGTTCTGTGCAGCATTACACAGGCCATGTGTCCGTGCTCAGGAGTAGATCCCAGTCTGTGACCTCTCGGTCTATTTTTTATTTCCCTCAGTCTGCTTGGTCCAAAGCTTGCAGTGGTCCAAAAATACATGGGATCTTTCCATTGTTCTGCTAGTGCATATGTGTTGTTTTTTGTGTGTTTTATAGTTTTGGGTATATTTTACTTTCTAAGTGAACATTTTAAAAGCAGAAAAAGAGATTTTGTGTCTTTTCCAGTTGTCCTAAATTATCTAACCTGGCAGTGCTGAGTTCAGTTTTATGAAAAGGTGAATGTAATGAGGGCAAAGTGAGTTTGGAAGCAGGGAGAGTTTGTTGGACAGGATAGGGTAGGAAAAATGGCTCCTGATTTGACCTCTGGACTTTTTATAATACATCAGGAACCTGATGTTCATCATTTTATTAATATCTTCTTCAGTGGCCCCATTTGAAACTTGGAACTGACCATTTGTAGCACCCTCTCTATTTCCATGGAAGCATCTAGAACATCCAAGCTGATAATTTTCTAAGAAGCATTAAACTTACAGGAAAAAAAAATTCATTGTTATATGAGATGTCTCATTCCTGAAGCTTACCCTTTATCCCTGAGTCCCAGGATTAGGGGAAAGATGAGGAATATTTGTAGGTTACATTACTTGATAATTAAAAAAATACTTTTACATTTTGATGTGACTATTTTGACTTGATGGATCAAGTCAGCTAATATAATGTCTTGCTTTGCCCTGGGAGTCTCCAGTAGATATCAAAGATTGCCCTGGAGTTGAAAGTAGAGCCTTTGGGGACCAGAATGGCCTAGGAAGGATTCTTCCTGGGACTACAGATTTCATGTGCAGGTTAGGGCTGCAGTGCAAAGATGTCTCTGTCCTGCTGGGCAATGTTTCAGCATATAGGCTGCTTCCAGGAGAGATAATTAAGACTCACTGTACTTTACTCAATGATACTCATGTCCGTGTATTTCCCCTTACTGCATTTATGGAAGGCATATGTGACGATGTAATAGCTATGTTCTCCTCTTTGTAAAATTACAATCGGTGCTTTGTGCATTCCTTTATATCAGGAATATTATATATGATATATAATATAATATTTTCCTTCTTTTCCTTGCCCCATATCATACCCCCCACCCTTCCTTAAATCCCTAACCATCCAAGTAGAGGTTTTGGGGACAATGAGAAAGAAGTTAATCGTAAGTACCTCCTTTTGGAAAGGAAAAGTCAGAGGTAGAAAAGTGAGCTCAAGGGACTTCTGGTTAGATGGGGCATCAATATTTGTAGAGCCATGAGGGTAACTTCGTGTTGAAGACATTATTGTTATTATTTTTAAACAAGTTATTTATTTTTAAATTAAGAATATGTAGGCAAAGTGAATAATTTGGAGAGTTGATGTAGATATTTAAACATTTCAGGACCTAAGCTCTATTACCTACTTTATATGGTTAAAAAAAAATTAGGGCTTTTTTATCCAGGCAAATTAACTATTTTCATTTAGTTCAACTTATTTGATAATTTATTTGCTATTTAATTTTAATTATGTAGGCATAATTTCATCAAAGTGTTGTTTATATGTATTCTGGGGATAGATAATTTTACAAAGTGTGATTGTCAATTATACTGACACTGGACAAGGTGGGACTGTTTTGTTTTTTTTTTTTTTTTATATAATTTACTGCCAAATTGGCTTACATACAACACCCAGTGCTCATTCCAACAAGTGCCCTCCTCAATGCCCATCACCCACTTTCCCCTCTAAGGTGGGACTGTTTATAGAGACAGTTGCTTTCCTATAATAATATTAGCAAACATTTTGTCAAAACCAAAACTCTGCATACTGAATAAAACAAAGCAGAATGATGAATTTATTGTAAGGCTTTCCTACCTGCAAGCTACAGGAGCAATGGGTTCTGAGTTGCTCACAGACTAAGGGATTTTCATAGGAGAGATATGGAAGTTTTTTGCATTTTTCAGCTGATTGGTTGCCTAGTGGTCTTCTTGCTTACTTGAATCAGGGTAGCTCAGTCAGGGGAATAGGAAGTCCAGAGATGGCATGAACAGATTTGGTGTTTGAAGATTGGCTGGTATCCTCTGATGATTTCTGAGAAGAGCTGTAAGTTTCTGTAAGGAATAGGTTTCTTTCATGCACCTGTGTTGATCATCTCCTTTTCATCCTTGACATAGTAATTCCATTTTAGTTTGGTTCTACAATGTATATAACATTTACCACTTACCAGGCATCATTATGAGCCCTTAATTTCACCCTCAAATGACCCTACAAGGCAGATGCTATTATTACCCCCATTTTGCCAAAAGGGCAGCTGTATCTCTTAAATAATTTGCCCAAGATCACAAAATCCAAAATGGCAAAGCCAGGATTTGAACTCAAGTATCTGGCTCTAGAATCTGGACATGTAGCTATTAGACTATATAATCAAACTTTGGACAGCTTCTTGATTTCCTTCTGGCATAAGCCATCCGGATTAGCAAGAACCCCACAATCTTGAATTTTTTTTCTTTCAAGAGATTATTTGGTTCTAACCTAGGAACATTGATCACAAACTCAAATGTCTAGATAGGGTCAGACAGGGAGCATTAATAAGGAGGACTAGGCAAAGGATAATCAAATAGCCCTCTTAGTTTCTATTTTTTCTTCCAATTTTTAACTGATATTTTTAGAGAAAATATTTATCCACCACAAAAAGAAAAATAATGCAAATGAAATGATAAATAGTAGCTGGTAATGGTAGTGTTAGGGAGACTGCTGGGACAGGTGGGATTGCAGCATACTGGAGATTGCTTGCCTTGCTTAAAAAGGCAACATTTTTAGGTTTGTATCACCAGATCTTTTCTCAAAAAGAAAAAAAAAGGAAAGGCAGGTACTCATATTTTTATATAAAGTTTGTGCATTTTTAATTGTTTAAAAGTTATAATAAGAGCTAAATAAAACTTACTCTTCATCCAGAGATTACCAGTTTCTAGCTATCTGAAGGAAGAAAAATCTTGTATTTGTGTTTATGGGTTCGTGCAGGTGGAAGAATAGATGAAAAAACAGAGTTACTTTGTCCCTTAATAGCTCTGAAGTCAATAATAACCAATCACATTTATCACCTTTTAGCTGGACTGTATTATAAATAGGGATGGTTTTCAACGATTTGGCTTCCTAGTCAGAGAAAGAAGAGCTATGGAAACTTCATAATAACAGGCTTATAGATTTATAAAGTAAAAAAAAAAAAACCTTCATAAATATTTAAAGTGAATCAATATGGCATGGACAATAATAACAGGTGAATATTTTTCTCTGTGAGTACAGAGTAATCTACAATTGCTATAGCAATTTGCATGTTGATGGATGGATTATTCTATGTGGATTTTGAACTCCTTTTATTCTGTAAAATATAGGCTTAGGCAATTCTACTCTTTTCTTTTACTATTGAGATACTGAAAAATATAGACAATAACTATGCTCGAAGGAAAAGAGAAATTAGATTGTTGTCAATTCCTGCTCCATTTAGTCCCATCCCCTGTGCACAGCACACATTTCTGGAGACTTCTCTTTCCGTCCACTAATGAGAGTACGGTTGCAATATGGCAATGATTCTTTTTAAAGTTAATATCTAGAGACTGAGGCTTTCGCAATGATAGAGTGATGGGCATAGCAAATCCTCTCCCCCAAATGCAGTGATAAAACTGGATAAGACTACCAAAAACAACGATTTTAGAAATCTGAAAATTGACTAGTGGCACACGACAAACTGATAAGTGTTTATTTAATAAGAACTACTGAACTTCAAGTATAAGCAATGAGAGTCTGGGCTGCTCCTGTTCTACCTTCTGCAGTGCTATCATGTGATAGTTTGGCCAGGGTGTGCAAGCCATGAACAAGGAGAGCTTAGCTGCTGGAGGGGGCTGATTTGATTTGGAGAGGGGAGTGGAAAACCTCATGCTCTCAATTATTGTCAGATATAGTCAGCAAACAAACAAGGAAGGCTAATGATGTAGCTAGCTTAGAGTGGTGCTGCTAGTTGGGATAAGCAAGAAACCAACAGTCTGGTGGAAATTTAACAGGGAGACGAAGGAAATGTGACAGTCACAGGGTGTCTTGGTAAGCTCCCACTTATCCCTGGTGGTCTGGAAGAAGGCCTGCATGCCCAAGGCTGTATACATGCTCAGTAATTCTCCACAAACCCCTGGGTGAATCTGAGGCCTTGCCAAGAAGTAAAAGTTGGAACAGGCTTGAAAACAAAGTGCCTTGTGTACAGGGTTGAATAGTGTACCCCCAAAGGTTAAGTCCAAGTCCTAACCCCAGGCACCTGTAAACATGACCTTATTTGGAAATAGAGTCTTTGCAGTTGTATTTATGTTAAGGTTCTTGAGATAATCCTGGATTTAGAGTAGGCCCATAAATCAATGACTGGTGTCTTTTTAAGGGAAAGGAGAGGGGAATTTAAGACACACAGGCACAAAGGAGTAACACTGAGGAGAAGGCCATGAGAAGATAGAAGCAGAGAATGGAATGATGGATCTACAAACCAAGGAGCACAAACCTACTACATGCCAGGAGAGAGGCACGGAACAGATCCCACCCTCAGCCTCCAGAAGGATCCAGCCCGGCGACATCTTAATTTCAGACATCTGGTGTCTAGAACTGTGAAAGATACATTTCTATTGTTATAGGCCACCAAATTTGTGGAAATTTGTAACAGCAGAAATGTAACAGTTGAAATGAACATGCTTGGTGTTGGAAACGCAGAAACGAAAATGTTAACTTCCCACCATGGAAAGGGTGAGAAAGCTGGGCTCAGAGAGTCCTGCCTTGTCTGATTGCTGGCTCCACCAATTACTAGTTCGTGCTCAGGACATTGACCCTCTGTAAACCTCAGTGTCCTTATTTGTAAAGTGGGCTTCCTTGCAGAATCCTTCTCCCAAATTCAGCCAGTAATAAACTCTTGTTCTCCAGGCAAACTCTCCCTTTATCTCTGTACTTAGCTCCGTATGTTGAGCTATTTTTGTACAGACCGGTATCCCCCACTTTTCGAAAGTGCTCGTGACACCACTTCACTTTTACGAAAGACCTACAGTCGTGCCTGTTTTGCTAACTGAAAGAAATCCCCAGAGCATTTTCAATTTTACGACAAAAGGTGAAATGGGATGTTCAGCGTTACTTTGCAATGAGCCCTTACAAAGGCAGCACACCCTTAGCAGTGAGAGGGCTCCCCCGCCCCCCGCCGCCAGCCCCAAGCAGCTCCTTCCCCAGGAGCTACACTCAGCATCAAGCTGCCATGGCTTTGACCTGTGTCTGTGAGCATCTGTGCTTTATCTAGATTTATTGTGTGCATCTGTTAGCAAGATGTGCTCTACGGTATCAGAAGAGCCTAAGAGGTTATTTTTTGGGTCTGGAAATACTAAAAAACATTTCCTTATAAATTAATGGTAATTGCTTCTTTCCTTTACAACCATTTTGGCTTATAAAAGGTTTTATAGCAATGTTCTACTTTCAGATAGTGGGGGATATCTGTATTTGATTTTATCAGACTGAAAATTCTGTAAGGGCAGAGACTATATTTATATTTACCTGATGGTCACAGTATCTATAACATAGTGGATATAATCAATCCATGCTTGTAAGGTTGATATGAGGATTAAGTCTGGCCCTTGGTAGCAAGGCTACCTATGATTATTATTTATGTCTTTAAGGTTTGTATACCCCCTTTTTATTTTTAGCTGCACACATGTACATCCCTCAGGAAAAAAGGCAGAATTTGAACTGTTCTTTGAGCAATGTGTAGGCCTTAGGCTGGCGAAGGTCAGGGAAGATGCTCCAGGAGAAAGAAATAATAGGATACATCATGGTCTCCTCATAGGATGCTAGGAGCCTACCTGCTTGGAGGGAAAGCTGCAACCCTGCCTAAAAAAAATGCCCAAGGTACTCCTATCTGTACTGTAAAGTCCTTCTTTCTTAAAGGGCAGTGTGCAGACTTTATAGTATAGGGTCCATGTTTCTGCATGTATGCTTTATGCTTATTGAACTTCTTAGTTCATATATTTGCCCTTAATGTGTTTGTGGTCTAGGGTCATATGTGGTAAAACCAAATGGGATCACAGATCTCAGAACCAGACCAGCTGTCTGAATCCGGGATTATCTCCAGTTATAAATAGTGACTGGGCACAGAATCAACTAGCAAAATTAAGGGGTAGAGGGCTTGGGTATTTGGGGAAAAGAAGGAAAGAGTGCCAAGAAACCCAAATGTTACAAATTAACTCTCCAGGAGCAAGAGCAGTGGAAAACCATAGGCAACTGCAATTGATGGCAATAAAGTAAACCTTGAAAGCAAATATGTAAAGAGGAAAACACAGGGTGTTTTGACGGGCTACACCCCCCCCTCTGAATCAGAACTGTTTTAAAATAGCTTAAAGGATTCCACTTTTTAAGGAAATTATTTGTGGAAAAATGTGTGAATCAAGTTTACAAACCAACTACTAAAATAAAATTAGCATGTAAAAGGTATGTGTGTGTGTGTGTCAATGTCATAACAAGCTTAATGTGCCTTTTAATTTTCTTTTTTTTTTTTAGAAAGCATCATATGTTGTTAAAATTTCTGGAATCATTTAAATTATCTGTAGAATTAGAAAGCACTCCATTGTTATTTTGGTAAAAAATTATTACACACATAATACATACAAGTGCCTATAAGTGGCAGAAGAATTTAAAGCTGTAGCTAAGCATGAATTTTTCAAAATTACTCATTTCCCACCAGTCAAAGGTAGTAGCATAAATGTGTTCATGCCGATCCTCCTAGATAATGATATGTATCATGCTAAAATGGACTTCCACATTACTATTAGGTTCTTGAGATTAGTTTGAATATTGCGATCGTTCTCAGACATGTTTAGAGGGGTTTAATTCATGTAGAAATGAATGTATTTCTTTAAGTTGCTCAATATATATGCTTGCTGTGGACAACGGTTTATTGATCTGTCTGCTTAGATAGCTTGCTAGCTCTCCTGAATCTGGACCCCTTCCTGCACTTGGGGAAGTCCTGTGGCAGAGCTTGCCTACTAAGCTAGAAGCTGAAATGCCAGGTGCATGTCCCTCAACCTACCTTGCAGCTAGGGTTTAGGTACGGGCCTCACTTGGACCATTTGAATCCTGAAGCAATGCCTGAGGCTGGTAGAGAATCCAGTCTAAGTTGATGGCAGCCTAGGGCGGGGCGGTGGGATTGGGCAGAAATGCACAGGCTCCAGAGTGCTGTGGCTACTGTGGTGGTGACACAACCGACCTGGCCTATCACCTCATTTTCATCGTGGGTAGTCCTGGCTGCCACCTTGTTCCTATCTGTTTTCCTAGCCTGTTTCTCTGTTTTATCTGGTGATTCTACAAACTACCAGAAATCCTTTAAAAAAGTTCTTTCCTTCTTAAACCAGCCAATCTTTTGTTACTTGCAATGAAGAACTTGATTGATAGAATGCTCTTCTCAGTTCCACCCGAAAATGGAAGGCCTGTGTTTAGGAAGATAGAGAATCATTGAAATTTTAGCCATATTCAGGGAGCCTAGAAATTTGGACTAGAAAGAATTTTGGAGATGATCTTGTCATGTGCACATATTGAAGGCAATCGTTGCCTGTAGCAAAGAGAGCTTAGAAGGCCTGTTACCTGCTGGCTGCAGGATATTGAGAAAAACTAGTTAATTCTCTGGGTATATATGTGTATGTGTATGTAAATAACCTAAAGGGAGGGAGCTAGACCAGAATTCCCTTCAGATTTGGAATCCTGCGACTTTTAAGGAGATCCAGAAATGTTAGACTTCAGACCATAGCTCCTAACTCTAAATCTCTATCCTAGTAATTACACAATGCTAAATAAGTATAAATAACACTTAAAACATCAAGGGGGTATACAGGGAGTAAATCTACATCCTTCCTTTGAAAATTTGAACTCGTTTGATCTTTCGGTGAATCAGTAGCAGCGCAGATATCCAGACGGAATAATTTATATGGACCAAGAGGCACTGCCTGTCCTGTTCATTGCTAAAGACACAAATTAGTCTTTCACAATAATAAGTCACTAGTTTCCTGTACTGTAGCTTCTCAACTTATAAAAAAAAGTTCTTAAATGTGGTTAATACTGTGTATGTTAAGAATGTCCTTCTCACTGGCATCTCAAGAACCCCCAAAATCTTACCTCATGTAAAACTCAGAAGATTAAAATTGGACACAGTTGACCTGTGTATTTACAGTAAGGCAGAGGCAGTGAACTTGACACTGTCTCATGGATGTTTGGAGAAAGGGTACTCTCACCTGCTTCCTTTGATGCAAAACTTAGGTGGCAGGTTCATGAATATTCTTAGTATTTCAGTGCTGGAAATGATCTAGTCCAGCTTTTATATTTTATAGATGAGCATAAAGAGGCTGGGAGATTAAGTGACTTATCTAAGGTCATATAGGTCATGTAACTAACTTCAAATTCAGTGGGAGATTGGAGACTGGAGCCCAGGACTTATACCTTAAACAGTATGATGACTGAGATGGTGTTTCTCTGGATCGCTGTTACAACTCAGACACTTGGACATAGTGAGCACTTACTTCATCACTAAATGTTGACTGCCAATTCCAGCACAGTGTAATTTTTGCTATGACATGCGTACTGAGGAATCTGAAAAATATTCTAAGATTTAAGTGTTTAAAAATAGGACTGAATATTTTAATGCTGGGAGACAGTGATTTATTTTAGTACTTAGGTTTAGATTCAAGTTGCTCAATCTGTGACTGTTAATACTATACAGAAATGGAAGCTAACTGACCCAATGTCTTTCATTCTGAAAACTCGAGTTGGTGTAGGATGATGGTCACATTGCTTGTCTCTTTAAATAGTTTATCAGAATATTAATGTTGATGTCGAGCAGGTGTTGGGGCATTTAACCCGTGTTCTGATTAATAGGCCATTATTACTCCATCAAGGTATCTGACATGTGCACAGCATGGCTCAGTGATAGTGTTCTTATCCTGGCTGGGTAAGGATTATTTGCTTAGGTTTTGATCTGAAATACTTATGGTGTATTAAACAGCTCAGGCACTTATTTGAATGTGATAAAGCAGAATAGCAAATCTTCTCCAACAGTGTATGATAACTTGTTAAAATATAATTTACCAGATGAGATTGATAGGTTCTGACAATAATGCCCCAATCAAGTTAAAATCAAGGGGAGCAGAGATAAAATCCCACCGAGGATAAATTCACAACTATGTGTCTATGTTAATTTCAGAATCTTGGTAATTATGATATAGCTGATCTGATTTCTTAGATCTCCTCTGCCTCCTTCCATATTTCACTGTCATCTCGTCCCAGTTTAAGGCTCCTTTTTCATTTCCTGCTTTAGTGTGCTGACATTTTCTTCTCTTCCAGTGAGAAGTGATTGGACCTCTTTTCATACATAAAAAAGTAGTCTTTTATATCTTAAGGTTTGCAGTTAGTTCTCTGGAGTTAGAAGGTCTATTTGAATAAGATAAAATGAAAAAAAAAGTATATTCTTTAACACTTATAGACCTAAAGTTTTCATATTTGGGATATTTCCTGGCAAAAGACTATTGGCACTGAAAATTCAAGAGAAAAGTACTCTGCTCTGAGAGTTTTCACTGAGGGATTACCCTTCCATACAGTTTAGACCATGGTGGGGACCTTTACAGGGTTCTGTGGTCTACAGAGTATTGTGAATATTATTTATACGTTGATGTTAATTAGAAGACAGGAGAGGAACAGAAATGACGGTGGATAAATAGTAACCAAAATGAAAGAAGGTCAAGGAAGTGGGACTTTTAAGGTCCAAAAAAGAACCACATTGTATTTTCAACAACATTGTGTTATCTAACATGCTAGTAATTCTGTCATTCCATTACCAGGCACATCTGTGCAGATACAGGGCAGGAAGATTGATAATAATAATAATCGGAGGCATCATGACATTAAGTCCTTTTTAAAAAAACTGGGTTTTCAGGGCACCTGAGTGGCTCAGTTGGTTGAGCATCTGAATCTTGATGTCAGCTCAGGTCATGATCCCAGGGTTGTGGGATTGAGTGCTGTGTTGAGCTTTGCGCTGAATGTGGGGCCTGCTTAAGATCCTCCCTCTCTCTCCTCTGCTTGCACTCTTTCTTAAATAAGTAAGAAGTAAGTAAGTAAATTAAAAAACTGGGTTCCCAAACTAACAAATTAGTGGAAATATTTTAAAAATGAAATCATGTATGAAACCAACACATTAAACAGAAAAAGCAGAACTCTTTGCTGCTTGTAGGCTGAGCCTGGCTTACTTGGCCACCTGTATCTGCTCTCCCTGAGCCTGCATTCCCAGCACAGTGTTCTTGAAAATACCCTTCTATAATTTCAAGGAACATTTCCACCTCATTCAGCATCATTTTAGTGGAGCATATTTTAAAAATCGAATTCTGATTTGGAAAATATCAATCTCTAATTCATGTGTGTTGAGGTTCTCTATTAACTAAAATAGAAAACCCATTTTCAGGCCTTGCTAGATAACAGTATATTCTCTAAGTAGATTGTATAAGTGGTTTCAGTAAGTGGCTTCATTTATGATTACATTTGAAGGGTGTCAGAAGGCCTGTGGGCAAAAATATCTCCCTCAGAAGATTAGAGACCACACCTGAAAGAGGATTCTGTAAGGACCCTTGATTTAAGTGGCTTAAGTAATTACCTTATCTGGGTAGGTAATACATTAGCAGGAAATTCGATGCAATAGAAGGGGAACATGTTGAATATGATGTGCGAGGTTCTGTGCTATCATTTTGGAATACAAAGATGAATAAGTGTATCTTTTCCTTAGACAGTTTATGGTTTGGCAGTGGATCTTGGCAAGTATGCACCTACATGTATGATACAATTTTTGTTCATGGTATGAAGAACTATTTTGGTGGAATGATACTGGTGAACTTTGAGGAGGCCATACTGCTGGGGGAGGGTGAGGTCAGAGTTCTATGTAATTCACAGGTAAATAGGTGAATTTGATATCAGTCAATGAAATCTGTGTCATAAAAATAAGTTGGGTGGGAGTATTATAAACAAACTTGTTTTTTTCTAGAGGTTTGAATTTTACATCCTGGTGCTGTTGGAGTGTGGCTGGAGGAGACCAGCTGATTGGTGTTAAGAAATCTAACAAGATAGAATTTACCTTGGTTAATTTATTTAGGTCCAAGATTTAACCCTGGGCTCTGCAGACTTAGAATCTCTATGTGATCCCTCAAAACTGATGGAATCCAGGGATATTGCCTCAAGTTTGCAAAGCTTGCAAGAGATGGATGTTTAAAGCCATAGTAGAATGACAATGATTAATTTGCTATAAAAGTATATCATTGTCAAGTGGACAGTCTGCAGAATGAATTCTCTGTCTGGAAAAAGTTTCAGAATGTTGTTAGGTGATCATGAAATCAGAATAAGAAGAATTATTTTTGTGATTTAAATATTTAATAGCATCAGGTTCTGATGCTTCCTTCTTAACATTGGGTTATTCCTGGTGGCTGATAGGACATTTGGACCTTTGGGTGAAAGTGCTGTCTTGGATTTTTTGTCTCCTAATTACCAGATTCCCCACCGTGTGCCCCCTGAGGGTATACATTTCTTGTGTGTCATTCCAGAGATATTCTGTGCATATCATAGCACAGATATATATATATATATATTTCCCCCCTTTCATCTAAATGATAGCAAAACACACTATTCTGCAACTAACTTGCTTTTACCCCCACCTAACAATATATATTTAGGACATCTTTCCTATTAGTAAAGTACTTATTCCATTTTTTTTTTAAACAGCTGCAAAGAATTCTACTGTAGAGAGTGCCATGATTTATTTAGCCAGTCCCATACTGATAGGCGTTGATTATTTTAAATCTTTTGCTGTGACAAACGATGTAGCCATGGAATATCCTCTACCTCTTTGTCAATGTCTACCTCTACCCAATGTCAACCTCTTTCTACCTCTACCTCTACCACAACTTAGTGGTGCCAGTTCCTTTTCTTCTTCAATTTTATGTTCCTCAAGATGTACCCTCTTTACTTCTCACAGTATAATCACTGACCCTGAAATCTTCATTCTCATGGCTTTATCATCTATATGCTGATGATTCTTACATCTGTATGTCTACCCCATACCTCCCCTTTCATGTTCAGAACTATATGTGAATTGCCTGTTGTATAATTCCATTGGGATATTCAATGTGAACATCAAGTCTGATAGGTGTCTAACTGGATCTTTTGATATGTACCACTTCCCTGCTCCCATCAGATATGTGCTTCCTCTGTATTTCCTACCTTGAGGACTGGCACCACAAACTCCCAGTGACACGAGGTAGAAAGTTGAGAAGAACCATGACTCCTCCTTTCTCTTCAACATCTTCCTGCAGTCATCAAGTATTTTGATCACTCTTCTTATATACTTTCAAATACCTTTTTTGTTCCTACAGGCCCATGATTCTCAAAGTGTGGTCCCTGGACCAGCAGTATTATCATTACCTAGGAACTTACTGGAAATGCAAATTCATGAGTCCCTTCTCAGACGTACTGATAAGAGACTCTTTGGCTTATGGGGCCCTGTAGTTGAACAAGTACTCCAGGTGATTTGGATGCATGCAGAAGTTTGAAAAGCATCCCCCCAGGCCCAATTTCTTAGTTCAGCAATTGGTTCTCTTTTGTTCCTGGATGAGTTCAGCAGCCACCTAAGTGGTTTCCTTGTCTCCAGACTTGTTTGCCAGAAATCCCCACACAGAAGCCAGAGTTGTGTTTCTGAAATGCAAATCTGACCGTGTTATGTTGTGTTTAAAAGTCCTTGGGATTTTATTTTCTTAATTATTTTTTAAAGTTTATTTATTTATTTTGAAAGAGAGAGAGAGAGAGAGAGCAAGCAAGCAAGAGATTAGGTAAGGGGTAGAGAGAGAGGAGGAGAGAGAGAATCCCAAGCAGGCTCCACACCGTCTCACGAAACATGAGATCGTGACCCCAGCCAAAATCGAGTCAGTCGCTTAGTGGACTGAGCCACCCGAGTGCCCCAAAGTCCTTGGGGTTTTAACAATAAAGCTCGAACTCTCTTTGGTATGATGTGATGTTCTGGCTTCTAGTTTCTTCCCTAGACTCATCATGTCTCATTAGTCCTTGCTGAAGTGCTTGTGATTCCCAAACGTGAATCATTTTCTCTCTTGTTCTTTACTTGTGTCTCTACCTGGCATATTCTCTTTTTCCCTTTGTCACCACCTTTCTTTTCTCCCTCAGTTACATTACTTAGTTCTTTTACTGGCTACTCTTGTCCCTGTAAATAATATATTTAAACTTCTCTTTCTCTTTCCCTCAGTGATTGATGACTCTGGCTAGAGCAAGTTTCTCTGCTGTCGTATGAGGGCCTCACTCTGGAGTGGGGATCCTGACTAGCATCTCCCTGTCCATAGAAGGGGCATTGACTTTGATAGACTTCACTTCAGGGGTTGAGAGGGCTGTTGTTGTCTGGCTTCTCATCAACACCTCCTGTTGTGTTTGATAATTTTGTACCCCCTTGTCTCTGGTATACCCTGTTTCCTCCTAACTTTGTTTCCTCTGCTTAATGTCTTCCAAAGATTGGTGAAATTTGTATGATTTCTTGTCATTTAATGGCCTCCACTCCCACTTGGAGGCCACTTTGAGTATTTTTCCAGTGAGGTTTCAGAACGTACAAAAAGTGTGTGTGTGTGTGTGTGTGTGTATGAGAATATGAGAATCCCTTCTTAAACTGGAAGCACTGGTGAATTTCTATTCTCATTTTGTATAAGGAATACCTTTTCACAGTTGTGTAACTAATAGTTGTGTAACTAATAGATTGTCATTTGTTTGTTCAATCAAAGACTATGCAGAGAACAGACACACATTCAATCACTTAGCTGCATTTGGTCAATGAAATGTTTACTTTTGGTTTGCATGCTTAATATCTTGGTGTTTTCTTATGTTTTGGTAGCAGAGCATAGTGAACAGGTATAGTTTGTTGACATTTAGAAGTACTGTTTTAGAAGTGTCCTTAGTGCCTCTCTCAGCATCCTTTAGTGCATCAGGAGTTGAGTAATAGTGATATTATACCATTTCTCTTCATTTACTGGCTGGAATACTTCTGTAAAGAGAAACATTCCCTTGTCCATTGTTTGGTTAAAACAGTGGTGCAATTTAAGTAGTAAAGGCAGAATCAGTATTTGATTTTTTCCCCTTTATGTATAAGCTTTTAAAATAATGACTTGGTTTCCTATCATTCTTGAAGGGGACAAATAAGGGATTTTTCCACCTCCCCCTAGGTATTATTGGAAACTCATGGGATTTAAATAAATTGGATGTGTTTTAATCAACTGCTCTTATCATTCTTGATGCACAAATTTACCCATCTTTGGCCAGTGCAAATCCCTTCATGTTGACTCCTGAGTCTTTCTTTCTTTTTTTTTTTTTTTGACTCCTGAGTCTTTCTGACATGACCTCAGTCGTCCATGATAGCTATAGCTATACCTTTCCAGGCTTGTCTTCTATATTTCCTTCCCATTTGTCAAAAGTTAAGACACAAACATTTCTTAAGAATTTTCCTGACTCAGAATTGCAAAGTTGAGTTTCAGTGGCTCTTCATGGTATCAGCCTTCACAGGACAAACTCTCAGAGGTACTGGCTCTGAATGTGAGTCTGTGCTACACAGCACCATAGCCATTTTGGACCACTCTTACCTTCACTGGCACTATCCCAGGCTCTTGTCTGAGCCGCTTTGCCAGCCTTAGGTCATGTCGTTTCTTCATGGAATAAATCCTGATTTGCCAGGGGATTCTCCAGCAAAGATATCATCACTCAACACGAAGCGATTCATTACACATATCCTGTCCTGAATTGCAAATGACATCACTTCTTTTTTACAGCTGTCAAGTTTCTCTGACTACATATTGCCCCATCATTGTTGTAAGGAATTCTGTTCCCTCAAAAGATACACTGAAGTACTAACCCTGATACTTCAGAATGTGACCTTATGTGGAAATAAGATCATTGCAGGTGTAATTAGTTAAGTGGGATCATACCAGTGTGTTCATGTGAGAAGAGGGAAGATGATGTGATGAGAGACACAGGGAAAACACCATGTGACCAGGAAGGATGAGGTCGGAGCGATGGTCCTGTAAGCCAAGGAACGTTGACACCTGATGGCTACCTCCAGAAGCTAGGAAGAGGCAAGGGAGGATTCTGTGCAGAGCCTCAGAGGGAGCGTAGACCTGCTGACACCTGGAATTTGGACTTCTAGCCTCCAGAACTGCGAGAGAATACATTTCTGT
The DNA here is from genome assembly GCF_018350215.1 of Panthera leo. Classification (NCBI taxonomy): domain Eukaryota; kingdom Metazoa; phylum Chordata; class Mammalia; order Carnivora; family Felidae; genus Panthera; species Panthera leo. Next base: position 87,702,153 of record NC_056687.1, read on the forward strand.
TGTTCTAAGCCAACCCGTTTGTGCTACTTTGGTACAGCAGTCCCAGGAAACTCGCCTAATTACCTTCACCAGTAATGTTCGGCCCTGGCCAGTCTAATTAATGAATTATTGAGTCAACTGTAGAAGGTGTTTTTAAAAAGGTGGATTTTTTTTTAACGTTTATTTATTTATTTATTAAAATTTTTTTTAACGTTTATTTATTTTTGAGACAGAGAGAGACAGAGCATGAATGGGGGAGGGTCACAGAGAGAGGGAGACACAGAATCTGAAACAGGCTCCAGGCTCTGAGCGGTCAGCACAGAGCCCGACGCGGGGCTCGAACCCACGGACCATGAGATCGTGACCTGAGCCGAAGTCGGAAGCTTAACCGACCGAGCCACCCAGGTGCCCCTAACGTTTATTTATTTTTGAGACAGAGAGAGACAGAGCATGAATGGGGGAGGGTCAGAGAGAGGGAGACACAGAATCTGAAACAGGCTCCGGGCTCTGAGCTGTCAGCACAGGGGCCCGATGCGGGGCTCGAACTCACGGACCGCGAGATCGTGACCCGAGCCGAAGTCGGCGCTCAACCGACTGAGCCACCCAGGCGCCCCAAAAAGGTGGATTTTTTAAGGTTAGAAAAGAAATTGTCAGCATTTCTTAGTTTGCACATAGCACAGAGTGGCTCAAACTCTCACTGAATTGATGGGCGAATGAAGCCTCCAGAAAGTGGTTTGCCCAAGGTCACACAGGTATTATGTAGAAGAAACAGAACCAACCTCAGATCTCAGAATGCAGAGTTCAATGCCTTTTCCATTATATGCATTTGAACAGTTTCAATTATTTTCAAGTTCCTTTTAGCTCTTTGACTCCTTTTTATCTTCGCAGTGAAATTTTAATAACATGCAATGCAGTGTGCCTAATCAATGGAGTATAGCATGAAGCTCAGAGGATAGTCCATCCTTATGCCTAAAATAAATCCTTTTATTATATTCACCCTGATTTTGTGACGGCAGATTTTGGTTTTACTGAGCATCTTTGTAATCCCTCTATGTCTCTAGAGGTCAGTGTGGCTTAAAAAAACTGTTTCAAAGTATATTCAGTTAACATTTAATTCAAGGCAATTTAAATCAAGGCGCTTGAATATATATAATACTGATTTTGACACATGGAACTTTTCACTGAACCAATAGACCTTGATATATTCGTAAATAATTGAATTAATTCCTATACCTTTTAATGTGTAAAATATTATTGTTTTTGCTTAAAAAATATGATCAATCATTCTCAACTCCTTTTTACAGACAAATGTTTGTCCTATTGAAGGCTGTTTGAATGAACCTTTGTGACTATAGTCATATTATTTATTTGTGATGATATTGTGAAACAGTTATGTCTTCACGTTCACGTGGCATTTAATGCAGAAGAGGCTTTGGGAGCTACTTAGGATAGAGAATTTCCGTGGGGAAAACAAGTGACGTTAATTGAAAAGTTTGGTAAATGTGACAACTATCAGTTTAATTATTTACCAGAATTTTCAAAATTCTCTTCCTCTTTTATTCCCTCTTTCTCCCCCTTATCTTTCTTTCTTTGTTGGGATGGAGTAAGGGTGAATTACTGATAACATTAATAGGTTTTGTGTCATGCAAAGTTCTTAGGTGAACTTGCCTATTGAAGTGCTTTCCAATGTGCAGATAGTAACGTTAAAGCAAGGGATGGGGAGGAGGGAGGACCCCAGTTTATTCAGTTTCCTTGGGGCCAGGCAGCTGCTAAAAGAGCAAATATCTCCAGCAGCCACAACATGGATAGTTCTGCTATTATTTTTCCCCTTTATTGGGGCTTCATAGATGATTTTATTTGTAGAAAGGTTCCCATGACTAAGATTTTAAAAACACTATATAGCAGATTAAAGATGGGAAATTGTGGAAGAAGCAAACATGTGGGATGAATTAAAAGTAGTAGCTAAAAGTCTGACTCCAGGCAAGAGAAAGAAGACCCAAAAGTGTGGCCCAAGATCTTTCCATTCTTAGCAGTCTGGGCCATTTAGCACACAGGGAGAAAACTCCACATACCTCAGCAGCTCGTAGGGCATTGCTGTCACTCCCATCAACATTTACTGAACTTCTACAGTGTGCTGGGCGTGATTCTAATAGAAAGGTATACTAAAAAATATTTCGTGCAGATTCTGGGTGACAGGTGCGGGAGGGGATCAGAGCTGAATGAATGAGGTGTTATTAAGTGTGAATGTGCATGAGTAACTGTGGGAGCACTGACAGAGGAAGGAAGGAATGTAACTTCCATGTCTGCATGTTAGCTCAGGACAGTATGAACTTGGGGTACAAAAAAAAAGAGTGTAATGTTTATTGCTGTCCTTAGGAAAGCAAGGGAATATATAATGTATTCTAGAAAGATTACCTTCAGAGTAGTTAACACACAAAAATGTTAGCATATGGTACTGTTACAAATCTATTTTATCTTCCTGGGCACACAGAGAGACTACATTTCCCAGCTTTCCTTGAAGCAAGGTGAAAACATGTGGCTGAGTTCTAGCTAAAGGAATATGAATATAGATGGGGTATACCACTTCTAGTTCTATCCATAAAATTGTGTTTGACTTCCCAGCCTCTTTTCTCCTTCCGTGGCAATCTTGGAAGCTATCTGTTCCAAATAGTGAGCTGCCATATGGAAGAATCCTGGATCCCAGAGTCACACTTGGATGAGAGCTTTCCAAAATTGTCACCTAACCACATTGAACCATGACTTGAGAGAGAAATGAATCTTTATTGTTTGAACCTCTGAGATTTTAGGGTGTGTTAGTTATAGCAGCATAACTCACCTCTTCCTGAATTACACTTAACACTGAATCATTCAGCAAATTTAAAAAAAATTAAAAAAAAATTTTTAAATTTAATTTTGAGAGAGAGAGAGACAGAGACAGAGACAGAGACATAGTGTGAGCAGGGGAGGGGCAGAGAGAGACAGAAACAGAGAACCTCAAGTAGGTTCTGGGCTCTAAGCTGTCAGCACAGAGTCCGATATGGGGCTTGAACCCACGAACTGCGAGATAATGACCCGAGCCAAAGTCAGCTGCTTACCTGACTGAGACACCCAGGTGCCCCTGTGTTCAGCAGACTTCTATTGAGCATCTTAAATGTTTAAGGAATGGGCTAACCTAAAGTCAAACTTTATTCATAATACCTCCTGGTGGAATATTCCCATGATAGCCCTGTTCCAACAGGTTTTTACAATCTAGAAATTCATTAAAATTTTGAAGTTTTGCACCTCCTGTGTACTCTCACTCTCCTATTCTTTTGATCTTAGTTATTAAATTCTAACACTTGTGTCAGTTTTTTTTTTTTTAAACAGCAGTGTTTCAAAGGAGAGTTGGCAGTGTATTTTTACTCTGCCTTTTATTAAATTCCTTTTTGACAAATTTCCCACTAAGTAGATGAGAGAGGCTTAAAATAAGGAAAACTTATCTCACAATATCTTGCCTAAGATAGTTTTGGGGGTGTTGACAGATAAAATGCAGAGTTTCTTTTATTTTTCCTTTATCTGACACTCATTGACTTAATGATGCCAAAACATCTGCCCACATGAACTGGAGATCTGAGCAGAGATTAAAAGCCTTGATCATCTTGGGAATTTCAGTTCTGCTTCTAGAAGTTAAAAAACCTGAAGTTTTTATTGAAATGGATTTATATGTCTTCTCTCTGTCAGGCCCAGCTTCACATTTGGATGTGGGACTCTGATGTGAACACTCATCTAAGAATAAATTAACTGCCAATGTACTTTTAAATCCTCATCAGTACTTTCATTGAACAGTGAATGAGTAGTGACCACGTACTAATGTTAGTATGGAAACTGTAGGCAGACCTAATCTCTGGAAAACAGATTGTTGCTCTTAATTAGTGTCAGTTTGTATTTTCATTGAGATAGAGTTCTAGGTGGGTTGGAAGGTGATAGCTAATACATAGTTTCAACATTTTTCCCAAAATAAAAGCAGTTTTTTTTTTTTTTTTTTTTTTTTTTTGAGAGAGAGAGCATGAGTCGGGGAGAGGGGCAGAGGGAGACAGTGAATCTTAAGCAGGCTCCATGCTTAGTGCAGAGTCTGATTCCATGACCCTGGGATAATGACCTGGGCCAAAATCAAGATTTGGGCGTTCAACCAACTGAGCCACCCAGGTGCCTCGGTTGTATTATTTTTATGATTGCAAATACCCTATGTCACCATTTAAAAATTGGGGCAGTATAGAAAACATTAGAAAGAATGGAATACTGCAAACCTACTAAGGAGAGAACTGCTATGTTCAAGTATATCCCTTCAGTCTTCTTTATTCACAAACACAAACACACATGCACTCAAAGGCAGACAGTTTTACATAAATAGAATTGCACTACAGATATTTTTTAATTTAAATTTGTACTCACAAATCTGACATGGATGTATTTGCCTATCCATAAATCCAGAGGTACAAAATCATCTTAAGAATAATAAATTGCCTTGTAGGAAAATATCATAATATAGACAGTCTTCTGTTCATGGATATTCAGGTTGTTTTCAGTTTTTCAGTATTATAATAAATTTATATGAATATATGAATTTATGTGTATATATGTTTGAATTTGTGTGAGTAGTGTGAATTACGAGAATGAAAGTATTGGGAAGATTTAATATTCCCAAGTTTAATATTGCTGGAAGGAGAGCATATGATACATATGCTAATGCATTGGCAAACCAGTGGAGAGAAGGATGCCTAAATTTCCAGAGCCTGAGAGAAAGCCATTCTCTCTTCCAGTCTACCAGGAGTGAGTCAAAACCACCTGAGACAGAGGAGAGTCTGGGCTGCTTCTAAAGGTCATTCTGTGGGTCTTTAAAATCTTTCTTTGTTATGAAGGCTTGCATTCCAATGTGTGACAATCTTTGGGGTATCAGGCAGTTTATTAAGGTCGAAGCCAAGATGTAAAGTTTGTGTGGGTGGCAAGAAGGGGAAGGATTTTGTTAGGGCAGGATAACGCCGCAGCCATTTGCAGTTAACTCGCTTCTTCACTTGCTCCCAGCCGGTCTGTAGAATCCCGCACGACACAGTTCCGGTGTGATGTGTTGCGCAGTTCTCCATGAGCTTCTCGGGGTTTCCATCTGGCTGCTTCACAAGCATTTTAGTCCCACACCTCTGCTGAAGAAGAGGCAGTTGCTGCCTTTGTTCCCTCATCTCCTTCCTCTGCCTCACGCTGGAGAAGTACTCTGAAAAGGCAAGTTGGAAAAAGTTGGGAGTTTGAGGGTTGACAACACAGGATCTGGAGTCTGTATGCATCGAGGCTATGGTAACAACAAACCCACAAAATCTCTGAAGTCTTAGGGGATTAGCACAACACGAGTTTGTTTCCTGCTTTCAGAAAGTCTGATGCACATCTCAGAATTCCCACAGCTGCTCTCCTACACGTGGTGCCACCTGCATCCGGGCTTATTCTCTTTTTCTAGAGCACACTATCTCATCTCAACTCACGGCTTCCGGGGCTGCTGCCCCTTAAATGCCTCGGTTCAGAAGGGACACACATCACTGCCAATTGCTCATGGTTCGTTCTGCTCAGGGCGCTTTGGCCGTGTGACCCCAGTGGAGCTGCAGGGGGGCTGGGAAGTGCGGGGTGGAGCGCAGTCACTGGTGAGCACGGCTGTCCTGCACAGGCAGACCTGGTACCTCTTCATAGTTCTGCCTCTTGCTGGTTTGTGAACTTGGGCAAGTTTGTTAACATCTCAGTGCCTCACCTTCCTCATTTGTAACATGTGTGTGTGTGGCGGGGGGCGGTGGGGTGGGTGGAATACCTCTTTCACCTGGTGTTGAATGAGATAATGTGTGTAAAGACACGCATCAAGTTCTTAAGAAAAGAAATAATAACTACTAGTATTAGTGGGAGCCACCGTGGGAAATGAGTATAATTACACCTGATCAGGGCTTGAATTGTTATAAAGAATGTGTACTAGGAGATCAGAGGGGAGAGAGTTCACTCCCAGTGAGGTTGACAGAGGAAAACCTTGTTGTGGAGAAAGCATTTGAGTTAGCTTCTGAAAAACTTGCTTCTTCTCCTTTAAATCCCTGGAGAAAAAGCAGTGTTGCAGAGACTGGGGCATTAGGGGGAAGACAATTAGTGCTGAGGAGATTTCAGTGTGTTCTGACCTGAAATGAAAACCAAATTGTGAGAAAATGACAAGTAAGCTGGTATTAGTTATGAGTCAGTAGTCTGTGCTTCATAAACAAAAGACTTCTATCCTGGTTACATTATTTTGGCATCTGCTATGAGGCTGGGAGGGAATCATGTCCTTCTGAGTTAGGACAACCACAAGATTTGACCTCCAAAATTCTGAGTTAGGGGATGTAACAACCCTATAAGGAGGTGCCTGGTTCTCTCACAAAAAGTTTAAAGCACACTGATAGCTAGATTAAAAATTTTTTTTTAATATTTATTTTTGAGAGAGAGAGAGAGACACAGCATGAGTGGGGGAGGGGCAGAGAGAGAGGGAGACACAGAATCTGAAGCAGACTCCAGGTTCTGAGCTGTCGGCACAGACCCCAACACGGGGATCAAACCCACAGACTTCAAGATCATGACCTGAGCCGAAGTCAGATGCTCAACTGACTGAGCCACCCAGGTGCCCCTAGATTTTTTAAAATAATTTTTCAAACAAAAGAAAGTTACTGAGCTCAATTATGAGGATTAAGGGTAAATGAGGCTCATATGGCATTTCTAACAGCATGGATGGACCAAGAGGGTATTATGCTCAGTGAAATAAGTCAAAGAAAGATCAATACCATACGATTTCACTTATATGTGGAATCTAAAAAACAAAACAAACGAACAAAAAAAGAAACATAAATATAGAGAACAAACTGATGGTTGCCAACAAACAAAATGGGTAAAGGAGCAGGGGCGGGGGGGGGGGGTGGATACAGGCTTCCAGTCACAGAATGATTAAGTCATGGGGATGAAAAATACAGCATAGGGAATGTGGTCAATGATAGTGTAATAACTTTGTATGGTGACAGATGGTAAGTACACTGATTGTGATGAGCATAGCATAATGTATAGAACTGTCAAATCTCTATGTTCTACACTTGGAACTAATATAACATTGTATGTCAATTATACTTCGATTTAAAAAAATGGTTAAAGAAAAGGTCAATAAGGTATTTTCTTGCTTCTGGAATCAGCCTCGTCCCTGACTCTCTGATATTTGATTTCAGAGCTCAGCTTCTGAACTTTGCATTTTTCCCTTGATTTGGAGGATTTGTTACAGTTTTTCATCTCTAGTTTGCTGGACTTGCATTTCCTCTCAATTCTTGGCCCTGCTTATTTTCCCAAAATCTGGGGCTCCCCACAACTTTTGGTATCAACTTTAGTTGATTTGGTTTTAGAATCGACCTCAGTTGGCCCGTGCCTCAGAAAACCCCTGTGCCTCGCTGCGCCCTGGACTCTACCAGCTCCATCCCAGGAGGCTCAGTTTATTGCCTTTGTGGTGGGGGTGGCAAGAGTGAATGCCACAGGCACCTGGGTGGCTCAGTCGGTTAAGTGTCCGACTTCGGCTCGGGCCATGATCTCACGGTCCCTGAGTTTGAGCTGTGCATCAGGCTCTGTGCTGACAGCATGCATCCTACCTAGAGACTGCTTCCAATTCTGTGTCCCCCCCCTCTCTCTTTGCCCCACCCCTGCTCGTGGTCTGTCTGTCTCTCTTTCAATAATAAACATTACAAATAAAAAAAGAGTGAATGCCACGGAGTCAAGGCCACCTGGGTCTAGAATCCTTTGTCTGTCACTTACTGGCTGAATGACCTTAGTCAAGACACTCAGCCTCTTTGTGCCTCAGTTTTCTCATTTGGAAAATGGGGATAATAATAATAGGACGGTCTTCATGGGTTATCGTGAGATTAAATGAAGATTAAATTGAATGCCTGGCCTATAGTAAGTGCTTAATGATTTCCATCTATTATTATTTATAACAAGGGTGCCCTGGGAGCACAAGAAAGGAAGCGATTGATTTGGCCCAGGGGAAGCTGGAAAATCTCCATAGAAATTGTGATCCTTGAACAGAGTTTGGATTGATGAGTGATTTCACACAGGAGGGCTTGGACGGAGGGTCATGTAAGAAGAGAGAAAGACTGATTCAAAAAGCTCAGGTATGGAGTGCCTGGGTTGCTCAGTCGGTTCAGTGCTAACTTTGGCTCAGGTCATGATCTTGTGCTTCAGGAGTTCAAGCCCCACATTGGGCGCTGTGCTGACAGCTTAGAGCCTGGAGCCTGCTTCGGATCCCGTGTCTCCCTCTCTCTCTGCCCTCCCCTGTTCACACTCTGTCTCTCTTTCTCAAAAATAAAATAAAAAACATAAAACAAACTCAGGTATGGGACGTAAAATGGAAGTTCATCCAACTCGTGGAGCATTGGATGGATGAAGTGGGAGACATGCCGAATGTCAAGGCTGGAGAAATAGGACAAGGGGAAATTAGGACTTTAACGATAAAGCAGTGAGTTGGTACTTTCCTCTGAGGCAGCAGGAAGCTGATGAAAATCTTTAGGCAAGGAAGCGATTATGGTCAGGTTTGTAAGATGACACTGGCTGTGGTGTGAAGGATGGATCACAGCGGGCTGGAGTGGTGGCAAGAAGTCTAACTGGGGAGGCTATTTCATTAATCAGGGGGAGAAATCATGTGAGAGCTTTATATAATGGGCCATTAATAATGACTACTCTCCCCCTTCCTTTTTGCCATTGGGCTTTTGGATGGTGTATGAGGTTTTTTTTTTTCTTGTTTTGTTTTTCTGTTATTTTATATTTATGGTTTGCTCCCAAAGCTTAATATGAAAAAAAGTCAGTCCTGATGGTAATAATTCACAGTATAAATCCAATACACTGCATTCTCTCAACTCACCCGCTGCATGAGTCAACTTGAAATCCTTTCTATGGCCAGTGTAGCCTATAATGGGTTAAAATGTATTTGGCACAGCACTGTGGCTTTGAGTACGTATGAGCTTCAGTGGCCTTAGAATTTAGCCCTTCCTCTGCTTCACTTGTCTCTCCATTAGCAATATCCCTGGGTGAGTGACCTAAGGTTAAGGATTAAGTTTAAAAACCATCTTGGCATTTCTCTGCTTGCATTCGTTGGACTTAGACTGAGATTTCATTAAATATTTAATTTTATTTGGTTGCTGCAGGGTAAAGTCTAAAACAATTCCAAATGGTCTTTTAGTTTTACAGTTCACCTGCACTTCTCGTTACTCTTAAATGAAAGGATCTTGCTTTCAGACACCAAGTTATTTCAAGAATTTTACTATCCTATGCACTACTTCAAGTGTTTTGGATTATGTTACCTATAGAACTAATCCATTGAGAGCTTTGCAAAACCTACACAGATTTGGAGAGTGTGTCCAATTGGAATTCTAAGCCTTATTTCCTGTCCAAACCTTCCCTTCATTTATAACACTCATGTTTTTTCCCCCTTTGCTTTGCACCTCCTACCCATGCTTTTAGAAATTCCTTTTCTCAGAGCAGTTAGAACAAAAATCTACAAAGATAGAAGAAAACTCTGGCAGAGATCTTTTTTCCAAACACATTTCTGTTTAGCTCAGAAAGACTATGCACGTGCCATGCAATTCAGCGTTCCTTTTCATTAATACTGAATGAAAAGTTTTTAGAGTTGGCCATTTCGCCACTCTTTGAAACATTCGTCATCATTAAACAACACTTAGAAATGTTCCGCCCAACCTGAATAGTAATCAGGTTCCTCTTCCCTTTCTCTTTTTGCTTGGTCTTCAGAGTAGGATAAAGTAATTGGTGCTGCCTCCAAAAGTGCTTCCCCCAGAGGCAATTAATGTGGTGAAATCATTGCTAGAGGCATCCCCCCATTTCTCTTGAAGGATTTTGAGTTTTTCAGTAGGCTTCTTGGGGGGACTTCCAGCTGACACTGAAGACTCTTCTTTGTTATGAACATCTTTTGTGACTCTCTGGGTGTGTTAAAAGATCCAAAGAATTACAGATCATCTGTGCTTCCAAAGCCACTAGAGGTCCCCCTTAATTTTTCTTTTCTTTATGCCTACATTGCCATCTTCATTTAGAAACTGTCTCAGTTTATGTGCAGCCAGCCTCTGGAGGAATATGAGAGCTGTCTTCAGATATTTGAAAGTCCATCAAGTGGAGAGGATTTAACATTTCGATATACAGCTCTGAGTGATAGTGCCAGATATGGAGGTGAAAAAATGTCAGGAGGCAAGCGTTTTCCCCGATATATGATGTGCAGGTCTGCAGAATGCTAATGGGTGCTGGGGCTGAAGTGTGGAAGGTTTCAGGGTTAAATACATTAGGAAATACTGCATTAAAGGTAGTGAAACAGATGATCAAAGCTAATGGGTGTTGTAAGTATCTAAGAGGAGCATATGATCTATGCTTATTTGACCATGGAATGTTTCTTGGAGCAGATTAAAGGGTAGGTACTCTTTGCTTAAGTGCTGAGAAAGTTGCTTTGCTGCTTAACAGGAGAATAAGTATTACTTTTATAAGTTAGAAGCCTTAGATGTGAATTATAGATACAATCAAATGCTGTGGGACCCTGAACACAAATATAAACACCTTGAGAATCAGTTTATTTGCAAAACAGGAAGTAGAACTGAATATTCCAGAAGTCCCTACTGGCTCCAAATTGCTGTGTGTGGCATTGGGACCACTCCTCTCATCTGTTGAGGTTTCACATCTGAATTGGACTGCACAGATGGGCATGTAGCACAGGGCATTCATGCTGGTTGTTAAACGTCTACCAGCATCCCACTTCCGGAGCCTCACCAAAAGCTTATCTTTCAGATGTGTCTCTTCTGAAGTTGTACAGAGCATTGCCTATATTACTATTCTGTTAACTGCAAAATGAAGTTAATAATAGTGTTGATTTCACTGTTAGATATTGGGGCTTACTTTAATAAGCGAGGAAAGATTGGTTCAAAGATACATATTATTTTGCTAGAATATGGTGGTGATATTGTTATAAATGGTAACTCACTTTAGTTTGGAATTTAAAAGACTAGAAGAGATTTTATTATTAACATCCACAGGGGTTGAAAGTAAGTAACACGGTATATTTAAAACTAGGTTTTTTCCAGCCGTATAGGAGGGACATTTAAAATGGGGGAAAGAACATGGAAAATTGATGTTTTGCAACAGACATTTTACCCTTCCTATAGGTAAATTGAACAAAGTGCTTTTTGATCCTGCCTCAATAACTGTTGGAGGGAGATAATTTTGATCAGCAATGAGCACTGTAAGTGTCCTGTGGCTATCAACAGAATAAATATGCTCTTAGATTGCAGGTAGGAGCCCGATGTGTGAGACAGAGATGACGATCATATTCAACCCAGCACTGAGCACTTTGTACCCTTTCTTGGCTATTATTATCTTTTTAAAGAGTAGTTTTAGGTTTATAATAAAATTGAAAGGGAGGCACAGAGATTTATACTCCTTGTCCCTACACATGCATAGCCTCAACATTATCCATATCCCCTACCAGAGTGGTACCTTTTTTGCCAAGGATGGACCTGTATTGACACATCATAATCATCCAAGTCCATAGTTTGTATTATGGCTTACTCATGGTGCTGTACATTCTACGAATTTGAATGAATGACATATATCCACCATGATAATATCATGTAGAATATTTTCACCGTCCTAAAAGTTCTCTGTGTTGTGCCCACTCATCCCCCACCCCCAGAGCCTGTCAACTCCTGACCTTTTTATTTTTCCCATAGTTCTGCTTTTTCCAGAATGTCATATAGTTGGAATCATACAATATGTAGCCTTTAAGATTGGCTTCTTTTTTTTTTTAAATATAATTTATTGTCAAGTTAAGCTAACATACAGTGTATACAGTGTGCTCTTGGGTTTGGGAGTAGATTCCCATGATTCATCACTTACATACAACATCCAGTGCTCATCCCAACAAGTGCCCTCCTCAATGCCCATCACCTCTTTTCCCCCTCCCCCGCCCCTTCCCTCATCAACCCTCACTTTGTTCTCTGTATTTAAGAGTCTCTTATGGCTTGCCTCCCTCTCTGTTTGAAACTATTTTTTCCCCTTCCCTTCCCCCGTGGTCTTCTGTTAAGTTTTTCAAGTTCCACATATGAGTGAAAATATATGATATCAGATTGGCTTCTTTAATTTAGGAGTATGCTTTTAAGTTTCATCCATATCTTTTCATAGCTTGATAGCTCATTTCTTGAGACCTTGTTTGAAGGTTCTAGCAGGGGAGCACAGCTATTCATATACCATTGACCTAAGAGCGGTCCTCCTCTATTGGAGAAGGTTGTCCTCTTTGAATGAGCGTGTAGCTTTGGGAGGGGTGCACTTGGAGTGGTGAGGGAGGAAGCGGATTCCCACCTATCCAGCCAGATCATCCAAATCAACCCTGGTGATCAATGGGGTGACAGATGTTGCAGCCAGATTGTGTTTACATCCATATAACATTTTAGTGCTGAATAGTATTCCATTGTCTGGATGTACCACAGTTTATTTTTCCATTAACCTACTGAAGAACATCTTGGTTGCTTTTAAGTTTTGACAATTATGAAGAAAGCTTCTGTAAATGCCCATATGCAGGTTCTTGTGTGAACATAAATTTTCAACTCCTTTGGGTAAATACCAATTTGCACAGCTGTGTAAGAGTATGTTTAGTTTCATAAGAAACCTTCAAACTGTTTTACAAAGTGACTGTACCATTTTGCATTCCCACGAGCAAGTGCTCCAAATTTGGTGGAACACATTTGGTGGTGTTAGTCTTCTGGATTTTGGCCATTCTGATAGGTATATAGTTATATCTCATTATTACTTTATTTTGCATTTCTCTGATGACATAAGATATAGAGCATCTTTTCATGTGTTTATTTGCCATTTGTATATCTTCTTTGGTGAGGCATTTGTTAAGGTCTTTGATCCCTTTGATCCCTTTAAAAGTCAGATTGCTTATTTTCTTATTGTAGAGTTTTAAGAGTTCTTTGAATAGTTTGGTATTAGTCCTTTATCAGATGTGTCTTTTGCAAATATTTTCTCCCAATCCCTGGCTTGTGTTCTCATTCTCTTGGTATTGTCTTTTGCAGAGCACAAGCTTTTAATTTTAACGAAGTCCAGTTTACTAATTATTTCTTTCATGGATCATATCTTTGATGTAGTTGTTGTCACATCCAAGGTCAGCTAGGTTTTTTAATGCTATCTTCTAGAAGTTTTATGGTGTTGTGTTTTGCATTTAGATTTATGAGAGACTTTGAGGTAATTTTTGTGAAGGTTGTAAGGTCTGTGTCTCGATTCATTTTTATTTGTATGTAGATACCCAGTTGTTGCAGAACCATTTGTTGAAAGCTATTATATTTTCAGAAGGATAGAAACAATCTAGTGTATTCAGAGGACAGAGACCAAGATTACAAAGAGGATTTAAACTATGCTAAAGGAGAACAAGCTTAAGTTTCATGGAGGTGTTGAAACTTGGAGAGAGAAATCATCATAGGACATAATACCTGTCTTTGGCTATTTGAAGCGTCATTAGATGTATGATTAGAGTCTTAATGGAATTTTAATGAGTGAATTTGGCCAGCAAGTAGAAGGGGATAGGCTGCAGCTTCTTTTCACAATATTCTGAAGCTAGAGATTTCCAGAAATGGGAAAGATTGGCACAAGAGGAAATAAGTTCCCCTTTGCTAGGTGCCTCCATGGGATGTAGTTCAGCTTTGAGAAGTAAAAGAACTAGACTATCTAAAACATCTCTTCTAATTTTGAATTCTGAGCTCTTAAGCTTTGCTTAGATATATACACAACTCAATCCTGTTAAATGCATAAAAATCAAGGAGAAGGGCAGCACAATTTAGGTATATTTTGGAACAACTTAGAAATAATACTGGGGAAAAAAAAAGAAAAAATGACTATTGGTGCCAGGTATATGAGCACATTCTTGGGGATGGTCTAACTCTGCTCTGGATTTTACTAGAGGGTCATTTGCCCACTTTATAGCTATTCACCAATGCATAGCCGTAGGTAAGTGTGGAGATAGATGTGTTTAAAACCTTTTGAGGGATATAAGCCAGGGTCTGGAAGTGCCAACTATAGGACGGCTCTGACACTCAGCCATATGTCTAGGAATTCTGGTGTCTTCTGTAAATGATTTCAAGATATCATAACCTGGAATAACTCAATGGGACCTTCATTTTGTTTTTAAATTAAGTACATATTAAGCATCTATTTTGTGCCAGCCACGTACTATACTGAAGTTGGCCATGTTTCACAGTTATATAGAGAACAGTTTTCACTCATTTCATTGGAACTTATTTTCAATTAAATATACAAAAGATTTCTATTCACTGATCATTCTAAAACTAAGGATTTTGTTTCTGGAGCTGAGGAATTTCATAGTGCCCAGAGGTACTTCAGAAATGTCTCTTTTGTGAACAATCTGTGAGGGAACGAGGCCAGGAAAACATACATCTAGTTCCTAGTTGGGAACATTGAGATGAGACTAATTTTTATTGAACTGGCTGCATGAATTTATTGTCATACAGAGTAAATATTATGGTTGAAAACTATAATATTTGTTAATGTTTGGCAGCATGGAAACTAATTAATCATTCTCTCTTCATGCTTCGGATCGGTGTGGTTTGCATATTCATCACAGGCCATGAGTGACACCCCAGACAGGTTGGAGCTCAAGTTGAAAAGCATGTCCAATGTTATGGGACCAAGTGTCTCCTGGGTAGGATTAGTGTGATAATTTAATGTATTAATTTATTCAGAATTTAATTCCAGGATAAAATTGCTTTTTTTCAAATATATTTTCTTTCCTTCTCCTTTCCCTTCCTCCTTCCCTTCCTCTCTATGATAAAATCAGAATCATCTAATTTTTCTGCCTGTTTTCATGTCTGCCACAAAGCTTGGAACTAAATTTGGTATTTAGTTACAGAAAGTCACTCATTCATAATTCCTAGTTGACTGTTCTCTCATATTTTTAATGATCATCATTATATGTCTATTTCCAGTATTTTGTTTCATATATATCTTTATATTATATATTTCTTCAAGTTATTTTTAGAAATTGGCAGAATCTACATGATACACACATTAAAAAAATGCAGGTAGGAAAAGTACTATTAATAGAGGAAACTGCATTTCACTAGTAGCTTTGAATGTCTGAAGGTTTGCATTTCATACCAAAAAAAATCAGGCTCTATCATAAGGAAACAACCTATATGAAAATATTAAACATGACTTAAGACAAGGATGGGTGCCATCTGCTTAGTGTTTTCATATTATGTAGAACTTTCCTTTACTGGGAGAATTTTTCCAAAATACGTACTTTGATTCTCTTTGCCAGTCTCTCCAGCCCCCATGATAAGCAGAAATAATTTTATCATTGTACATACATCTTCAAATTCAGAGACCCACTACATCCTAGACAGGGCTAGAGATGTTGGAGGGGCACACGGAATGTTAATGTCTGTGTAGACTATGTGGGGCTGGTTCATTGGGTGCAGCAGTGGCAGTGGTCCAGAAAACGTTGATGGGATGCATCTGGTCGAAGCTCTATTGTCAGAGAAGGCATCAGCTAGGGTGGGGAGATCTAGCAGGTGCTTGGAGGGCTGGTTATCAAACTTGGCTGCTCATTGGAATCACCTGGGAAGCTTTACCAACTACCGAAGCCTGGGGAAGAGTGCTGAAGTCAATGTAATACAGATTTGTTTTTTGAGGCGGGGGACATCAAGGTTGTTTTTTTTTTTTTTTTTTTCCTGAAGCATAACTGTCTATACCATTACTAGCCTTGGAGGAGGTGGGTTGCCTTCCAAAGGGCTTAAGAATGGAAAGAAGCTGTTGTTTTGTTTTTTTGTTTTTTGTTTTTTTTCTTAAGACACTGGTGAGCAATCCTCGTGGTTCTGCTGTAGGTAACTGTTCTATTTTCGTTTGAACATTGTGGCCCCTTTAATGCTGGCTTTAGTGTAACCTCTGCCTTATTCCTCAGGGACAGATACTATGTCCACAGAAAGAAAGAATCTGTTTGCTTATTTCAAATGACGCTTCGCAGTGAATACATATGAAATGCTTGTGGTGAAGCACGTAGGACCTGAAGTTGACAGCCTTGTTGGGAATGCTTTCTCCACCTCTTAGGAGCATTGTGACTCTGGGCAGTTTCTTAGTCCCCTTCCCTGTAGAATGCATATATTAGTGATGCCTACCTCTTAGGCTTTTATTTTAAGTATAATATAATGTAGGCAAACAATGTAGAAGAAGGCCTGGGCTGTCATTAACACTAGATCAGTGTGTCTCCAAGTGTTGTCCCCAGACCAGAAGCTTCAGTGTCAGCTGGGGACTTGTTAGAAATGGAGATTCACTCTGCCCACCACAGACTTATTTGTTCAGAAACCTGAGGCGGGGGTGGGGGTGGGGGGACAGCAATTTCTGTTTTAACAAACCCTCCAAGAGATTCTGATATGGACTAAAGTTTGACGGCCACTTGTGTTTTTCAAATTAATTCCCACCAGCATACATTTTAAATAGCAAACTCATTGTGGTGGTTATTACATTGTCTAAAAAGAAACATCCTCTTAGAACTAAACTATTTACATTTAAATAGTCAAACTATTCTTCTCAATTCACAATTCAAACAATTACTTTAAAGTGGTTTATGTATAATTATCACCTTCATCACTGAAAAAACACTACAAGTTTTGCAACCGGGGTGTATACCAGTCCAGGAGAAAATTTGTCAGCATTGCTTTGGAATACACATTTGGAGAACCTTAGGGATGAGGATAGGTGTCTGGGATTTTGAAGTGATGGGGCTGACTAGAGACTGACTACTGACTTCCAAATTGTGATAAGTTAAACTGGGTGTGTTGATGCCATTTATGGAAAGGCCTTGAAAGTCAGTAAAATTAAGCTTGATCTAGTAAAACTCAACCATAACCTTTGAGCTTTTTTGAGTACAGAAGTAGGGAAATAAATGGAAAGTGGAAAGATTGAATTATAGTGGGCCAAGGGCCAGGCCAAGGCCAGGGTCTTAGAGCTGGACAGGTACTGAGGAATGTGGAGGTTTCAGAGGTCCTAGAATGTAGGGATGGGGAAGAGGCTGGGAGAGAAACTCACTGGCCTCTACCAGAGACTATATGTTAAATTATAATAAAAGCAGTGACATGACCAGGCCTAAGGATGTCATCCAAAGAGGCATCTTCTAATGGAGGTTGTGGAGCTATAGGGTTTCTTAGACACAGGCTAGGCAATTGCTTTTTTTTTTCTTCTTCAAATTTTACTGTTTATTTGTTGCAGTGTTGAGTACATATCTTAAAGATCCCAGATCCCATAATTTCCCCTTTAATGATATACTGAGACATCAAGTCCTTAAGGTTTTTTTTATTATTAAAATATTTTATTTATTTATTTATTTATTTATTTATTTATTTATTTATATGAAATTTATTGTCAAGTTGCTTTCCATACAACACCCAGTGCTCATCCCAACAGGTGCCCTCCTCAATGCCCATCACCCACTTTTCCCTCCCTCCCACCCCCCATCAACCCTCAGTTTATTCTCAGTTGTTAAGAGTCTCTTATGGTTTGGCTCCTTCCCTCTCTGTAACTTTTTTTTTCCCCTTCTCCTCCCCCATGGTCTTCTGTTAAGTTTCTCAGGATCCACATAAGACTGAAAACATGGTATCTGTCTTTCTCAGTATGACTTATTTCACTTAGCATAACACTCTCCAGTTCCATCCACGTTGCTACAAAAGGTCATATTTCATTCTTTCTCATTGCCAAGTAGTATTCCATTGTGTATATAAACCACAACTTCTTTATCCATTCACCAGTTGATGGACATTCAGGCTCTTTCTATAATGTGGCTATTGTTGAAAGTGCTGCTATAAACATTGGGGTACAAGTGCCCCTATAGGCAATTGCTTTTATTTTCAGGTGATCATTCATCATTGGCTTGTGGGTACAGGCACAGGCTGACAAGACAAAATAGGTGATCTGGATGGACCTCACCAAATGTTCTGAGATTGGGGGGAACACTTCAGTTCAGAGCATGTCTTTTTCAGGGTTTGTGCCAACTGTACTGGATATGGACCATCTAGACTCTGGTGCCCTAAACTGAGAGTGTATTTGTGTGTGTGTATGTGTGTGTGTGTGCACGTGCGCACATATGTGTGTGTGTGTGTGTGTGTGTATGAGAGAGAGAGAAAGGCAGAGAGAGAGAGAGAGAGAGAGAGAGAGAGAGAGAGAAAGAGATGCTTTTCTGGTTTATTCTTTTCTTTAACATAATTTTGTGAGTCACTCTGGGTTTGGGTTCTTTTCTCAGGAAAACCTGGGTGTTCTGTGTTCTAGAGCCTTTCCTTACAGGTCTAAGTCGGAATTAGGTTGACTTCTACCTCTTGGGGAATTCTTGCTCAAAGTTGTCTAGGTGCTCAGAGTCAGTTGCCTTTTATTCCGTGATTTTGGGACCTGGAGCTGTTGGGTGTTGAGTGTGACAAAATTTAATTTTTGCTGGGGTCACTGTAACATGGAAGTTTTCTTCCTGAGTAGATTCTGTGGTAGGGACAGGGTAGGAGACTCAAGATTTCTAGAGATGCCCTATTTTGGACTTATCTATTGTAATGATAAGGCAGACTTAGTACTGTGATCATCTATTTGTGGGAACCCTTGGGCATTAGATACCAGGTAAGTCTCTCCCTCTGCCCCTCCTCCTCTAGATCATGTTTAATGTCATCACTTGGGTTTTAGTTAGGTGGGGTTTCCCAAGGTCTCCAGGGTTACCTCCACCTATTTTATGAATTCCATTTCTTGAACAGGGAAAACCATCAGCCAGCAGGGATATTGGAGACATCTCCCCCTCTCTCCCCCTCTCCCTTTCTCTCTTTCTTCCCATTCCCTCTCTTTCTCTGTGTCATCCATCTCTCATCTACCATCTATCATTTATCTATCATCTATCTTATCTTATTGGTGTTTAGGCTAGGATCACACAATCATAGCATATGTGCACGAAGATGCTTCTATTGGCAGAATAAGTAAATTATTCCCCTTTAAAGATTTGTGTAGCCTTTAAAGGCCTATTAAAAAAAAACAGCATGTGATCCCTTAAATGACACTCTAAGTTATTGTTTTAGTTAAAAATCTGTTTCAGTGAAATTGGAGTGAGTCTGAATACAGTGCTGGTTCAATGCTTTCCCATTGGCCAAGGTTCCACTTGGTCTTTCTAGCAGCACCACCTATTGAGATAAGCAACAGGGTCCTTTGATGCCGAGGAACAATGGGGTTGTAGGAACCCTCTTTCAAGAGAATGATGAAAGAATCCAATGGACGTTTAGTTTTCTTTCCTCATTCATTCTTCTTAATAATATAATAGCTGAAATGTCACCCTTAGTGTTCAGAAAAGTCAGAATGTTACAAGTGATAGAGGATCTTAAGAAAAAGAGTATAGACTCAGGAGGAGGAAAACAGCAACCAGTTGTTCAAGTGTGTGTGTGTGTGTGTGTGTGTGTGTGTGTGTGTGTGACAGAGAGAGAGAGAGAAAGAGAGAGAGAGCGAGCTTACATTTGTGTGTGCATGGGGTGCCTCATGCATTAAACATTTTAGAAAGTGTAGGCACAGCTGGTGCCCGGACAGTGAGTCATGTGATCTCTGAAACATGATGAGGTAATCCTTCTCTGCTCATCTACTTGGTAATTATGGCCTGCCAAATTTCTTTTTGGTATTTGCTTTAAAAATAAATGCCCAGCCAGAGCAGTTTAACCCTTTCCATCCTTTCCAGCTGTTCCATTTGCATCATTGACTCAAGTGTCACCCTGAGCTGTTGAAACCTGCCTATGTGGCATTGTATTCCCTAACCTTTCATTTCACATAGGTCAACACTTGGCTTTTAAATGGTGGTAAATTTCAGGCACTACTGATTCAGGCTGGGCAGCTAGAGGTGAAAGGCTTTATCTCTTTGGAATCCTTGTGAAATAGCCAGTCACTCAGAAAGCAATTTTGAATCTTTTACACAAAGCAGAAAGATTAACACTGTTACTGAGGGGACACAAAGGGGATACATCTGTCTTATAAAGCTAGTAGCTTTTTCATTGCCTCATTCTTGCAACGGAGGTTACTCTGAGTTGCTGGTTAGGTTCTGTGGTCTTTTGGAAGCTTGGTTCAGGGACAGGTAAATGTGCTATTTAGTCCTGTCATTGTGATTTTTTTTCAATCACTGTTTGGATGGGGGAATAGCAATCCATCGAGTTTATCTTCCCATATCAAAGCCTCAGTGAAATTTCTTAAGGCTTATCACTATATCTGATTTGCTGCTTAGCATCTACCTAGCATCCCTGATTTGCATCATCAGCTTAACTCAGAAAAGATGATGAATTATACAGGATATGCCTCTTCTCCTCTTTGCAGGTAGCTTCTCAAATTCAAGATTCAAAGTAGCTTAGGCGCTTTGAAAAGTAGCTTAGGGACTACTTTCCAAATGGCACTTGGAATATCTCTAGGAAGAATTTACTTTCTCTACTTTTTCTAAATATCTCTACTTCATGGTACATTTTTGGTCCTGTGTCCATTTTGGACCTATTTGCCACCTCCTAAGAAGGACAGAGAGGTTAGGGGATGGGATGAGCTAGCTCCCAGTACAGGCATACTCTATGTGGAAGCCCGGAGCCAGTGGAATTCAGAAAGTAGAAGCTATATGCCTGGGTTTTAAATGCCATTTGTCATCATGCTCATACCAAACTTGGCAGAATGGGGCACTTGGGGGGCTCAGTGGGCTGAGCATCAGACTCGATTTTGGCTCAGATCACGATCCCAGGGTTGTGGGATGGAGCCCCACATCAAGCTCTGTGCTGAGCGTGGAGCCTGCTTGAGATTCTCTTTCTCTCCCTCTGCCCCTCCTCCTCTCTCTCTCTCTCTCTAAACAAACAAACAAACACTTGGCAGAAATTATGACAGAAACTGTTAAAAATTGTGGAATGTATTTTCTATGCTTGTTGCTATGCTAATTGATGGTATTTAAATATTGTGGAACTTATAAGACAGCTATTATCCTTATTTTATGGATGAGTATACTAAGGAGAAGACAAAGTAAGTGAATTACCCACAGTCACATGGTAACTAAGTGGCAAAGCCAGGGCAGAAATCTATTTCCTCTGACTACATGTCAATTTCCCATTTTGCATATTCAATAAGATAACATGGTTAACTTCTTGATACTTAGTTCCCTCTATTCTTCTTCTGTTCCCCACTCCAATGCTTTGTCCACCTGTCTCCCTCTTTAGGTCATCTTCAGTTGGAATCGTAAGCACTTTGTTGAAATATTAGTTCTTTAGGGGACACTCAGATTGTCCAGACAAAGGAGTCCCTCTGATACACGCTCTCTGTGCAAACGACACTTCTCTTTCAGAGTCTATATCACAACTAATAATTATTTGTGCAATTATTTTGTAGTGTCTTTTTTCTATACCAGACTTTATATAGTCCATGTGAACAGAAATCACTCTGTCTTGCTCATCCTCATAATTCTAGATTTTAGCAAAGGCTACCTACCTAAAAAGCAACTCAAACCATATTTCTTAAGTGGATGAAGGAATGACTTTTTGAGTGATAGCTGTTGTGTTATATTTACTATTTTTGATAATTGAATAAAATATCTTATGTACATATCATTGGGGAAATGGAAGAACCTATTACAAAAGCAATGCCAGGGTTAGTGATTTCTGAACATGGCCTGAGGTTGAAGTGAAGGCACACTGAATGACATGTTCAAAGCCGAATCAGGAGGCAGGAAGAGGGGAGTACAAATGAGCACATGCTTTGCCTTGACCTAGCTGCCAGTCACTTCTCAAGTACTTGGGAAAAAGAATAGCCTTTCAACCTATAGCTTTTATTCAAGGGAAAGAACTGGTTCATCTCTAAGCCTTAGTATGTTAATAAAGAAAGATCTCGAGGCAATTCAGTTCTGTAGTTTTCTTCCTCCAAGTATTTTCCAGTTTACCCCATTGTTTTTCAGTGCTAGTTATGGCTTTCTACATTCTTAATCAGAGTTTATTTTTGAGCCAATTATCTTCGTGTCTTATGAACTTGAAGAAGCATTCTCTTTCGTATCTGTGTGAAGTTCAGGGAGAGATTTCATTTTTTCCTCTAGGTTTTGCTGCTTAGTCAGTCATGTGAGACAGCTTCTATTGTATTCCTTTCAGGTCTGTTTCGTAGTGTATCTACACTGTGGTTTTTGCAATATCTTAGCCAAAGATAATATAATCTGACCCAGGCTGGCCTCTGATTGATCAGTATAATTTGTAGTTGAAGTTTCATACTGGAGAGATATAAAAATGTCAGTTTTTAGAGCTTTCCAGCTGGCTAAAACAACCATTGTAGCAGTGTTTTTAATTCATTCAAGAAGATTGTGTCCAGTGAATATAGCACTATAACAATGCAGTAAAATATTTTTAACCAAGCCAATCTGATTTTATTGCACCAAAACTTATTTAAGATTATGAAAAGACACAGGAACCGTTTCTTTTTTTTGTATAATAGGAAATTATGTTTCTAAACAAGTAAGACTGAGGTAGTCAAATATATAATAGGACATGCAGACACACAAATGACTGTCAAACACAAAGTGCAAGTAATTAAAGCTAAAAACAATTATCCTACTCATTCAAAGAAAAAAATCAGGTAACTTACAGAAATACACAAAATACGATAGGATAAAAAAGAAACAGAAGAGTTTCTATTCAGTTTAGTACCAACACGAGAGGAGAAGGTTTTGTTTTGAAAAGTTCACTGAGTAGCAACAGATTTTTTATTTTTAAATAGCAAAACTAAATTTTTACTTAGATGGTATCAGCCTTTTCCAGGTACAGTGAAAGAAATAGAGGAAGACGCTGATGTAAGAATAGACAAATTAGTAAAAATAGAAATACTTTATGATCCTGTAATCCCACTACTGGCTATTCACCCAAGGAAAATGAAAACACTAATTCAAAAAGATATTTGCACTCCTATACTTATTTACAATAAATATTTATTTACATTAGCCAAGATATGGAAGCAGCTCATGTCTATCCATAAATGAATGGATAAAGAAAATGTGGTGTATATATATATATATATATATATATATATATATATATATATACACAATGGAATATTATTCAGCCATGAAAAGAATGAGATCTTGTTATTTTCCACAACGTAATTGGACCTAGAGGGTATTACACTAAGTGAAATAAGTCAGACAGAGAAAGGCATAATAGCATATGATTTTACGTACTTGTGGAATTTAAAAAACAAATGAACAAATACATATACAGACAAAAAAGCAGAAATAGGTCAATAAATAAAGAGGACCAACTGGTGGTTGCCAGAGGGGAGAAGGTAGGGGATAGGCAAAATGGATGAAAGAGAGTGGGAGATACAGGCCTGCAGTTATGGAATGAATAAGTCACAGAGATAAAAGGTACAACAAAGGGGATATAGTCAGTGGGATTGTAATAGTGTTGTATGGTGATAGAAGGTAGCCACACTTGTGGTGAGCATAGCCTAAGGTATAAACTTGTCCAATCATTGTACATGCACTGAAACTAAAGGAACATTGTGTCAAGTACATGTCAATAAAAATCAGATTAGCTCATTTAGGAAGGGTTTGCCCATGTAAACAAAGTCAGCTGTTTCTCTTCATTCTCTTCTAGGGATAGTTGCCTCAGGTCCCTGTTTAAAGACTACTAAGAAACAGAGTAAATGAGCTAGAAAGATCTTGTATTATAAAAATACAGGAATGTAGAGTCCAGAAAGTAGCCCTGTCCCTCCTTGCTCTGTCTCTCCCACCAAAATGGGGCTCAGATCTGTTTCTGGGAATTGTTGATGCAGAAGTAAGTGAGGAACAGAGTAGAGGGTCTGTTCCGTCTGAAATTTATTTCCCTTTATTTTTATGTCATATATTTTTTAAATAAAAAATTTAGACAAATGCAAAAATCAGGTATGCAATATCACAAGCAGGATATAGAAAAGTTCCCTTATCCCTGTCCACCTCCCTCCTGCTGCGCCATGTGTTAAAACTTTCCCCGCAGAAATCTCCTCCTGATCTGTTCTCGGTCTCTTTAGTCTTAACTTTCCCAGATTGTCCAATAAATAAATGGAATCACACAGCATGTAATCTTTTGAGTCTAGCTTTTTTCACTTGAGATAATGCATTTTTAAGATTCATCTATGGGGGCACCTGGGTGGCTCAGTTGGTTAAGTGTCTGACTCTTGATTTCAGCTTAGGTCATGATCTCATGGTTCCTGAGATCCAGCCCTATGTTGGAGGGGGGAGGCTCTGTGCTGACAGAGCAGAGCCTGCTTGGGGTTCACTCTCTTCCTCTCTCTGCCCCTCCTCTGTGTGTGTATTCTTTCTCTCTCTCTCTCAAAATAAATAAATAAACATTAAAAAAGATCCATCTATGTTGTTTTATGTATAAATCATTTTTATTGCTGAGTTATTTCATTTCATTGTATGGCTATTCCATAGTTTGTTCATCCGTTCATCTGTTGAAAGACATTTGGGTAGTTTCTAGCTTGTGGTGACTATAAAAAACATGCTGCTATAAACATTTGTGTCAAAGTTGATTTTTTGTTTTCTGTGTGTGCTCTTATATTCATAAATTTTCATTTCTCTTGTGTAAATACCAGGAGTGAGATTTCTGAATTTGAGTCATATGATAAGTGTATGTTTAACTTTATAAGAAACTGCCAAATTATTTTCCAAAGTGGCTGTACTATTTTACATTCCCACCAGCAACATTTTAGAATTCCAGTTGCTCAAAAAAAAAAAAAAAATCATTCTCTCAGTACTGTAGCTATCTTACTGTGGTTTTAGTTTACATTTGCCTAATGTTCAATGGTGTTGAGTATCTTTTCAATTTTTTTTTTGTCATTTGTTCCTCTTCTTTTGTGAAATGTCTATTCAAATATTTTGCCCATTTTTTTGTTTTCTTGTTGAGTTTCAAGTGTTCTTTATATATTCCCAATGCAAATCTATTGTTAGGTATGTGATGTGCAAATATTTCCCCCCCAGTGTGTACCTTGTATTTTTATTCTCTTAATACTGTCTTTCACCAAACAAAAATTTTAACTTTTGATGAACTGTTTTATCAGCCTCTATTTTCCTTATGGTTCATGCTTTGGTATTGTATCTAAAAACTCTACATTACCCAAGGTCATGAAGATTTTTCCTATGTTTTCTTCAGAAGCTTTATAGTTTTATGGTTTATAGTTAGATTTATGATGCATTTTGAGTTATTTTTTGCATAAGGTGTGAGATCTACATGCTTTAATTTTGAATATGTATGTGTAGTGGTCCCAGCATCATTTGTTGTGAAGATTATTCTTTCCCCATTGAATTTCCCTTTGCATTGCTGTCAAAAACCAATTGGTAGGATTCACTAGTGAAAGCATTTGGATCTAGTGTTTCCTTTGTCAGGAAGATTTTAATTACAAATTCAATTTCCTTAATAGATATAAGGATATTCAGGTTATTTCTTTTTGAGTAGGTTTTGGGTCATTTGACTTTCAAGGAATTGTTCTGTTTTTGAATTTATAGCTATGGAGTTGTTTTAGTATTTCCTTATTAACATTTTAATATCACAGAGGTTTATGCTGATGTATCCTCTTTTATTCATGGTGTTGACATTTTGTATGTTTTTTCTGTTTTGTTATTGATCTGGCTAGATATCAACTTCATTGGTTTCTTTCTAAAACAAACTTGGAATCACTAATTTTTTTGTTTTCTTTTTTCACTTTCATAGATTTCTGGCATTGTAATTATTTTTTATTTTCTTCTACTTTCTCAGGGTTTCTCTTATTTTCTAATGTCCTGGGTTGAAGTGTACCTTATTTATTTGAAATCTTTCTTCTTTTCTAATGTTAGCATTTAATACCACAAATTTCCCCTCTAAGCACTCCTTTAACTGTATCCTATAAATTCTGATGAGTTGTATTTTCACTTAGTTCAAAATATTTTCTAATTTCCCTTGAGGCTTTTTATTTGACCTATGGGTTATTTAGAAGTGTGTAGTTTAATTTCCAGGTATTGGGGAATTTTTTTCCAAATATCTATGTTTGTGATTTCTAGTCTAGTTCCATTATGGTAAGAGAACATATTTTGTATGATTTCAGTTCTTTTATTTTTTCCAGTTTTATTGAGAAATGTTTGACATTCATCACTGTATACTTTTAAGGGGTACAGCATGATGGTTTGATTCAAATATATTATGAAATAATAACCACAATAGGTTAGTTAACATTCATCATCTCACATAGATACAACCAAAAAAAAAAAAAGAAAGAAAAAAATTCTCCTTTTGTTGAGAATTCTTAGGATCTACTCTTCTAACTACTTTCCTATGTATCATACAGCAGAGTTAACTGTAGTCATGGTATACATCCCATCTCTAGTACTTAATTTATCTTCTGACTGTCAGTTTGTCCCTTTTGATCATTTTCTTCCAGGCTTCCCTCACCCAGTTCAGCCAACCCATGCCTTTGGTAACCACAAATCTGATCTCTTTTTTAATGAGTTTGGTGGTTTTTGTTTTGTTTTGTTTTATATGTGATCTCACATATAAAACAGTGTCGTTCTCTGTCTCACTTTTTTCACTTAGTATCCTGTCTTCAATATTTGCTAAAGTTCATGGTACAAGGTAGAACATGGCTTATGCTGGTTAATGTTTCATGTACATTTGTAAAGAATATGCATTCTGCTGTTGTTGGGTAGAGTGCTTGATAAATGTCAGTTAGGTTTGATGGTGTTCAGTCCTTCTGTATCTTTTTCTGATTTTACTATTAGTTCTACTGATAGTTGAGAGAGAAATGTTGAAAACTCTAAATATAATTGTGGATTTTCTCTTTTTCCTTTCAGTTCTGTCAGTTTCTGTTTTGGTTATTTTCAAGGGATATCTCCAGGTATATACAAATTTAGGACTGCTGTGTCTTCTTGGTATGCATTGACTCTTGTCATTATGTAATGTCTTTATCGCTGTTAACTTTCTGTGCTTTAAGATCCTTTTTTTGTCTGATATTAACATAGCCTCTCTGGCTTTCTTCTAGAGTGTTTCTGTGGTAGATCTTTTTCTATCGTTTTAGTTTTACCTCATCAGTTTTATGTTTTATCCATTCTGACCAGCTCTGTATTTTAATTAGTATATTTAGACCATTTCCTCATTTGCTTTCAAGCAGTTATTGATATGGTTGGATTTAGTTGTACCAATTTTTAGTTTGTTTAATGTCTGTCTCCTCTATTTTTTATTTATCTGTTTTTCCTGTCCTGACTTCTTTTGGGTTATTTGATTTTTTTTAGTGCTTTCTCCAGAGATTACAATAAACTGGCTTAATTTTTTAGTTTGCTTATAATTAATATTTGGCCACTTGAAGTGAAATATAGGAACCTCACAGTTATATAGATAACTTTGTTGTCTCTTTTTTATGTTGTAGATGACATATGTATAATGTCTCTATAATTTTAAGGCACAACAGGTGATGTTGTCATTTTGCTTTAAGCAGTCATAGATATTTTAGAGAACATAAAAAGAGAAATATCATTTATTTTTTTACCTAGATATTTACCATTTGTGTTTTTCCCTATTTATTGCTGAAATTCCAAGTTTCTTTCTGTTATAAATCTCCCTGCCACCTGGAAAGCTTCTTGTAGTATTTGTTTTAGAGAAGATCTGGTGCTGATGAAGTTTTCTTAGTTTCCTTCATCTGAGAATGCCTTGTTGCCCCTCTTCATTTGTGAAGGTAATTTCTCTGGATATAGGAATCTTGGTTGGTAGTTTACTTTAAAAATTATTCAATTGTATTTTGTCCTCCATAGTTTCTGATGAGAAATCTTTAGCTATTTAAATCATTTTCCCCCTCTATTTCCTGTATTGCTTTATGTTTTGAAAAATTTTTTCTTGAGAAAAAGTAGTTTTCAACAATTTGATTATAATGTATAATGAACACAAAAGAGTGTTTTTCTTTGAATTTAAGCTGTTGGGATTATCTGAGCTTCTGGAATATATAAATTTATGTCCTCTACCAAATTTGGGAAAATTTTAGTCATTATTTCTTCAAATGTTTTTCTTCACTAATCTCTTTCTTTTCTCTTTTTGGAACTCCAGGGATCTGAATGCTAGAATTTTGAGGATGTTTCCCAGATTCCTGAAACTCTGTTCATTCCCCCAAACCTCATCTCTCTTTTTCTTAATCTCTGTTGTTTAACTTGGGTAATTTCTATTGGTATCTATTAAATTCCATCACTCTTTACTCTGTTATTTCTGTTTTGCTATTGAGACCATCTCATTAATATTTTAGTAATGTGCTCTTTAGTTTCAAAATGTCTATTTATTTATTTATTTATTTATTTATTTCTATTTCTTTGCTGAACGCTCTGTCTCTCTATTCATTCCAGAGAGTTTGCCTTTCCTTAATGGAGCATAGTTACAATAGCTGCTTTAAAGTCTTTGATAATTCTAAAATCTAGTCATTGTGGGATTGGCATCTATTGAT
The DNA here is from genome assembly GCF_018350215.1 of Panthera leo. Classification (NCBI taxonomy): domain Eukaryota; kingdom Metazoa; phylum Chordata; class Mammalia; order Carnivora; family Felidae; genus Panthera; species Panthera leo. Next base: position 87,730,680 of record NC_056687.1, read on the forward strand.
TGTCTTTTGCCTTGAGAGTTGTTGAGATTTTACTGGGTCTTTTGATTAATGCTGTATTGTGTTCTGGACATTTTGAACAGTATGTTTTGAGAGTCTGGGTCTTTGGGCCCTATTAAAATCCTCTGGAGAAAGTCAAGAGTCAACCTGGTTCAGTTTAGACCACAAGTCCCAATCTATCCTCTGTGGACTGTGGATCTGATAGCAATTTAGTTTTCAAAGACTTTCCAGTGACCCATTGCCATCCGAGACCTGCAGCAGATGAGGAGAAAGAGCCCTGATCTTCTTGTGGGAGCTCTGCCTATGGTCCATCCAGGGGCCAGTCTGGGACTTAAGCAGTGGTTTGTTCTATAGGTGCACTCTCAAAATCTTTCTATTCGGCTTTGGTTCAGTTCCACGCATGCACAGCTCATGCACGAGCCCAGGACATCATGTATAGATTTAGGGGGTCCTCTTCTCTTCAGCTTCTTCTCTGTGATACCTCCCACACTCTCCAGTCCTAAGAGACCCCTTTCCCTAGACCCCTGGCTGCAAGCTGGGGTTTTAGCTTCCCTGCACTGTCACTCATTTCCCTTTATCAAGTGCACCTCAGGGGTGAAACAGCAAGAGAAAAAAGGAAAGAAAAATAATGGAAATTTCTCACTGCACTGTTCAGAGCATATCAGCCTCATTTCCTGGTTTCTCCAGTAAAAGAGAAGATTTTACTCTCAGAGTTTTAGGTGTCTGCATACTGTTTGCACCATAGGAGTGCTGCCTGGGCCTGAGCTTGCCTCAGGAAAGGCCCAGGAGAGTAAAAACAGAAAAACACTGGGGATTTTCCCTAGACTCTCTGTCACGTAGGCTCCTACCTTCATTCCCTGTCCTGTAGCTAGAAAGAAGATTTTCTTGGAGATTTTTCTATATAAACTTGCTATGTGGGTCTGCAATTCAGGCTGCTTTAGTATCTAAGTAAGAAGACAGAGGAGGAGAAAAGGGAACTCTAGGAAACTCACTATCATATTGATAATTCCTCAAGTTTTGATTTTCCTACTTATTTCACATGTTATTAATAACTTTCCAGAGTCTTCAGGAAGTTCCATTATATAGTCTTTCCAGAGTGTAATTTGTGGGAGAGATAGTGGACTTTGTTCGTTTAAACTGGAAGCCTCCTCTTATTTTTCAAAACATTATTGATTCTACAAACAGTGGTCAACTGTAGTTGAAAAGTTCTATTGGTTGTGTGCTTCAGATATGTTAATGAATTAAATAGGATTGAAGGCTGTCTGGGTGATTTATTTCCACTTTAGCATTATTTCTACGGGAAAGTATATTCTAAATTCCAAATACTCATTATATGAAAACAACATTTGGCAAACAACTCGCTCCTGTCCTGTCTTCTAGATGACAAAGGAGCTTGGAGCCTGAAGTAGATATTTGCTTTGTCATGAAAGTTTCCTCAGTTTCTGTGTTCTGTACTCTGTTGTTGGTTTTGGTTTGGGCATGTTTTTGTCTATGGCTGCATCTCTGATTCAGAATCTGTGTCATTCTATTTCCTCATTGGTTCATGGCCTTTTTTGTTGATCTTACTCTTTGCTTCTGTCCTTCTGGGTCTTGTTCTTATGCTATCATACTCTGTTCATACCCTTTATGCTGATAATTGGAAAAAATTATACTGACTGAATGTTCGTGTCCCTCAAATTTATATGTTGAAGCATAATTTTTAATGTGACAGTATTAGAAGATAGGTCCCTTGGCAGGTAATTAGGTTATGAAGATGAAGCCTGTGAATGGGATTGGTACCCTTCTAAGAAGAGACACAAAGAGACATGATCTCTTTTTCTGCCATGTGAGGATTCAGCAAGACGATGGCTGTCTATCTGCACATTGGGAAGAGGGCTTTCACCAGAATCTGACCATACTGCCTTGCTGATTTCAGACTTGCCAGCCTCCAGAGCTGTGAGAAATAAATATCTATTGTTTAAGCCACATAGTCTATGGTATTTGTTACAGCAGCCTGAACTAAGACACTAACACTACTGTGAATTGCTTTTTTTCTCTCATAATTGGTTCAAAAGCTTTCATACTCTGTTCCAAGCATTGCTTTAAAAATTGGGAGATACCAAAATTAACAGTGCCTAGATCATGACTTTAGGAAGCTCATCCTTTATGAGAAGACCATAAATGACCATATTACGAGGGCAAAATAGAGGATAGGGGAATTTAGAGAAAGGCTGGATTATTTCTTGCTGGGGAGTTTAAAGAAGACTTGATAAAGAAAGTTTGAACTGACCCGAGAGAAAGAAGCAGGGTTTAAGCACGCATAGAAAGGAGGACAACCACATTGGGAAGAAACCAGAAGAAAGTCAAGGAGCTGGAGAAGCACAAGTTGGGAACAGTGGGTTCTGTTGGCTGGCAGTAAGGGATTCAAAGCAGTAGCACTTCTTCTCTCATTAGGCGTAGACGTGCCATGGTATATCCATGATCCTGCTGCTCAGGAAGATTCTTCCTGTCCTCCTATCTCTTCTTCAGCACCTGGCCTTCCCTAAGACATGGTTATTATGAGGATTAAGAAAGCAATTTGTCATAGAAGGTGCTAAATATATACTGGGGTTCTTTATTCCTCGAGAGAGCTCTGCCCAGTCTCCAGGTGTGAGTGACAAGGAGCACACTTAGGGAGAGGTTTTTTTCTCCCCAAAAGCATGGCCCAGGGAGGCTCTTCCAGGAAGCCCAGCAGTGAGCCCTCTGCTCCTCAGATGGAGCAAATTCTCCCTTATTTTAACTGTAGACTGGATCCCTTGTGAGACCTGGAGACGGGAATCTCCTCATCCAGCTCTGGAGGCATGTCCAGAAGGGGTGTTTCTAAAATATTCTAAGTAACTAGAAGGATTTTTAGAAAAAGCAAATTGACTCCTAAGATGACAGCATTCATTTGCATGGAAATTTTCTGGTCTATTTTTGTTTTAAAGCCTCCCTACATCATAGTCATTGTACATATGGCTCAGGGCTGCCTGTCATGTTTTTATTTTAGTCAGCTTAAGGAGGCTAATTGTCTCAATGTCTCTTACAACCTGTTATTTATTCGAAAGTGCATTTGCAATAATGCATTAAATGGTAGCCTAGTGACCTGAAAGAGTTAATGCACATCCCCTTTTGCTGAACTTCTTCTACCTTAGAATCACTTAGGCATTTAGGGAATTTTATTCAGTGAATGTGGAATAATCATGTCTGACCCAGGTGCAGCGAGTATAGGCTTTTAAAACATGTTAAGACAAGGCTGTCTACTGACCTGTGACAAATATCAGAGAGTTAAGAATAACCGTGTGTTTTATCAACGTTGTACTTGCCATCATGGAATATTTAAAGGCAAATCAGAACAAAGGCTGGAGATGAGCAAGCCAAATTTAAACAAGTAACAAGGGTCAAGGCAAGGTTAAACCTAACACACAAAATAAACTTTAAAAATGCGAACCTATCATGCCACTTCCCTGCTTAAAACCCTTGAGTGGTTTCAGGATAGATCTTAAATTCTGCGGAATATTATCAAGATCCTTCAGAAACTGATTCCAGCCTGATTCTCTTAGGCTCATTTCTTACGTATACACCAGTGTTAGTTTGCTAGCACTGCCATAACAAAGCACCACAGGCTGGGTGCCTCAAACAAGAGAGATTTGTTGTCTCACAGTTCTAGAAGACAAAAGTTCAAGAATGAAGTATCAGCAAGGTTGGCTCCTTCTGACCCCTCTCTCCTTGGCTTATAGATGGCTATGTCTTCACATGGTCTTCCTTCTGTGTATACAAATTTCCTCTTCTTATAAGGAAAGTTAATTAAGGCACACCTTAATGACCTCATCTTGACTTAGTTACCTCTTTAAAGACGTTATCCCTAAATCCAGTCACATTCTGAGGTACTGGGGGTTAGAACTTCAACTTGTAAATTTGGGGGAAACACAATTCAGCCCATGAACCCATGCTCCAGTCATGCTAAACTACTGTAGGTCTTGCTTGCTCTCACTTCTTGACTATATACATGTATCTCCTTTTCACACTCCTTGTCTGACCCATGCCCACTTGGCTCAAGCATCACCTTTGTCATTGCTAGGTTGTGATCTAGAGTGCTGACACTGTGTCTCACTTATTCCTGCATTGATTGAAATAATGCTCAACAAATATCAATCTGAAGTAACAATTTTAGGGGCTTATAAAAGGAAATAAAATGGAAATGTTTTTGACACTTTCCCTGTTTTCTCCCCATTTCCACATCTCTCTCTCTCTTTTTTAATTTATTTTATTTTAATTTATTTTTTTTATTTTTTCAATATATGAAGTTTATTGTCAAATTGGTTTCCATACAACACCCAGTGCTCATCCCAAAAGGTGCCCTCCTCAATACCCATCACCCACCCTCCCCTACCTCCCATCCCCCATCAACCCTCAGTTTGTTCTCAGTTTTTAAGAGTCTCTTATGTTTTGGCTCTCTCCCACTCTAACCTCCTTTTTTTTTTCCCTTCCCCTCCCCCATGGGTTTCTGTTAAGTTTCTCAGGATCCACATAAGAGTGAACACATATGGTATCTGTCTTTCTCTGTATGGCTTATTCCACTTAGCATAACACTCCAGTTCCATCCACGTTGCTACAAAGGGCCATATTTCATTCTTTCTCATTGCCACGTAGTACTCCATTGTGTATATAAACCACAATTTCTTTATCCATTCATCAGTTGATGGACATTTAGGCTCTTTCCATAATTTGGCTATTGTTGAGAGTGCTGCTATAAACATTGGGGTACAAGTACCCCTATGCATCAGTACTCCTGTATTCCTTGGGTAAATTCCTAGCAGTGCTACTGCTGGGTCACAGGGTAGGTCTATTTTTAATTTTCTGAGGAACCTCCACACTGTTTTCCAGAGCGGCTGCACCAATTTGCATTCCCACCAACAGTGCAAGAGGGTTCCCGTTTCTCCACATCCTCTCCAGCATCTATAGTCTCCTGATTTGTTCATTTTAGCCACTCTGACTGGCATGAGGTGATATCTGAGTGTGGTTTTGATTTGTATTTCCCTGATGAGGAGCGACGTTGAACATCTTTTCATGTGCCTGTTGGCCATCTGGATGTTTTCTTTAGAGAAGTGTCTGTTCATGTTTTCTGCCCATTTCTTCACTGGGTTATTTGTTTTTCGGGTGTGGAGTTTGGTGAGCTCTTTATAGATTTTGGATACTAACCCTTTGTCCGATATGTCATTTGCAAATATCTTTTCCCATTCCGTTGGTTGCCTTTTAGTTTTGTTGGTTGTTTCCTTTGCTGTGCAGAAGCTTTTACCTTCATAAGATCCCAGTAGTTCATTTTTGCTTTTAATTCCCTTGCCTTTGGGGATGTGTCAAGTAAAAATTGCTACGGCGGAGGTCAGAGAGGTCTTTTCCTGCTTTCTCCTCTAGGGTTTTGATGGTTTTCTGTCTCACATTCAAGTCCTTTATCCATTTTGAGTTTATTTTTGTGAATGGTGTGAGAAAGTGGTCTAGTTTCAATCTTCTGCATGTTACTGTCCAGTTCTCCCAGCACCATTTGTTAAAGAGACTGTCTTTTTTCCATTGGATGTTCTTTGTGAAAGATTAGTTGGCCATACGTTTGTGTGTCTAGTTCTGGGGTTTCTATTCTATCCCATTGGTCTATGTGTCTGTTTTTATGCCAATACCATGCTGTCTTGGTGATTACAGCTTTGTAGTAGAGGCTAAAGTCTGGGATTGTGATGTCTCCTGCTTTGGTCTTCTTCTTCAAAATTACTTTGGCTATTCGGGGCCTTTTGTGGTTCCATATGAATTTTAGGATCGCTTGTACTAGTTTCGAGAAGAATGCTGGTGCGATTTTGATTGGGATTGCATTGAATGTGTAGATAGCTTTGGGTAGTATTGACATTTTGACAATATTCTTCCAATCCATGAACATGGAATATTTTTCCATTTCTTTATATCTTCTTCAATTTCCTTCGTAAGATTTCTATAGTTTTCAGCATGCAGATCTTTTACATCTTTGGTTAGATTTATTCCTAGGTATTTTATGCCTCTTGGTGCATTGTGAATGGGATCAGTTTCTTTGTCTTTTTGTTGCTTCATTATTAGTGTATAAGAATGCAACTGATTTCCTTACATTGATTTTGTATCCTGCAACTTTGCTGAATTCATGTATCAGTTCTAGCAGACTTTTGGTGGAGTCTGTCGGATTCTCCATGTATAATATCATGTCATCTGCAAAAAGTGAAAGCTTAACTTCATCTTTGCCAATTTTGATGCCTTTGATTTTCTTTTGTTGTCTGATTGCTGATGCTAGCACTTCCAACACTATGTTAAACAATAGCGGTGAGAGTGGGCATCCCTGTCGTGTTCCTGATCTCAGGGAAAAAGCTCTCAGTTTTTCCCCATTGAGGATGATGTTAGCTGTGGGCTTTTCATAAATGGCTTTTATGATGTTTAAGTATGTTCCTTCTATCCCGACTTTCTCGAGGGTTTTTTTTTTTAATTTTTTTAACGTTTTTATTCATTTTTGAGACAGAGAGAGACAGAGCATGCATGGGGGAGGGGCAGAGAGAGAGGGAGACACAGAATCGGAAGCAGCCTCCAGGCTCTGAGCCATCAGCCCAGAGCCCGACGCGGGGCTCGAACTCACAGACTGTGAGATCGTGACCTGAGCCGAAGTTGGACGCTTAACCGACTGAGCCACCCAGGCGCCCCATCTCGAGGGTTTTTTTTAAGAAAGGTTGCTGAATTTTGTCAAATGCTTTTTCTGCAATGATTGACAGGATCACATGGTTCTTATCTTTCCTTTTATTAATGTGATGTATCACGTTGATTGATTTGCGAATGTTGAACCAGCCCTGCATCCCAGGAATGAATCCCACTTGATCATGGTGAATAATTCTTTTTATATGCTGTTGAATTCGACTTGCTAGTATCTTATTGAGAATTTTTGCATCCATATTCATCAGGGATATTGGCCTGTAGTTCTCTTTTGTTACTGGGTCTCTGTCTGGTTTAGGAATCAAAGTAATACCGGCTTCATAGAATGAGTCTGGAGGTTTTCCTTCCCTTTCTATTTTTTGGAATAGCTTGAGAAGGATAGGTATTATCTCTGCTTTAAACGTCTGGTAGAACTCCCCTGGGAAGCCATCTGGTCCTGGACTCTTATTTATTGGGAGATTTTTGATGACTGATTCAATTTCTTCACTGTTTATGGGTCTGTTCAAGCTTTCTATTTCCTCCTGATTGAGTTTTGGAAGCATGTGGGTGTTTAGGAATTTTTCCATTTCTTCCAGGTTGTCCAATTTGTTGGCATATAATTTTTCATAGTATTCCCTGATAATTGTTTGTATCTCTGAGGGATTGGTTGTAATAATTCCATTTTCATTCATGATTTTATCTATTTGGGTCATCTCCCTTTTCTTTTTGAGAAGCCTGGCTAGAGGTTTGTCAATTTTGTTTATTTTTTCAAAAAACCAACTCTTGTTTTCGTTGACCTGCTCTACAATTTTTTTAGATGCTATATTGTTTATTCCTGCTCTGATCTTTATTATTTCTCTCCTTCTGCTGGGTTTAGGCTGTCTTTGCTGTTCTGCTTCTATTTCCTTTAGGTGTGCTGTTAGATTGTGTATTTGGGATTTTTCTTGTTTCTTGAGATAGGCCTGGATTGCAATGTACCTCTCAGGCCTGCTTTTGCTGCATCCCAAAGCGTTTGGATTGTTGTATTTTCATTTTCGTTTGTTTCCATATATTTTTTAATTTCTTCTCTAATTGCCTGGTTGACCCACTCATTCTTTAGTAGGGTCTTCTTTAACCTCCATGCTTTTGGAGGTTTTCCAGGCTTTTTCCTGTGGTTGATTTCAAGCTTTCATTGTGGTCTGAAAGTATGCATGGTATGATTTCAATTCTTGTATACTTATGAAGGGCTGTTTTGTGAACCAGTATGTGATCTATCTTGGAGAATGTTCCATGTGCACTTGAGAAGAAAGTATATTCTGTTGCTTTGGGATGAAGAGTTCTAAATATATCTGTCAAGTCCATCTGATCCAATGTATCATTCAGGGCCCTTGTTTCTTTATTGACCGTGTGTCTAGATGATCTATCCATTTCTGTAAGTGGAGTGTTAAAGTCCCCTGCAGTGACCACATTCTTATCAATAAGGTTGCTTATGTTTGTGAGTAATTGTTTTATATATTTGGGGGCTCCTGTATTCGGCGTATAGACATTTGTAATTGTGAGCTCTTCCTGATGGATAGACCCTGTGATTATTATATAATGCCCTTCTTCATCTCTTGTTACAGCCTTTAATTTAAAGTCTAGTTTGTCTGATATAAGTATGGCTACTCTAGCTTTCTTTTGGCTTCCAGTGTCATGATAAATAGTTCTCCATCCCCTCACTCTCAATCTAAAGATGTCCTCAGATCTAAAATGAGTCTCTTGTAGACAGCAAATAGATGGGTCTTGTTTTTTTATCCATTCTGATACCCTATGTCTTTTGGTTGGCGCATTTAGTCCATTTACATTCAGTGTTATTATAGAAAGATATGGGTTTAGAGTCATTGTGATGTCTATAGGTTTCATGCTTGTAGCGATGTCTCTGGTACTTTGTCTCACAGGATCCCCCTTAGGATCTCTTGTAGGGCTGGTGTAGTGGTGACGAATTCCTTCAGTTTTTGTTTGTTTGGGAAGACTTTTATCTCTCCTTCTATTCTGAATGACAGACTTGCTGGATAAAGGATTCTCGGCTGCATATTTTTTCTGTCCATCACATTGAAGATCTCCTGCCATTCCTTTCTGGCCTGCCAAGTTTCAGTAGAGAGATCGGTCACGAGTCTTATAGGTCTCCCTTTATATGTTAGAGCACGTTTATCTCTAGCTGCTTTCAGAATTTTCTCTTTATCCTTGTATTTTGCCAGTTTCACTATGATATGTCGCGCAGAAGATCGATTCAAGTTACGTCTGAAAGGAGTTCTCTGTGCCTCTTGGATTTTAATGCCTTTTTCCTTCCCCAGATCAGGGAAGTTCTCAGCTATTATTTCTTCAAGTACACCTTCAGCACCTTTCCCTCTCTCTTCCTCCTCTGGAATACCAATTATGCGTATATTATTTCTCTTTAGTGCATCACTTAGTTCTCTAATTTTCCCCTCATACTCCTGGATTTTTTTATCTCTCTTGTTCTCAGCTTCTTCTTTTTCCATAATTTTATCTTCTAGTTCACCTATTCTCTCCTCTGCCTCTTCAATCCCAGCCGTGGTTGTCTCCATTTTATTTTGCAACTCATTGATAGCATTTTTTAGCTCCTCCTGGCTGTTCCTTAGTCCCTTGATCTCTGTAGCAATAGATTCTCTGTGTCCTGTGTACTGTTTTCAAGCCCAGCGATTAATTTTATGACTAGTATTCTAAATTCACTTTCTGTTATATTGTTTAAATCGTTTTTGATCAGTTCGTTAGCTGTTGTTACTTCCTGGACGTTTTTTTGAGGGGAATTCTTCCATTTCGTCATTTTGGATAGTCCCTGGAGTGGTGCGGACCCGCGGGGCACTTCCCCTGTGCTGTGGTGTATAACTGGAGTTGGTGGGCAGGGCCACAGTCAGACCTGATGTCTGCCCCCAGCCCACTGCTGGGGCCACAGTCAGACTGGTGTGTGCCTTCTCTTCCCCTCTACTTGGGGCGGGATTCACTGTGGGATGGCGTGGCCCGTCTGGGCTACTTGCACACTGCCAGGCTTGTGGTGCTGGGGATCTGGCGTATTAGCTGGGGCGGATTGGCAAGGTGCACAGGGGTGGGAGAGGCAGGCTCAGCTCGCTTTTCCTTCAGAGATCCACTTCAGGAGGGGCCCTGCGGCACCAGGGGGGAGTCAGACCCGCTGGAGGGGTGGATCCACAGAAACACAGCTTTGGGTGTTTGCGAGGTGCAAGCAAGTTCTCTGGCAGGAACCGGTTCCCTTTGGGATTTTGGCTGGGGGATGGGCGAGGGAGATGGCACTGGCGAGTGCCTTTGTTCCCTGCCAAGCTGAGCTCTGTTGTCCGGGGCTCAACAGCTCTCCCTTCCGTTGTCCTCCAGCCCTCCCATTCTCCGAGCAGAGCTGTTAGCTTATAACCTTCCAGATGTCAAGTCCCTCTTGCTGTCGGAACACATTCCGTCTGGCCTCTCCGCTTTTGCAAGCTAGACTCGGGGGCTCTGCTTGGCCGGCGGGCCGCCCGTCCGCCCCGGCTCCCTCCTGCCAGTCCGTGCAGCACGCACCGCCTCGCTGCCCTTCTTACCCTTCTGTGGGCCTCTCATCTGCGCTTGGCTCTGGAGACTCTGTTCTGCTAGTCTTCTGGTGGTTTTCTGGGTTATTTAGGCAGGTGTAGGTGGAATCTAAGTGATCAGCAGGACGCACGGTGAGCCCAGCGTCCTCCTACGCAGCCATCTTCCCAGGATCCCTCCTCTCTTTTTTGACTTAATTAAAAAATTTTGTTTTACATTTATTTATTTTTGATAGAAACAGAGCACAAGTGGGGGAGGGGCTGAGAGAGAAGGAGACACAGAATCTGAAGCAGGCTCCAGGCTCCGAGCTGTCAGCACAGAGTCCAACGTGGGACTCGAGCTCACAAACTGTGAGATCATGACCTGAGCCAAAGTTGGACACTTAACCGACTGAGCCACTTAGGTGCCCCGGCACATCTCTCCGCTTTAATGACATATGTCAATTCTGGTTCAACGCAGGTTACCCATCCGGGTCAATATGTTAGAGTGCCATGGGAGGTTGAGGGTCCACGCAGTCATAAGAGCCAATCTAGTCAATATGGTAGCCACTAGTGATATATGGTTATTTTAATGTAAATAATTTCAAATTAAATAAAATTAAAAATTCATTTCCTCATTTATACTAGTTACATTTGAAGTGCTCAGTAGCCACATGTGGCTAGTGGCTACTGTATTGAATAACACAGATATAGTCCGTTTCCAATATTTCAGAAAGGTCTGTTGGACAGCTCTGGGAGACCTCAAAAGGCCAGCTTGGTCTGTGTTTGCTGCTTCTGCCTCTACCCTGACCCTTTTATTTAGGCTGAAGGCAATTCCAGGTGCATTGAAGTGAAATTTTTTGGCTTTACTGAAGCAAATAAAACTTTGACCCCAGAATTTACCTGTTTTACTATGGTCCTTGGGTATGACTCACATTGATCTTCATACTGTAGTGCTACTTGGCAACAGAATAAATTCTAAACACAATTCTCTTTACATCTATATTTAAAACTATAGATGTGTTCAGGACAAACTTGGGATACAAGTGAAGGTGGTTATAGGTACTCAGAGTTCCTTTTATATCCTGAGACTAAGCTAAAGTCTACACTTATAATCACCAAATATTATTTTCTCTTAAGATCCAATCTTAGGGAAAAAAGACATACAGTATTAGTCATTTCTTCCTTAGCATGGCTTTATCATATTACCTTGCCCTACAGTGTAAGATAAAATAGCACAATAAATCTGTGATTAAGAAATTTGATTCTGTCCCTACCAGCTATCTGAGCCTGGGAAAGTATTTTGTCCCTTTGGAGTCTCTGTTTCCTGTACTGTACAATGAGGACAGTATGTCTGCTTCATACTGTTGTAAGAAATGACATAGGAGGGTGTAGAACACCTACCAAAGAATACAAATACTAAATGATAACCTACCACAGCATGCAAATACTTAATGCTAGCTTTCTTCCTAACTTTTATCTCTCAAAATTTTTTGATTACTGTTAAGAGGCTTTTTTGGGGTATGGGGGTACATTAGGGAAGAGGTAGAGCCCTTTTGCAGAGCTCCTGACAAATATTCCAAATATTCCCAGGACCAGTCTTCTATTGTGCCTAAACATTCATTTGAGCCTGGGAGGCGACATACAAGGTGAAACGGTGTTGGGCCTCCTGGATTTCTTCTGTAGGTGGTATGGTTTTTGATCTAATTTCTCTTAAAATATCCTAAGGCTCTTCTTCATGGACACAGCTGTCACATATACTTAAAAGTGACTTCTGGAAGTTCAGGGAAAATGTTCAATGTGGCAGTTCATTATTTCTGGTGAGAACAAGTGGTGGATTCAGCCCACCAGCAGATTGCATTCCATGGGATTGGCTGTTTACCTTTGCCACTGGGAGAAATCCATCAGCTAGGTCAGCCCAGTTACCTGAATGTCAGCAGACTGCTTATACTGGGGCATGGCACAATAGGACAAGTGATAATCGACTACCAGTATTAGTGAAGAGCTTGGTACTGGATGGGCAAGGTTAGTTTTTAAATTACACATTTAATAGATTATTACCATTCTCAACTGCTAGAAAGCAACTCTAGAAGGAAAATAGCTGGAGTGCAGACTTCTGATTCTAGCACAAAGAGGCTGATCCAGGATTTAGCATTTAAAGGACTGCTTTTTTTTTGAGGAGGATATTCCTCTTGCATAAGAACAGTTTTTTAAAGTTTATTTATTTATTTTGAGAGAGAGAGAGAGAGCACAAGGAGGGGAGGGGCAGGAAGAGAAGGGGAAGGAGGGAGACTCCCAATCAGGCTCCATGCCATCAACAAAGAGCCTGATATGGGACTCGAACTCATGAACCTGATCATGACCTGAGCCAAAACCAAGAATTGGATGCTTAACTGACTGAACCACCCAGGTGCCCGTAAAATTTGTTTTTGTTTTGTTTTGAGGGTCACCTTTTCTTGATTGTCATCACTGACAAAAGGAAGGTGGTTCTTAGGAGTTATAGATGTAAGACAAATAGTGCTAGAAACAGAAGTTCTTCATTTAATAACACAAAAACCTTCTTCAACTCTCTCCCCAAACTGAACTAAATGGAATTGGTTCTACTAAGTAAATTACTTTAACTGTGTCTTTCCATGATTTATTTTAAGTTTGAGAAACACACGTGAGGGTTTTACAATTGATGGAGATTTGTATGTCCCTGTTTTATTTGTGTTTCTACTGTGTAGCAACTTACTCCATAATTCAAGACATTTTAGATCCGAGCTTTCTGACCTCGTGAATACACATGATGACTGGGGTAGAATTAATTCCTGAAGATTTGACTTAGTTGATAGGGCAATGTAATGGTAATTTTATGGACTGTACAGTATTTAACCTGTTATTTCTTTTATTTGCTAAGAGAAATGAGCCTTCCTTCCACCGTTGTTTCCTTTCCTTCTTCCTTCCTTTTATCCTCTTTCCTTTCTTCTCTGTCTTCTTCCCTCTGTTCATTTCTTCCTTCCTTTTTTCCTCATGGGCACAAGGAATCTCTAATTTCACTACTTGGTATGTAATATTAAATCTATGAAATCAGTTAAACAGTATTTACTGAATACCTTCCCTGTTCCATGCCTAGTTCCAGGCACTAACAATACAATGGATGAAAGAATGTATATAAATCTCTGTCTTCACAGAGCTTACATTCTTGAAATAATCTCCAGATCTGTTAGGGATCTTCTGGAAGCATTTTGGAGGATTTGTCATAAAGTGTAAAGGAAAATTTACAGTTTGTAAAATTTTGGAGGATTTGTCATAAAGTGTAAAGGAAAATTTACAGTTTGTAAAAAGCCATTTTCACCTATTTAATGAATTTCAGATGGCCCACTACCTAGGGTTTGGGGTACTTGACCTTACCAATGCTGTTATGGTCAAATGCCTTCAATATCTCTATCCTTAAATTCCCCCATTTAACCTACCTAGAATTTTCTATGATTGTAAGTCATTTATTAAAATGAATGTTTAATTTTACTTTTTTTTCTTTTTATTAATCTTGATGGGTTGTCCTGTTTCCCTATTTCTGCTGGAATGTTTATGAGACAAATGCCACCCAGATACAAATTTATCTTATTCACTTAGGTTCTGAAATTTGCATCCCTTTTCCTCTGACAAACAATAGATAGCAATATGTTCTGCATCAAGATCACAGTCATTCTGTTTTTCTTAGGCTTAACATAAATTTGAGTTCCTAAGCACGAACTGTCCAACGCTCAGACCATATGTTAACAAATTAGGTAGCAGGATTAAAAATACAAGCAAAAGAGAAAGCTCTCAGTGAGATACATTTTACATAAATCTAGCATTTATGAATGGGAAAAGCCCAGCAAGTTTAAAACAATTCAGCTGAAGCCAACAGCTCTTTTGGAATCTTCTCTCCTCTATCACTTTCTATCATAGTCTGCTAAATTATGCTGTGAATTATGCAGACTGTGAATGAATTTAGCTAAGAATACACTCAAATGCTATCAGGAGAGGGGCTAGCTTTTGTGGAAAACCATTTTCATCTTTCATACTTAATTTTCCCTTTCTCTTAAGAAGTGAGACAAATCATCTTTTAAATTACATAAACTTGATTTCTGATACTTTATTTAAATGTTTTTCCTGAGTACAACAATCCTAAAGTTTGACTTCTTCTTCAAAGAGACTTATGTTCTTGGAGGTAGTGTAGGGACTCTGGATTTGATGGTCATAATTTCCTTTCCTTTAATGATCAAGGTCTTGAAGTGGTGTTTGGTAGTACTTCTTTCCTTGGAAGATTATATCTAAGGCAAGAAGAACCCTCATTCCCTTTTCCCTCATTTCTGTCCTTTCCCAAATGTTTATCTTCAAATATTTAATGAAATCTTAGTTTGTGTAAAGCAAGGTGTTCAAGGTGATATTCTTGGAAATGAGAATTAATAGAAATAACATTATAATGTTAATAAAGGTCAATAGATACCATTTAATGCCCATTTTTGCTGTGTACTTTACACAGTTTATTCATAAACATATTTCATAAACTCTGGCTTTGAATTCTAAATTTAGGAGCAGAGTGTCCAGCTCATGTACCTGCTCAGTAGGACATAGTACATGTTAAGTAGATTTAATCTCTACATATTGTCAATGAAGAACTTCTTTCATTGTTCCCCTTTTGTTTGGCCTTGAAGCTTTGAGAAGTATTGTCAAATGGGTCCAGGGAGGTAAAATGATCCTGGGCTTCAATAAGGGTGTTTATACAGATGCTGATCAGTTTAATTTCATGTCAGCAGAAGACAGAAACAGGGAGAAGGGCTTAAATTGGAAGAGGAGATACATGAAAGCGGAGAGAATGGACATCCTTGTCTTATTCCTAATTAATGGAAAAGCTCTCACTTTTTCCCCATTGAGGATGATGTTAGTTATGAGTTTTTCATGTATGGCCTTTATTATCTTGAGATATATTCCCTCTAAACCTACTTTGTTGAGGACATTTATCATGAATGGATGTTGTACTTTGTCAAATGGTTTTCCTGTGCCTATTGAAATGAACATATGTTTTTAATCCTTTCTATTGTTGATGGGATATATTACATTGATTGGTTTGTGAATATTGAACCACCTTTGTATCCTGGGAATAAATTCCACTTGATTGTGGTGAATAATTCTTTTAATGTATTGTTGGATTTATTTTGTTAATATTTTGTGGAGGAGTTTTGCAAGTGTGTTCTTCAGGGGTATTGGATCTAGCTCTCTTTTTTGTAATATCTTTATCTGGTTTTGGTATCAGGGCAATATTGGCTTCATAGAATGGATTTGGAAGCTTTCCTTCCTTTTCTATTTTTTTGGATAGTTTGAGGAGAATAGGTTCTTCTTTAAAGAAGAATTGCTCTAAACTTCCCTTTTAGACCAGCTTTTGCTGCATCCCAAAGATTTTGGACTGTGGTGTTCATTTTCATTTGTTTTCATGTATTTTTTGATTTCCTCTTTGAATTCTTGGTTGACCCCTTCATTGATTTAACCTCCACGTGTTTGTGTTCTTTCTAGATTTTTCTTGTGGTTGATTTCTAGTGTCATAGTGTTATGGTCAGAAAAGATGCATGGTATGATTTCAATCTTTTTGAATATGTTGAGATTTGTTTTGTGGCCTAACATGTTATCTATTCTGAAAAATATTCCATGTGCACTTGAAAAGAATGTATATTCTGCTCTTTTGGGATGAAATGTTCTGAATATATCTGTTAAGTCCATCTTAAATAGAATGCGGGGGTGGGGCGCCCAGTGCCAGGAAGGTCCATGCAAGTCTGCTGTGGGAAGGGACCTGAAGGCACCCAAAAAAACTCCTGCTGAGGCTGGCCAGGTTGGAGGGAGCAGATCTGCAGAGGTGTGCAAGGGTGGTGTGCACTGTTATTAAGCTAGATGGAGGGTGTTGGTGCTGCACTGGTACGGCCCTGGTGACCATGTATCTAGGCTGCGGGATCTGTGAGGGAAATGGTGCCTGCCAGTTCTTTTGTTCTT